>NW_006921688.1:4662720-4666702 GCF_000298275.1 Orycteropus afer afer | reverse complement strand
ACCTTCCTTCCAAGGAGTGGCTGGTGGGTTTGAACCGCCAGCCTTCTGGTTAGCAGTCAAGTGCCTTAGCCACTATGCTACCAGAGCTCCCCTATAGCATTGGTTATATCTAGGAGGGAGAACTGGCCAGCTGAGAGGATGGGGGGGGGGGGCATTTTTCGACCATTATAGCTCTTGAATTATTTCTCATCAGACTCTGATCTATTTTAATAAATTAAATGTAGCTGGAAATGCCATAGATAGGCTTTGGTGATTGAGCTTAAAGTAGTGGAGATAGCCTTATCTTATGGAAGGAACATGGGTCTAGAATGAAAATATCTGGAAAGTGCTGAACTATTAGCCGAAAGCTTGGCACTTTGAGCTCATCCAGAGGTCCCTGGGAAGACAGGCCTAGTGATCTGCTTCAGAAAAGTCACAAACTTGAAAACCCTGTGGAGCAGTTCAGCTCTGCACGCTAGGTCACCATGAGTTGGACACCAACTCGATGTCAGCTGACAACAACAATTTTCTCTTTCCTTCTGTCTGTGTCTTTGAGAAAATCATTCATCCTTTCTAGCCCTCAGATAAGGAACCCTAGTGGCACAGTAGTTAAATATGCAGCTGCTAACAGAAAGGTTGATGGTCAAACCCACCAGCTACTCTGCATGAGAAAGCTCTGGCAGTCTGCTTCTGTACAGATTACAGCCTTGGAAACCCTATGAGGCAGTTCTGCTCTATCCTATAGGGCCACCATGAGTAGGAATTGACTTGATGGCAATGGGTTAGGCCTCTGGTCTTTCCTTTATAAAGTGAGGGTATTAGACTAGAACAGTGGCTCCCAAACAGTGTATCAAAGCATCAAGTTATATTGCTGCTAAAATTGAAAAATGAACTTTAAAAAAATTCACTGGGGAAAATGTAGAATAGAATGTTTTCAATATTAGATTTTTCTCTGGCAATTTTTTTTTTGCTTCCTATTACCAAGTGCCCGCCACGTGTCAGTCACTTTGTCATACTCTGGTGGCTGGCATGTTGCTGTGAGGCTGGAGGCTATTGCCACTGGTATTTCAAAAACCAGCAAGGTCACCCATGGTGGACAGGTTTCAGTGGAGCTGCTAGACTTAGAAGAAAGACAGACTTAGAAGAAAGAAGGAGTCATCCACTTCTCAAAGATTTGTCCAGTGAAAACCTTATGAGTAGCAGTGAAACACTGTCGATATAGTACTGGAAAACTTTATGAATAGCCCTGAAACATTGTCTGATGTAGTGCCAAAAGATGAGCCTCTTAGGTCACAAGGCACTCAAAATAAGACTGGGGAAGAGCTGCCTCCTCAAAGTACACTCAACCTTAATGACGTGAATGGAGTAAAGTTTTTGGGATCCGCATTTGCTGATGTGGCACAACTCAAAATGGGAAGAAACAACTTCAAACATCCATTAATAATTGGACCATGTGTATGAAGTATGAATACAGGAAAATTGGAAGTTGTCAGAAATGAAACAGAACACATAAAGATCGATATCCTAGACATTAGTGAGCTGAAATGGACTGTTTTTGGCCATTCTGAATCAGACAACCATATGATCCATTATGCTGGGAATGACAAATTGAAGAGGAATGGTGTGGCATCATTGTCCCAAAGAATGTTTCAAGATCTGTCCAAGTATGAGGCTGTCAGTGATAGGATAATATCCATATACCTACAAGGAAGGCCAGTTAATACTACTATTATTTAAACTCATGCATCAATCACCAAAGCCAAAGATGAGGAAATTGAAGATTTTTACCACCTTCTGCAGTCTGAAACTGACCAAACACACAATCAAGATTTGTTGACTATTACTGGTGATTAGAATGCAAAAGTTGGAAACAAAGAAGATTCACCAGTAGCTGGAAATAGGGTCTTGGTGACTGAAATGATGCTGGAGATTGCATGATAGAATTGTGCAAGACCAATGACTTATTCTTTGCAAATATATTTTTTCAACAACATAAACAGTAGCTACACACGTGCACTTTGCCAGATTGAATACACAGGAGTCAGGATTGAAGGAAAACTCATTAACAACTGCATCTGTGGAAGCAAGGCCAGGAGTTGACTGTAAAACACACCATCAGCTGCTCATATGCAAGTTCAAGTTTAAGCTGAAGACAATTAAAAATAAGTCCATGAGAACGAAAATATGACCTTGATTATATCCCACCTGAATTTAGAGACCTTCTCAAGAATAGATTTGACTCATTGAACACCAGTGACCAAAAACCATAGGAATTGTGGGCTGACATCAAGAACATCATCCATGAAGAAAGCAAAAGGTCATGAAAAAGACAGGAAAGGAAGAGAAGACCAAAATGGAAGTCAGAAGAGACTATGAAACTTGCTCTTGAATGGAGAGTAGTTAAACCAAATGGAAGAAATGACAAGATAAAAGAGCTGAACAGAAGATTTATAGCTTGAGAAGACAGAGTCAATTATTATAGTGAAATGTGCAGAGGCTTGGAGTTAGAAAACAAAAAGGAAAAACACATTCACCATTTCTCAAGCTGAAAGAACTGAAGAAAAAATTTAAGCCTTGAGTTGCCATACTGAAGGATTCTGTAGGCAAAATATTGAAAGATACCGGAAGCATCAAAAGATGATAGAAGGAATACACAGTTACTGTATCTAAAAGAATTGGTTGATGTTCATCCATTTCAGGAGGTGGCATATGATCAAGAACCAGTGGTCCTGAAGAAAGAAGTCAAAGCTGCAGTGAAGGTTTGGCAAAAAACTAGGCTCCAGGAATTGACGGAATATTGATTGAGATGTTTCCACAGATGGATGCCTCCCTAAAGGCACTTATTTGTTTATGCCAAGAAATTTGTGAGACAGCTACCTAGCAGACTGACTGGAAGAGATCCATACTTGTACCCATTCCAAAGAAAGGTGATCTCACGGAATGTGGAAATCATCGAACAACATCATTAATATCACACACAAGTAAAATCTTACTGATGATAATTTAAAAATGGTTGCAGCAGTATATTGACAGAGAACTTCCAAAAGTGCAAGCTAGATTCAGAAGAGGATATGGAATAAGGTATATCATTGCTGATGTCAGATGAATCTTGGGTGAAATTAAAGAATACCAGAGAGATGTTTAATTACAGATTATGGACAACATTGAGAAGAATGGGAATTCCAGAACACTTAATTGATTGTGCTTGTGAAGAACCCATACAAAGACCAAGAGGCTGTTGTTCAAACAGAACAAGGTGATACTACATGCTTTAAAATCAAGAAGGCTGTGCATCAAGGTTGTATTCCTTCACCATACTTACTCAGTCTATATGCTGAGCAGATAATCCAAGAAGCTGGACTATATGAAGAAGAACATGGCATCAGGATTGTAGGAAGACTCATTAACTACCTGTGATATGCAAATGACACAACTTTGCTTGCTGAAAGTGAAGAGGACTTGAAGCACTTGCTGCTGATGAATATTGAGGACTACAGTCTGCAGTATGAATTACACCTCAACATAAAGAAAAAGAAAATTCTTACGATTGGACCAATAAGCAGCATTACAATAAATGGAGAAAAGATTAAAGTTGTCAGAGATTTCATATTACTTGGTTCCATAATCAACATTGTTGGAAGCAGCAGTCACGTGTTGCACTGGGCAAATCTGTTTCAATAGACCTCTTTCAAGTGCTGAAGAGCAAAGATATCTTCTTGAAGACTAAGATGAGCTGAACCCAAGCCATAGTATTTTTAGTTGCCATATGCATATGAAAGCTGGACAATGAATAAGGAAGACCGAAGAAGGCTGGATGCTTTTGTGTTTTGGTGTTGGCAAAGAATACTGAAGGTACCCTGGACTGCCAGAAGAATGAACAAATCTGTACTGGAAGAAGTGCAGCCTGAATGCTCCTTGGAAGTGAGAATGGCCAGGCTTCATCTGACCTACTTTGGTCATGTTGTCAGAAGGGACCATTTCTTGGAGAAGGATATGATGCTGG
>NW_006921688.1:4631296-4660685 GCF_000298275.1 Orycteropus afer afer | reverse complement strand
GCTACCAGAGCTCCTGTAACTTTTTATTTGATATAATTTCACATTTGAAAATAAGTTGCAAGATTGGTATAAAGAATGTCTGTATGCTCTTTATCCGGTTTTACCAATTATTAATATTTTGCCCCTTTTGCTTTACCATTTACTCCTTCTTTATACTTTTTTATTTATTTTTTTTAACCTTGGAGAATAAGTTGTAGATATTATGCCCCTTTACTCTTTTTTTTCTCTCTCTTTTTTAAATTGTGGTGGAAATATAAACATCAAGACATCTACATTCACAACTCATTGATTACATTTTTCATGTTTTGCCACAATTATTGCTATTCTCATCCAGAGTATTCTACCACCATTAACATAAACTCAAGCCCCCTAAACTGGCTAGGTGAAAGCCCCTCAATCTTGGACTTCAGCTCTGACTCTTGCTCCTGGCCCACTGAAGCTGAAGGCTTTTCTTAACTCAGGCAGCTGCTGGCTAATGAGGCTGGCATATCCAAGGTTTATACGTAAAAAGGCACAGTCCCAAGATTAACAAACAACATGGCAGGCCACTAGCTCAAGTCCAGAAAAGTCCCAAGATCAGCTGGGCACGGCAGGCTGCTGAATGAAGACTCAGCTACATGCAGGGTCCAAGCATGCCAAAAAGCTGCAGACCATTCCCAAAGCTTCTCCTTGTATACTGGAAGCAGACCACATCCCTAAAGCAGGTACCCGGTTGCTTGTGGCAGATTCCACCATGGAATTGATTGCCAGTCTCGTCATGGGGAATAACTCAACCAGCTGCCCAGCCACTCAAAACCAGGCCTGGCCAAGTTGACACACAACCTTAAGTACCACAGTGGTCCATCTGCAACTTTATTTTGAGCACCAAAAGGGAGTCTGGGACTGGAAAAAGTACATGGTGCCCAGCTACTGAACATTTAAATCAAAGATTCTATAGAAGAAGCCTTCTCAAAGGGAGGAAAATGCAGAAAGGAATTCCAGAGTCTCATGGAATCCAGACTTCTGGAGCCATGGAGGCTCTAGGAAACGATTGTCCTGAGATAATTTTTAACCTTAGACCAAAAATATCCCCTGAAGTTTTATTAAAAGCAAACAGTAATTTAGCTTACCATGTGGGGAGTGTCTGCCTTGAGCACTGTACTTTTTGGAGACCTATGTATATGGGATCAGACTGACAACAGCAGCTGGAAGGATCAGGTCAGAAACTTAGGGGTCTGAGTTTCTGTTAATCGGGGAGGAACAACTCAAAAAAGATGGTGAGAATGGTTATGGACCTTGATGTAATCAACATCACTGAATTGTGTATGTATAGAAACTGTTGAATTGGTGTTAAAAAAAAAAAAAAAAAAGAGCCTGTTCTCAGCAGCAATAATAAAAAATATTTTTTTTTTTTTTAAGAAAAAGGAGTCTAGGCACCCAAATCACAATAAATTTTTTTTAAAAAAAGGAGTCTAGATCCTTTTTAACCATTTTACTGCTTTCTTTGACCTCTGAGTAGTTATTTTTTTCACTTAGAGCAAGTTAGTGAGTAGATACATACTTGAAACTATACTAGTTCAATTAATTAAATTCCTGTTCAAAATGTGAACATTTGAAATTCTGTACTTTTCTTTGAGTGACCTGTTATATCCATGTTTCTCCTTTCTACCTAAATGAAATTAGTTTTGCTTTATCTGCAGACATTCCCGTCTCTCTTCCTTGGGAGCATAAAGCGATAACTAGAATGTGTCTTCTGTTCATGTCTTCCTCAGTTTACATTGTAAGTTCTTGATAGTCAGGGACAGTGTGTTTTGTGTCCCACACTAGCACAGAATGGATACTAGTTACATATCTGTGAATGAAAACAACCTCATAAATACTGAGAAGAAAAGTTAATCCTCTCCTCTTAAATGGTGCACAACACATTCCTTGAATCTTCTAGGTTCAGATACAGATTTTGTAAATTATTAGAAGCTTTTATAGTCATAGAGTATAGACTTTGAATATCAAAATTATTGGTTAAATCTAGACTTTAATAATGACATTAGACAGCACGATTGACAAATAAATTACTATATCAAAAGCAGAAAACATGGGTTTTGGGTAACAATTCTATTACAAGACAGAACTGTGCCAGAGCTTCCTAAGTTTTCATAGAGCTTCATACATTTTCTTGGTGCATGAAAATCCGTGAATGTCTCAGTAATTTTTTCACAAAAAGAATACCCATCTATCTATTTTTAGAAGTTAGGTTCAAACAACTTAAGTATTTGTGTCCCAGTACCTACTGGGCAGTGTACGGTTTCTCTGACTATGGAATCAAATGGACATTCCATCCTCATTCCTCTTCTACATTGATTTCCCCATCATACCTTTTATCACAGCAACTGCCAAAAACCCAGCTTCACAAAAATTGTGGCATTATTGAAAGGGATGCAATTATTTCAGTGGAGAAAGTGTGAGCTACCTCGAACTGATAGTCCAGATAGTATTCAAACAGATGCCACTGTATTTTCTTTAAAAAGTAGAAGTGTCCTGCGGTGCCCCGTGGGTTTGCCACGGTCTCTCTGAGTGCTTCAGTGCAGTATGGAAACTGTGGCCCTCATGATTGTCATCACAGAGATGTAAATGTCCTATGTACCTGATGTTCACTAGTGATCACAGTTAATCTCAGTATTAATTTTTTTTAATCCTAGCCAATTCATGGGAGCTCTGGTAGCATAGTGCCTAAGGCACTTGACTGCTAACCAGAAGGCTGGCGGTTCAAACCCACCAGCCACTCCTCGGAAGGAAGGTTGGGCAATCCTACTTCCGTAGTGATACTGCCTCGGAAACCCAAGGAGGGGTCGCTATGAGTCGGGGCTGACTCAATGGCAAATAACAACAACTAACAACAACAGCCAATTCATATACATAATCATTTTTATTATTTTTCTTTAACACATATTTGTCATTCTTTTTATTTAAAAACAAAAACTGCGTATAAAACTCTGATGTTAATACAGGATGGCTTCTTTCTTTGGTCCTGTCCTTATTTGTACTATTGTGTTCACTTTTTAAAGACTGTCATTTGAATCTAATATATATAATTTTTAAATCCATCAAAAGCTGTTGTTTTTTCTTCCTGATGTAGAATAAATCACCTGCTGCAGTTACCGAACCAGAAACAAACAAATTTGATAGTACTGGCTATGATAAAGACTTAGTAGAAGCCTTGGAAAGAGATATAATTTCACAGAATCCCAATATTCGATGGTAAGTTATATAACAGCAGAACCATTGGGTGCTAATGATGCATTTGGAATTGAAAATGGGGCACATGTGGGAATAGAACTCTGTTACATACAGTATGAGCCAAATACATACTGGGAAACTTCCCTTCTGTCTAGGCTGTATCAGCTTTTTGTCTTGAGACCCTACTTCTTGTATACAGAATGAGAAAAAGATCACAGAAATGTCCTCATTTTTTTAGTGTTCTTCTAATGGTGAAAAGGCAATGATTTTTAGCTTTAGTGGTGCAGTGGTTAAGGCAATTAGCTGTTAACCAAAAGGTTGGCAATTCGAACCCACCAGCCACTCTGCAGGAGAAAGATGAGGGATTCAGCTTCCATAAAAATTGACTGCCTTGGAAACCCTGTAGGGCTGTGTCCTATAGGGTCACTACGAGTCAGAATTGGGTTTTGTTTTTGGAGTGGTGTAGCTGGGGTTGACTTCAGAGTAATCTCTGATATTCTTTTACCTTGACCTCTACCGCTTAAAAGAGTTGAGAGCACTTTATTATTATTTTTAATACACTTTTAAATGAGTTTGTTGTTTCTAAGTCATGGAGTTTGTGGAATGTTCATTATGAGTACAGGCACTTGAAATGAGGTGGCATGGTAAGAGTGAGCCTATACACCTATATTCTCATGGGTCAAGCTGAAAATCGTTACTGCCAAGATGGAAGATCCAGATGGCTCTTTATGTATACTGACTGACATGGTGGGCCTCTGCCTAGTATTAGTTTACTACCTAGGGAGAAGCATAAGGAGCCCTGGTGGTACAACAATTAAGCGGTCGGCTGCCAACCAAAAGGTTGACAGTTCAAATCACCAGCCATTCCACTGGAGAGAAGATCTGGTGGTCTTCTCCCATGAAGATTACAGCCAGGAAACCCTATAGGGCAGTTCTACTCTGTCCTATAGGGTCGCTATGTGTTAGAATTGACTCTATGGCATATAACAATAGGGAGCAGTTTAGTTAGCATTCTGTCTGCAGTGTAAAGTCATATGTTTCCAGTGGTTTTTAAAAATTACTACATAGAATTAAATATATCTTATAATAGGTTGTTGATAAAATGTGTTCCTTTTCAGGGATGATATTGCAGATTTAGTAGAAGCCAAAAAGTTGCTTAAGGAAGCTGTGGTGTTACCTATGTGGATGCCAGAATTCTTTAAAGGCATTAGGAGACCATGGAAAGTAAGTTTATTGGTATAAGGGCATTGTCAAAGTGAATGGCAACTGTGCTCTAGAAAGCCAGTTTATATATGTAGTAGGGGAGGTAAGAAGAGAAAGTGGAGTAGGTGTAGAAAATTTTTAAAAGTATGCTTTGTGTTATTCAGAATTGTGTTTTAGGCTGCAAGCCATTGCAAGGTTGCCAGGGTATGAAATAGGTACACTGTCATCTCTGAAAAGTTGAATACATAGCAGATTGAGAATGAGCTTGTATTTGCAAATATGAACTAGACAACTAATGCAAACACACACACACACACACACACACACAAATCATGATGCATAACATGTAACTTGTGGTTCTTGGAATTGTTTTTAGGAAATTAATGAGAAATACCCACTATGGTTCTGGCTTTTTTTTTTTTTTAAAAAGATGATGATGTGCAGGCTCTGTACCTCGAAGGCTGCAAAGTATATATCTTCCAAATACTGGCCTAATGAGTACTTTTTTCAATTCATGGGCTGATCTGATAAGTTCTGTCAAAAAACTCTTGGGTTTCAAAAATATGTACTAATGACTAACATTGTGTTTAGTAATATTTCTCAAAATCTTGTAAAGTGATCAGATACAAAATTGTAGACATACTTTTGAGTGCTACGTAAAAAAATAATTTGGGCAAAATGACTAGTGGGAATAGCATCCACCAGATGGCATAGTACCTAAGGCATTTGACTGCTAACCAGAAAGCTGGCGATTCAAACCCACCAGCCACTCCTCAAAAGGACGATTGGGCAACCTACTTCCGTAGAAATAACTGCCTTGGAAACCCAAGGAGGGGTCGCTGTGAGTCAGATCCAACTCGACGGTGCTGAGTTTGGATTTGGTTTGATGCTAATGGTACCTGGGTTAGTGCACTGACAAATGACTTGTTCACCTCTTGAGTTCCAAAAGTTTAATAACATGATTACCTTACTTTTGTAACTGAAAAATTAACTTATCATAAAATCCTTCTGTTTGTCTTTTCTTGGTTTTGCATACAACCCCCAACCCAAAAAAAAAACCTCCACTGCCTTCAAGTCAAATTCTCATTCATAGCAACCATATAAAACAAAAGTACAGCTGCCCTATAGGGTTTTCAAGGCTGTATGTCTTAATGGAAGCAGACCACTGCAACTCTCTCCCACAGAGTGGCTGGTGGGTTTGAACCACTGACTTTTTGGTTAGCAGCCAAGCACTTAACTACTGTACCACCAGGGCTTGGTCTTACATACTCTGTATATTCACCTGTTGCTCACTTACCAACCATCTCATTATCTAACATTTTTCTTTTATAACCATAGTAAAAAATCTATCTCAGTATCTTGTGTGTTAACTACATACATTTGGCAGTAACAAACACTGAGGTGTGAGGCAAGAGTAAGATTGGCTGTGATGGTTAAGGGTATATGTCAGCTTGGCTGGGCCGTGATTCTCAGTGGTTTGGCAGTTATGTAATAAATACATTGGCAGTTACATAATGATCCTCTATTGTGTGATCTGATGTGATCATCCTTGATTTTTGCATAATGTTGATTTCCCATTAATCTGGTCTTCGGAACCTAACCATGTGGATAAGTGAGAGGTGGGGTATTATGTATAAGTTGGTTGAAATTTGATTCTTAGTAATGGGATATTCATGAATTAGAACAACGGCAGATAAATCCTTTGTTTTACTTTTCCCAACAGGGAGTGCTGATGGTTGGCCCACCTGGCACAGGAAAAACCCTCCTTGCCAAAGCAGTAGCTACAGAGTGCAAGACAACATTCTTCAATGTCTCTTCATCAACTCTTACTTCCAAATACAGAGGAGAGTCTGAGAAGCTTGTTCGTCTTCTGTTTGAAATGGTGAATGTTTGCGACAGCTAATGATTCTTTATCTCTAAAAGAGGAGAAAGTGAGTTGTCATATTCTCCAGTGTGTAGCATAGCAAGGCAGGATGGCATTTTGCCCAGGGTCTGATTCCTGCTCACTTGACAGCTAGCACCCTTTACTAACACGGGCAACCTCTCCTCTTTACTCTGGAGGTAGATCCCTTTCTGGTAATTTATGGGCATGCTCATAATACGAGATCAACATAATTAATCTGCTGTAACTCTGTAACTCATTGCTGTTGAGTCGGATCCGACTCATAGTGATCCCTCCTTGGGTTTCCAAGGCTGTATCACTATGGAAGTAGGTTGCTCAGTCTTCCTTCTGAGGAGTGGCTGGTGGATTTGAACTACCAGCCTTCTGGTTAGTAGTCAAATGCCTTAGGCTCTACACCACCGAACTCTTCTGAAATTATTCCCAATGGTTTTGAAATCAACAGGTTTACATATACTATGGTCAGTGTGATATTATAACAAGAAAGCCAAAAGAGAAAATCATAAATAGTTATCATAAGTAGTTGTGGAATGTGGTCACTGCTAATCTATTCACTATACCAAATACCTTGAGTTTAATGGCTCAGTCGTTGGATTAACTTCTTTGCTTCTTTTTTTGGATTTCTTTTTCCTTCCACCCTCACAAATGTAAGTAATAGTACAAGGAGAAAAAATGTAATTCAGCAAGTTCTGATGCAGTGTTTGGCTTGAATTTAACAGCTTTTTAGATTTTAATTTTGTTAAGCTTTGCTGATATCTTTGATTTTGCCTCTCTTAAGGAATAATATAGTTACAGGTATTAGGATTGAGCTATACTTATCATGTAGATAGCGACACACACTTGAAGTTCTTAATCATAGTGGACCTAACCTTAGGTGACCATACTAATATTGTACCAGGTCTTTCTTTGTAGGCTCAAAACAAAACAAAATAACTTCACAATTTTAGGTTATCCATGTTCTGAAAAGGCTTCTTCCTGTTTCAGTCCTCATTTTCTTCTCTCCTTCAACTTCGTTAATTCAGAAACTAGGATTCATAAACAGGATGCAGATATTAACATGTTTTCAATGGCTTATTGATACTCCTTAGCACAGTAAGAATCTAATGGGCAGTCTCTTAGATCATTTTAAAAAATCAGTGTGTCTGTTGCTTCAGGAAAAAATAAAAATATATTCTAGAATAATTAGGCCTTTAAAAAATGTGAGCTAAATAAAGTGAGTAATTCAGTGTGGAGTCTTTAGAGTCAGGTTACTTGGGTTCAGATCCCACCTTTATCACTTTCCTACCTGGTAAATTGTGGGTACATAACACCCTTTAAAAAAAGAAAATTATCTCAAAGTTTATGAAGGTTGGGAATCCAGGAGTGGTTAACTGGGTGGTTCTGGGTCAAGGTCTCTCATGAAGTTACAGTCAAACTGTTGGCTAGGGCTACAGTTATCTGAAGGCTCAACTATGGCTGGATGATCTATTTCTAAGGTGGCATTTGGCATGAGGCCCCAGTTCTCAGTGGCTGTTGACAGAAGGTCTAATCCCTTTGCTACTTGGGCTCCCCACAGAGCTGTCTGAGTTTCCTCTTGACACAGCAACTGGCCTCCCTCAGAGCAAGCAATACACGAGAGAGAAAAGCAGAAGCCACACTGTCCTTCATGGCTGAGCCTCAGAAGTGACATTCCATTCTTTCTGCCCAGTTAGTTCTATTGGTCACACAGACCACAGCACCTAGGATTACTCCCCTTTTCTGATCCTCAGTTGCTTTACCCATAAGAAGGAAGTAATAAAAAATAAAGGCTCTACCTCTGTACTGTTACGAAGGCAAAACGAGCTAATACATGTAAATTGCTTAATATAGAGCCTCATTCATGTGAGCTTAACAGATCTTAATTGTTACCGTTTAAGAATTATTTGATAGATTTTTAATGCAGCGTTTTATATTCAAGAAAATACCATTTTCTTCTATGAGAAGAAGCCACTTACTAAGTTGTAGTTTGTATTGTTCATTTTCCATAGTGAGGGTATGAAGGCGTAGCTGAAAGCTTATTTTTCCCTGGCTTCCTTGTTGTTACTT
Organism: Orycteropus afer afer; assembly: GCF_000298275.1. Classification (NCBI taxonomy): domain Eukaryota; kingdom Metazoa; phylum Chordata; class Mammalia; order Tubulidentata; family Orycteropodidae; genus Orycteropus; species Orycteropus afer. Next base: position 4,652,305 of record NW_006921688.1, on the reverse strand, counting down.
GGGAGAGTCATTTACCAGCACTGAACAGATCCTTGCTCATCCTGGAGTGTGCTTCGTTGAGCTCCCACTTAGCAGTGCCTCATTCACAAACAAGTGCTACAGTTGGGAGCTTCTGCCCTTGTGACTTTTGGTTGTTGTTGTTGTTGTTGTTATGTGCCGTCGAGTCAGCCCCGACTCATAGCGACCCCTCCTTGGGTTTCCGAGGCAGTATCACTACGGAAGTAGGATTGCCCAACCTTCCTTCTGAGGAGTGGCTGGTGGGTTTGAACCGCCAGCGTTCTGGTTAGCAGTCTTGTCTTTTTCTATTCATCTGTGGACTCTCTTCATTCTCATGGAGGATCTGTATTGCCCCTCCCGTCTTGGTTTTAACTGCTCTGAGATGACTACCTGTCTTTTGAGGTGTCCTTTCTTAGGATCCCTCAGAGTGAATTTTGAACACGTCTCATGGCCTATAATTTGAATACATCCATGTAAAAAGTACTTAAATTTGGTGAAAATTTGTCCAGGATTTTTCACATGACACACTCACACACACAACTTAATTGTAGGTTTTTGTTGGATTATTAAAAACTTTCATTTTCAAGTGTCAGAAATCTGATAAAGAGTGTAAATAGTAGGAAATTGGGTCATGAAACTGGCGATTTTTCAGATAAGTTACTTTGTCAAGTTTTAAGCCTAGTTGGATCTGGCAGTTCAGATGCCCTCAGGAATCTTTCTCTCTTTTACTCTACTACTAAGCTCCCTTTGATTTTAGCCATCAGATGTTTTAGCTTTCCTTTTATTGTCCTTATGGTTCCCAGAGAAGTTACCATTCCTTTCTCAGTGCCATCAAACACCCGGGCATTCATGTATTTGGCCTGTTTTGAGTTATAAGCCCATGCCTCATCCCATCATGTTGGTCACGTGGAGTTGGCCTTTCTCGAAATAGTGAAATAGCAGTGGAAGAGGGATGATTTACAAGTCAAAAAGAGGGCTGCTTTTACCAGAAGAAGGGGTGCTTACAGGCAATGACAATTGGTGTCCACTATAGCTCTCCCTACTGTACTTTTCTTGGTCTCCCAAAGCCAGTTTTGCATGTGCTACTTAACTTTTGTTTACATCAGACCATTCTAGCACATCCTCAGGATTTGGGAAAAAGTAGTCTGGTAGTTCTTGCGTGGTGTGGCAACTAAGAGATTGAAATTTAATTTTTGTTGACGTAGATTCTGTTGGTAGATGGTAGAATTTCAATTGAGACTTTTCTTAGATGCTTTAATGATGAGTTCCTTCTTTCCCGCTCTTCATTTCTTATAAAGAGCATACACATTTTTATACATAGCACCTTAAACCTGAGTAATGAGTTATTAAAAATAAAATTATACTTTGGGAGTGACTTAGAATTCATATTCACCTAGGAAAGAAAATATAAAATACTAGGATTTTTTTCAAGTTAAGAGACTAAAACAAAATCTCTATTTTAAAGGCATAGTGCTTTCAACACAGTTAATTGCCTCTTAGAGGATATTAGATTAAAACCTCATGGGCCAGAATCATTGAGAGGTCCAACTCTGACTGTATGCTCAAGTCTGTTAGCTCCATTGCCATTGTAGACTTTTATTTTTAGAAAAACTTTTAAATTGTTGTTTGTTCATTCACACCTCATTTTGAGGACTTGTCAAACTTTCTTGTGTACTGATTCTATAAATTTGGATATTTCTTTAGTTTTAAAAATGATTAATAACTAACTTCTTTAGCTATTGTAATAAATTGCTTCTTTAGCTATTGTAATAAGTTACGTAACTACATTTATTAATTATGTAGTATTAGGTAGTTACGTGTTAGTTATGTAGTATCTTAGTTATGTAGTTCTCTAGTGCTGCTGTAACAGAAATACCACAAGTGGGTGGCTCTGCAATAAATTTATCTTCTCATGGTAGGAGGCTAGAAGTCCCAGTTCATGGCGTCAGCTGCAGAGGAAAGCTCTATCTTTTTGGGGGAAGTTCTTTGTCTCTTCCGCATCTGTTCCTTAGCTCCTTTTTTTTTTTTTTTTTTTTGGTTTATGCAACTTTATTGAAGAAAAATCAATTACTAGCAGAGCTATGAGTTGATCACTCATCCATTGACAACTTGCATCATTTATTCAGTGCTGTATTAAACAATGTATTGGAAGATAGATTAACTAATAACTCCAAGCCTCCTAACAACTTAAATGAAAATTACAAACTGTTTGAGACCCTATTTTGGAATACAAAGGGTGTTTTGACTTCCAATTTCTATTCTCCATAGAACAAGAACAGGTCTTGTCTTTATTGACATGCATAAAATACATCACATTTTCTGTTCTGCTGATGCTATAAATTCAATCAATACCAGTTCTCCAGCCACATCAGTTACGAGCATAAAAGTATATCATGTAACCTCAAACCTCTGGCAGTAGAAGGCTTAAACAAGAATGGATGCTGTTAGAGCAATGCTGTTTCTTTGATGTGACAGCTGAGCATCCATCTCCCTCCCCCCTGGATGATTTCTTCAGCATGTTAGAGCAGTGAGATGGTTTTTAGTCTCATAACCAAGTTAGAGTGAAGACACTGGCCACATAATACACATGCTCCATTAAAAAAAAAAAACTCTGAATCTTGGGCAACTGTTGTCTTGTAACTACTTTACAGTTTCTAAAGCAGTTACTGTCTAAAGCTGGAAGAACTTAAGTCTTCTGAGATGAGCATGTGAATGAATGGATGGAGGTAAACAAAAAATAAAATGAAAAAAGATGAGGTCTGATAGGGGAGCAGCCAGATAAGAAAATCAAAAAAGGAACAGTAATTTAAAGTTTATTCCAGCTATAATGCAGGTTATTCTGACTTTGAGGTAGCATCATATGGCATACTTCCGAGTCCATTCCTGAGATGTTCTGTTTTATTTATCTCTGTCTGTTTTATAGATCCGTGCAGTCTCTGGCACTAGGGGGTTATCTGGGTTCAGATCACATAACAGTGAACAAATGGATAAAAGAACTTTAGAAATAGTTAAAGCAGAAGACCATTGTGATCTTAGAATATTGAGACAAATGCTGCCATTACTGTTAATATTTGGATGATAAATTGTTGTAAATGCAGCCTTTTGTGGTTTGAAGGGGTAGTCTGTAGGAAAATGAATTGTCAAAAAGAATACACTGCCTTGATATGAGCTCTCATTAGGTCCCATAATTGTGACTTGCCAGTGAAACATACCACCCCCAACTGGACCTGCAGAACACTGTGCCGGAGGGTCTCGGGCCAAATCATTAAGTTTCTTATTAATCCGTTTCAGCGCCATAGTTTGTGCTTCTCGTCTGGCTCCGCACTATCTCTGTGTGCACTCAAAGGCCCGGCCAAAACTCTTGATCATCCAGGCAGTGGGGAAGTATTGTCTCTTCATCTCACACCATCTCTACCAGACATTGGCACTTGGTATTAAGGCAGGTCTCGCAAGAACATCGTGGCTCGCTAACAGGAGTGGTTATTCCTTAGCTCCTTGGTGCTCTTCGTGTGGTGTGGCATTTGTCTTCCCCCATCTCTGCTTGCCCATTTGTTTAATTTCTCTTTTAAATTTTTATTGTGATTTGGCGAAAGTTTACAGAGCAAATTCATTTTCCATACAGCAGTTCATACACATTTTGTCTCATGACATTGACTGCAATTCTCCACAATGTATTGTTTAATTTCTTTTATATCTTAAAAGACATTGATTTAAGAAATACCCTACACTAATACTGTCTAATTAACATAACAAAGAAAACCATTCCCAAATGGGATTATAACCACAAGTATAAGGGTTAGGATTTTCAACACATATTTGGAGGACAGAATTCAGTCTGTAACACTCAGTCTTCTTAAAAGGATGATACCGTTGAGTTTTACATAGCTATTAAGGAGCTCTGGCCACGTAGTGCCTAAGGATTTGACTGCTAACCAGAAGGCTGGCAGTTCAAACCCACCAGCCACTCCTCGGAAGGAAGGTTGGGCAATCTACTTCCGTAGTGATACCATCTTGGAAACCCAAGGAGGAGGGGTCGCTATGAGTCAGATCTGACTCGATGGCAGTGAGTTTTTTGTTTTAAGTAGATTAATACTTATCTGAGAGCTATCATTTAATGGATCAGATTAATCTTCCTGTTCTTGAAGGAAGAAATGCATTTATGGTGCAAAAATAAACGTGGGGGATATTTCTTAGCCATATAAGGAAATGAAGAATTGATACATGCTTACAACATGGCAGAACCTTGAAAACATTATGCTAAGTGCAAGAAGCCAGACACGAAAGGCCACATTTTTATGATTCCATTGATAGGAAATGTCCAGAATTGGCAAAACCCTAGAGGCAGAAAGTTGATTAGTGGTTGCCAGGGCTAGAAGGAAGGGGGCATAGGTTATCTTTTGTGGGGTGATGAAAATGTCCTGGAATTTGATAGCAGTTATGGTTCCACAATATTATGAATATACTAGGAAACATTTTTTAAAAGCTTAAAATGGTGGATTTTATCTGTACTTTTAAAAAAGTTTTATTATAAAATATGCCATTTTAGCCACTGTTAACTGTACGATTCAGTGGTGTTAATTATGTTCACAATACTGTGTAACCATCTGTATGTAATGTGAATTTTATCTCAAAAAACAAACAAAAAAAAGACTTGGGCCATATAAATTGATTCTTTTAACTACTTAGGATAGAAATACACTGGCATTAGTTATATCAAGAAGAAAATAAATTTAAATAGAATTTCACAAAAGCAATCTATGTAGTTTTATTTAAGGTAATAATTCTCACTAACCAATTTTTTATTCTAGAACTAAAGAATACTTAACCAATACCTAGAAATACTTTCTACCATGTTATCCATATTGTTTTAGGGTACAAGATAATCCTGTATTTATATCACTCACAAATAAATACACATGTATATTTTGGAGTGGAACAAAAACTTGTAATATTTGAGTATGGTAAGTCTGGTCACAAGGCTGTATTTTAGCCAGTTCTATCCTTTAACTCCAGTATTAGGGCAAGGTGGAGAGGTGTACAGTGTGGCAGGCTCCTCAGCTGTTTTCTAAGTGTTTAATCTGTTTATAATTTTTAAACAAAATAAAAAGCTACTGTTGCCTTTCTTCTTCCTTTAGGCTCGATTTTATTCTCCAGCCACCATATTTATTGATGAGATAGATTCCATTTGTAGTCGCAGAGGAACTTCTGAAGAACATGAAGCAAGCAGAAGAGTGAAGGCCGAGCTGCTGGTTCAGATGGATGGTATGCTCGTGTACAGACCTGAATTGACTTAGGTGGGAGGTTGTGATGTGTCTCCGTTCCAGTGAATCAGGCTTTACTCATAGTGCTGACACAAGGCTTTAATAGGTGTTCTTAACTCCAAACGAACTAGAGGGTGCTGGCACATAGCAAAACTTCAGGGTTAGTTCCTGAAAATTGATAGAAACAAATTTGGTATGCTGATGGTGGTGACCCGCCAGAAATAATGGTGTTCACAGAGCACCCTTTGACATGTAAACGAAATCTCTTTATTTTTAGCCTTGAAATTTAAAAGCTGAGTTGGTCCTTTGATTACATCAGTTTTGAGTTGTATTTTTGCATGTCACAACATTTTTTCTTGGACTGCAAATTCAGTTATATATTAGCTTATTAGTTTTAAAGAAAGACTTTATTAGCTTGTATTGTGCCAAATACTTAATGATCCTTAAATAAGTAAGCTTTATTTTGTATAATCTGACTCCATTTTTTCCTTTACCTTCTCTCCTCATGTTCTTTTAGGTGTTGGAGGTGCCTCTGAAAATGATGACCCTTCTAAGATGGTTATGGTTCTAGCAGCAACTAATTTTCCCTGGGATATCGATGAGGCATTAAGACGTCGTCTTGAAAAAAGAATCTATATCCCATTACCATCAGGTATCTTTATTTAAATCTTGTTGGAAAACTTACGTTAACTCTCAAGTAGTTTTACTTAGAAACTTTTATATTTGGTATTAATAAACTTTAAGAGACAGATGGTATCTTCCCTTTGATTAAGTAGGCTCTGGCCGTGTGAGTTTGGCTGCTCTAGAGCCCGAAAACCAGGATACTGGGAAGTCAAACATTGCGAGAGAGAAATGCCTGTTGAATTTTCAAGCAAAGCACATCTAAAAATTGTGAAACAACTCCTCAAAGTAGGTTTAAGAAATAATAATACACTTCATTTAAGTTGAAGGCTTACACTTTTCCATTTGTTTTTACTGTCAGCAAAAGGCAGAGAGGAGCTGTTACGTATAAGTCTACGTGAGCTGGAATTGGCCGATGATGTTGACCTTGCAAGTATAGCAGAAAACATGGAAGGTTATTCAGGTGCAGACATCACCAACGTGTGCAGGTATGAGTTACTTTGGAAGCACAGGTTTTTGTGGTTAAAACTTCTATTAGGAAGTTTTTTATCCTGAAATAAGATAGGGGAAGAACAAAGGACCCATATTACAGTCTATAGTCACAGACACAAGTTTTGGTTTTAAATTAGTGTTAACAGTTAGGTACATGGTTAGTTTGTATGTCCGTAAAGAGCCTGCAGTCCATTTGAAAGTTATACATTCAAAAAGCTCATTTTCAAACAATTTGTGTAAAACAGAAAATCATTTCTTTTTAATGTTGGTACATTCCTTCACATTGTTATATAGGAAATATGATTGAGAGCTACATTGATTTGGCATAATCTCGATTTCAGTGGGTACAATCTTGTTTTCTGTGTAGCTATTCAGTGTGATAGAAACAGCAGGATAAAGGAAGACAACCATCTCTAATCTAGCATATTCCAGTACATTGTATCCTCACCTACATGTTAATTCAGATGCTCCTTATTGGCAAGGTGCTTGACCACTCTGGTTTCCTCAAATGTAAGATAGACATGCCATGCCAGGATGTTGTGTTGTTGTTGTTGTTGTTATGTGCCGTCGAGTCGGCCCCGACTCATAGCGACCCCTCCTTGGGTTTCCGAGGCAGTATCACTACGGAAGTAGGATTGCCCAACCTTCCTTCCGAGGAGTGGCTGGTGGGTTTGAACCGCCAGGATGTTGTGAGGACTGGAGATAACATGTATATAAAGCATTTGCATAAATAGCAACTGCTGTTAAAAACAGGTACTTAAATCTGAAGGTTTTTTTCTTCTTTAAAAAAAAAAAAAGATCACTAATACAGAGGGGGAAAGGAGAAACCACCTAGCTTGAAGTCATCTAGCTTTTACTATTTCTGTAGAAAATACTTCATTTCCTAGCTGACAGGTTCTCTTGTGTCTGTGGTGGTTCTTTACTTGACGTTTATAATGAAGTTCAGTTGCTAGCTTCCTCATCGTACCTTAACTTTTCCTTGGGCTTTCATGCTCAGTATTGGTTATTTCAATTGATTAGCACTCATATTTCATTACGGAAGATATAAATACTAAAAAAATAACTCGGAACTGGCTTTGTATTTCTGATACGAGATTCTATGCAATACAAAATACGTATGTTTAACAGGATCATAGTTAAAATGTTACAACACATGCATTAGAAAGAATTGCTATTTCCAGCTTTTCATTCAGAGTATTGCTTTGTAAGGTTTTATTTATTTATTTTTTATATTTAAAACCTAGGGATGCATCCTTGATGGCAATGAGAAGGCGCATTGAAGGTTTGAGCCCAGAAGAAATCCGAAATATCTCAAGAGAAGAAATGCACATGCCTACAACTATGGAGGATTTTGAAATGGCTTTAAAAAAGGTTTCAAAATCAGTATCTGCTGCAGACATTGAAAGATATGAGAAATGGATATTTGAGTTTGGATCATGCTAAATTCTCACATGTGAACTGTGAGAAACCTGCTTTAAGTGTTTGAATAATAATTAAATGTAGTATTTCGTTACACTGAGTGCTATATTTTTTTAAACTTTCATAATGGTAAGATTAAAAAAAAATCTTATTCTGAATAAAGGTAATTTTTTTAAAGCTGCAAGTAAATTTTACTTTAGCATTACCTTATTTCTATTTCCCTGATGACAAAAATGCTGTTACTTTAGCTTAGAAAAGTTTGCTGTTCCTTCTAGGGTAGAAAGTAAGACTAGCTCCAGCTCCTTGGGTGCTAGTGGGTATGAGAGAAAGTTCCTCAAGTAGCAACCAGAAGCATGAACCAGGCCAGTGTGCCTTCCCTCCCTGCTGGTGCTATGGCGGTGTCCCTTCTTTTCCTGGGATACCTGGCAAGTCCTTCATTTTACTGTGCATTTTAAATGGGGTACAGTCTACAACCTTGCTGGATCTTACTCTTAACTACATTAAGTGGCTATACCATAGACAAGTGGATATTCCTAAGCCTGTGCTCTTCATTGTACTCTCATCAGACCAGTATTACCGGGTGAGCTCTTACTAACTTATGAATGCTGAGCATAATTAAAGTAATAGTTAATGGTCTAAATAAAAGTTAATAAATGAAATAAAAGTTAATGGTATGAAGTTTTAGGTAGGTTTCCATTTATGATTATTTTGAAAAAAATAGTGATTGTAGCATTCCAGCCATAGAAGAGAAATCGTGCCCAGGTAGGTTAATTTTGTCCCTTGTCAGGTCTCCAATCTCACAAGAAGGCAGGTTAAGAGCCAGGTGTGTGAACTGCTAAGCCTATTCTCTTCAATTGGCCATAGAGCCTCCTAAAGATTTCTCTAGAATCTGTGACCTTATTCTTAATGCATGAAATAAGACTTACCATTAATTGGAGTGTTTTTAGCAACTTAAGGAATGAGGAAGGCCATAAAGAAAGTATTACACAGCTGGGTGACGTTAGGATCAAATTGTGAACTGCAAGTTATTCTAAATCATGAAGCTAGGACTCACATTTCACAGGGCTATTACGATTATAAATTAAAAACTGCTCACACACACATTCATATATATTTAGCCTAAATGAAGTTGGAAGAAAAAAATCAGTCATTACATTCTGGGACAGTGTTTTCAATGGTGGGTGTGACAAAAAAATTTAATGAAAACAATAGAAAGTATCCATTTATCCTATGGAATAAAGATACGTCATGGTCATTGTCAAATATACGTAATACAGGCAGTGGTTAAAAAAGTCAGACAACACTGCTGTGGGTAAACACACTATACTCAGACCCACAGGACCAGGGCATAGTCCAATCCATCATATTGATGGACTCATGAACTGTCTGGAACCTCAGTTCTAGCTAGTGTTAAGTGAAAGGAGCTCTTACCATACACAGGTAATTCTCACCTGGGCAAAGTTCTTATGTAATTTAACCAAAAAACTCCACCAAAAGTTTAGAGTGAGAAGATGTCATTATTACTTTTAAATCCTGGTGTATTTAAGGCAAATAGTCTCAATACAGGATATAATCAAATTGCAGTACACCTCAGTGATCTGATAGTTAGTCACAAACTTAATACAAAGGCACGGGTACTGGATAAAAAAATAAGTGTTAAGTTCTTGAAGGTTTAAATTAGAATTCCATAAAGTGCTTTTTATAAAATCTTATATATATTATAGTAATTAAGTGGATATATTTTCCTTAACAAAGGCACCTTGAAAAATTATTGACACATGGCAGTTTCTCTTGCCTTTTTCTTTTTGGTAATTCAAAGTCTTTTCACATGTCTTCTTTTTCACTTTGTTTTAATTGTCTTTAACAGACCATCATCTGAACAGCCCACTCTGTTTCACAGTGAGGTGAGCTTGTCACTTTAATGGTGAATTTTTTAGGCAGTCTAAGGAGTTGAGCACTTTGTTTAGTGTAAATTGATTCTTAACGATTTAAAGAAAATTGTATTCAAGTGGCAAATCTGAAGGCAGCAGACTAATTCAGAGTCCATGATTTGAACAGGTGTTAAATACATGTTTTATCTTCAAGGTTTTCTGCTGTTTTCTCAGGACCATCTGGATATAAGTTGACAGGTGTCACAGGTATAACATTCATTTTATCCAACTGAAGAATTCCTCTGAAATATAAAGTGATTAATTACTATCAAAACCAAACATTTCCTCTAAGTTTGACAATAAGATAGAGCTACTTTAAGGTTATAATTAAATATATATATATATATATATATATATCTAGGTTCATTTCAGTTAATAGTTTGTAATAGTTGTATAAACTCTGAATCCAAAGTTCATTTTCACCAAACTGACTGAGGGGAACAGAAAGGTATAGGAAGTGCATTACTTGGCACTGCAGGAGGAAGGAAGGGATTGAGCATGGACCGCTCTCCAGAGCAGACACTAGATCTGCACAGGGCGGGCGAAAAGAGGGCGCACGCAGCTTTCTAACCAAAACTCACTGCTGGATTGTACCCTTAGACTTTAGACTCACTGCCATTGAGTAGGATCCAACTTATGGCGACCCTCCTTGGGTTTCCGAGGTGGTGGTATCACCTCACTACAGAAGTAGATTGCCCAACCTGCCTTCCAAGGAGTGGCTGGTGAGTTTGAACTGCCAGCCTTCTGGTTAGCAGTCAAATGCCTTAGGCACTGTGCCACCAGAGCTCCCAGTTCTCTGTTACACAGGAAGAAATGGGAGTCTCAAAGACCTCATAACAGGCAAGAGGCAAAGGAGATGTTCAAATCAGGTCTATTTTTTGGTGAGTCCCATGGTCTTTCCAACATAGTACACTGAAATTTAGCTAAGCCCCAAACTGCTCATCTCCATTGAAAGTTGCTTCTATTAAGACTATGAAAACAACCAATCATTTAACTTGTGAAAATGCTAACAATAAATATGTTTTAAAATTTATTATAAAACTAGTAATTACTTATGGCCAAACAGCAACAAAAAAATCAATACAGAAGAAGGAAAGTGCTAAGTCTCTGCACCTCTGCTCTCATTCTCACTCATCAAAGACAGCGTTTCTTTGTCATTCCAAACCTTTTCTATGCATATACACACAGACACACACAATACTTGTTTTACCCAAATGGGATCATACTGTTTGGCAGCTTGCTTCTTCCACCTCATCCATTTTAAATTTCTTTCCACGTCAGTATGCAGGCCTCTGTCTTTTCCAGCTGCCGAATGCCCCTGCTTGTGCCCTGTTAGCTAGTCACTCAAGCCCACAGACTCCTGTTTTGCTTTTGTGTCCTATTACAAGTCATGCTGCAGTGAATATCCTGGTAACTCTTCTGAAATTAAATTCATTTTTTAAATTGATACTTTGGGGAAGGAAATACATAGTGAAGTCCTCTTGTGTGTATCTCAGCATACACACCGCATTTTCCATTACAGATACTCCTATACTTACCACCCCCTACTACACTGAACAGTGTGTTTCATTCATACTTGAATCCCTAAAAGTATCTTGATCATACTAAGTTTTCAATGAATGTCTTTATTTTGCTGGAAGATGGACTAGAAAAAAAAGTAGGCCTTTCATTTCCCTCCTACTTGTCTGTCTTACCCTTATGTTTCTAATCTAAAATACAGTAAATGTAACTTACTTTTTAATCATTAAAAATGCCAACATTATTTCAATAAGTAAGAAAAACTTACTTGTATTCACATACTGGGAAAAGCACCTTTAAGATGGTTATTACCACAGTTGCTCCTGTAATTCCAACCACCATGACATTCAAAAACATAAAAAATACAGGGAAGATACTGCTCCAGAACCTGCACAGATCTTTCCTGAGCTTCTCCATCCACTGACACATGACCTGAAAAAAGAGTTCTGATGAGGTCTGTGAGTCTCACTTGAACTCTAAGAATAAACCAAAAACTTCATCCTGGTTGTGGGGTATTAGGAATATTCTGTATCTTAATTATATTGGTGGTTACATGACTGTCTACATTTGTCAAAAGGAATCTTAACTACATTTAAACTGGGTGCATTTGATTTTTAAATGTCCCTCAATAAAGTTATTTACAGTTTTTAAAATTATGCCCCAATAGTACAGGCACAGAAATGTTAATATCCTTTAAAATGATTTATACTGTTGTCTAACTATCAATCAAATGAAAATTCTGCTAATTGACAAGAAGTTAGTTGAGCTAGTCCACGGTAAACAAACACGCAGTAACACATCTGCTCAGGTGGCGGGAGGACAAGAGAAGCCAGTGAGAGAAACACGTTAGTAGCTTTTAGAATAGATGGGAAGTTCACTGTGCACAAGACATGTTTCTGTCCTTGAGGGATGAGAGGTGACACTGAGGAGTCCATGCTGGGATGGACTGTGAAGACAGTCTGTTCTTGAGCTGTCTTGCTCTGAGGGAGAAATGTCAGGCAGTAAAATGTGGTCTGGGTTTCTCCAGCAAGCCCAAATCCCAACCTTCAGTGAGATCATCTTCAAGGTATAATCTTTGGAGTCCTTTGAGACAAACTATAGATCCTGCTCATGTAAATGGAAATTATTTTGGGTAAGAGGTCTAACTTGTAGTATATGGGGAGATAACAGGATACTCTGTCTGAACCCTGACTATCTTCCCAGTCAGCAATATTAATGTCATTGTTAACATATAAGTACTTGTTGTTGTTAGATGCCATCGAGTCGGACCTGACTCATAGCGACGCCTCCTTGGGTTTCCAAGGTGGTATCACTATGGAAGTAGATTGCCCCATCTTCCTTCCGAGGAGTGGCTGGTCGGTTTGAACCGCCAGCCTTCTGGTTAGCAGTCAAGTGCCTTAGGCACTACACTACCAGAGCTCCTATATAAGTACTTAGTAGGTGCCAAAGAATATTTATATGTAGTGCCATGTAATTTAATCCTTACAACCATATGAGATAGGCACTACCTTTACAGATTAAGTGATGTCCCATTTTACAGATGGAGAAACTGAGCTTAGAGAGGTTAAAATCTTGTCCAAGATCACACAATTAGTAGATGGCAGAAATGGGACTGAAATCCAAACAGGCTGACGCCAGAGAGTATACTCTTAACCACTGTCCTTAATGCCTATACAAGATCCTGAGAGTACCATGGGCACGTATGAAAGGTAGGAGTTACAGAAGAAACAGAGAAATGGGAATAGAGAAAAAGAAGAACTGTAAGTGAAAATTTCCAAACACATTGAAATCCAGTGCCTTGGTAATCCTGATCTGGCTACATTATCATTAAGTGAAATTTAAAGAACCCAGGAATACCTTACATCCCATCAAACAGTGATGAGCCCCTTACTAAACAATACTTCATGATTCAAATCTCCATGGTTTCCACTCATTTTAAATGCTAGTATATTTATTTAGTTATGTATTTGCCATAACTGCTTATAATATAAAGATAACACCAAATACCTGATTTACCTTATATGAAGATGGAGGCTCTGCTCTGAGAGGAGTTTCAGGTAATTTGCCAGGTAAAGCATCTTCATCTATGGTGGTTTCCACATTCCTGATAAGATACTGACTGGTGGTCTGCAATGAACCAACACTTTCTACTAAAGAGGAAGAGTAACATTACTCAAGTGCTTGGGCATGCTGGTATCTCTCCTAGTCCTCAGACTATGGTACCACTAACATTTAGGATGGCAAGAATATACATTTTACCATGGGAGAAAAAAAAAACATTTACTTGATTGTTCACTGACTGAAATACCAGAAGGACATTTCATTTAGCTATCTATAACAGAGTCCAAAGTTCACTTTCACCAAACTGACTGAGGGGACAGAAAGGTACAGGAAGTGCATTACTTGGCACTGCGGGGAGAAGGAAGGAATTGAGCATGGACCGCTCTCCAGAGCAGACACTAGATCTGCACAGGGCGGGCGAAAAGATAGGGTGCACGCAGCTTTCTAACCGAAACTCACTGCTGGATTGTAACCTTAGACCTTAGCTAGCATTTCTCTTTTTGTTACTGAAGCACCTGAGCAGAGAGTAGATCTCTGGATTGGATCCAGCACCAGCTATGAAAGATTATTTGATGAACATTGACAGTAATTATAACTATGTTACTGCTACAGGAATAGACAAACAGATCACCTGAACAGAAGACAGTCTACAAATAGACTAATGTACATGGGAGCTACAGCAGTTATGATTCTGTCACAGTGAAAGTCAAAATTTAACAAGTTCTATGTTACAATGGAAAAATGAATCCTTTTTCCTCTAAATGAACCTTTGTGATGTTCTTACACACATCCCGTGATAATGATCCTGAGGAAGAACAGGTCATTTCAGCAGAACAGCACTGTGCTAGTAGCACTGATCACATCTATGAACACTTGAGACAGACTCTACAAGTCCTTAAATAGACATACACGGGAATACGTGTTAAAAAGCATTTCTGAAAGATTACATCCAAACATATTATGATTAAAAGTGTATAGAAGTTTTACAAATCTTGTAAAACGTTAGAAAGCTCAAGACTATATAAAAAACTACCAACCAAAGAAATGGTTCTCCTAACACACTGAATAACGGTCTTTAAACTACCTTTTCTGGAGAGGTTGGGAAGAGTAAATAAAATGTCACTGTCCCGGGAAATGGAATACAGCATGCTTTCTTCCAAAGGTAGCATGTGGTTTGAATGTCGGAGTATTCCCTGGTTCTTAACTAAAATATCAATTTCAGTAACATCCTTTTGTTGAGCCTATGAAAGAAAAAGTAAGTCATTACTCTGTATTTTAAATAAGGACACAAGCTCATAAGAATTTAAAACAGAATTTTCCTGCCTGGATTCTGTACCTAAAAACACTTGTTCTAGTCAGACAATTGTGCTTTATTTTCCTCCCACTCTGAAACATTTAATTCACAACTTTAATCATATTCCTGTCTCTTTAGCACTTAAAAGTATTAGCTTTGAGTCCTGGTGGTGCAGTGGTTAAGTGCTTGCCTGCTAACCAAAAGGTCAGTGGTTCGAACCCACCAGCCACTACACATGAGAACAGTGTGGCAGTGTGCTTCTCTAAGATTTACAGCCTTGGAAACTATATGGAGCAGTTCTACTCTCTCTTACAGGGTTGCATGAGTTGGAATCAGCTTGATGGCAATGGTTTGGGTTTTTAGTAGAAACTTACAAAGCCCTGGTGTTGCATTGGCTAAGCACTCAGCTGCTAACTAGAAGGTTGGCAGTTCTAGCCCACCAGCAGCTCCATGGGAGAAAGATGTGGCAGTCTGCTTCTGTAAAGATTGTAGCCTTGAAAACTGTATGGGGTAGTTCTATTCTGTCCTCTAGGGTTGCTTTGAGTCAAAATCAACTCGATGGTACACAACAACATAAGCTTACTCTCAGTTACATTTCACTTAGAGAAACTCAGCCAGAAAACATGGGTAGCAGAGGTATGGGCCAAATTCTCTTCATTTACTTCCTTTGTTTAATGATGGTCATAACATTTTAAAGTTATATAAACATGTATGAATATGATCAATATTTTTTAAAATTAAGACATTTCAAAATGCTACAAGTAAACAAAAATTCTAAATGGATACAGGTAGTTTCTTACCAAATTGTTCAACACTCATTTAATACGTGTATAACACCTAACACAAATTCAAATCTTTACAATTTAATATCCAATTAATAAGCATACTATCTTACTTGTTTTCCATCAATCTCTACTACCTCTTCTTGAATGACAATTAGTTGCAAACTGGAACCAGATGTCATAGGCCACTCATGAACTAAAATCCTTACACTGACAATTCCAAAATATCCTTTTTCATCCACATTTTCCAGATTTTCATTCTTCACTATAAAAAAAGAGTAGTGACAGCTTTAAACAAAAATTGCCACCAAATCTGCTACTGAATTTGATTATTTTGATGACATTCACATGGAACAAAACATTTATACCAACTTTTCTGGCTTTCTTCATCCCTGAACTCATTGCTGCTTCAGATTTATGGAAACAAAGATGATCTGACAAATCCTTACAACTGATTGTATTCATCTGAAAGGGGAAAAGTGCTTGATGGTCTTTACTTTTGCATGAAATACCACACTAACAACATCTTTTTTCCTATTATTTTATATTGGTTGTCACTGAGGGACCAACATGGCAGATCACAGAACACAACGGAAGACATAGTGGATCTCATGGGTCAGCAACATAAGCACAATCATGCTTCAAAATCTCCTTCGTGTCCTGTCATCGTCGGAGAGAGAAGGAATGGGGAAGAAGGAAAAGTCTGTAATGACATGTTAATGCACGGGGCGGGGGTGGAAATGGCCACTGTCTGGAAGGAAGGGTAGTGATTTGAACCCACCTACTGGTGCCTGAGGGAGCTCTGGTAGCATAGTGGCTAAGGCACTTGACTGCTAACCAGACGGCTGGCGGTTCAAACCCACCAGCCACTCCTCGGAAGGAAGGTTGGGCAATCCTACTTCCGTAGTGATACTGCCTCGGAAACCCAAGGAGGGGTTGCTATGAGTCGGGGCCGACTCGACGGCACATAACAACAACAACTGGTGCCTGAGACAAAAGGCCCGGCAATCTGGAAGTTCCCAGCCTTGAAAACCCTATGGAGCACAGTCCTACTTTGAACACCTGGTGTCACTATGAGTCAGAATTGACTCCACGGCAACTGGTTTAGTATTTTGGGGGTAAGATCAGCTATGAGTCAGAGCCAGCTCACAGGCAGTGTTAGCTGTTGGCCGTGTTCCTCTCTAGTTAGGGTCCCCTCCACCCCAACTCTAATGGAGATGGGCTAAGCCAACTGCAGCTAGTTTATAGGCAATGGCTACTCTATCACAGTACAGCGTGCCAGAGAAAAAAGAGAAAGCAACGTATGCCAACGAAACTGCTGCTAAAGGAACACTGAGTCTCTACACCTCATGTGTTGACAATCTAAGGATCACTTGCCAAACAGGAACAAGATGTAGGTTTTGATGTAGACCCAGCTGTTTAACCAAATTCTGTGTCTTCATAGGGCTTTTCCCTGCGGCTGGAATGCTCTCTACCACCACACCACCACACTGTCAATAAACGCCTACTTACTTAGGGAGCTCAGTCTACACCCCTACAATGCTGACTTTACTGTGTGCAGCTCTTGGTGTATAAACCTGTTTTCCCGACTAGACTGAGTTCCTGGAGAATGTGTGTGATGTTATGTCACACGTTATGTTAATGGGTCATGGGGGGTTAGGCCCCAGTTCTCAGTGCTGGCAGACTGAGCTGACGTGAGCAGCCAATCAGTTTGAAGGCGAGTTTCGTTGGAGTTGTGGCCTGCATCCAACATACATGGGTGTTCTGGCAAAGCCCTCCCCGCCAAGCTCTGGGTGCTTGGAGAAGCCTCCAGCCAGCCCGACCTGCAGAGTTTGGATTCGCCAGCTCCTGCAACCTCATGAGCCAGCAGGAGAAGCATTCATCCTGCTGCCTGATCCCCAGATTCAGGGCTTCCAGCCCCCACAACTGTGTGAGCCATTTCCTTACGTAAATATTCCTATATGTATTTATATATTCATTTCATTGGTTTTGCTCCTGTAGAGAACTCAGCAGAAGACAGTATGTGCCAGGTTTGCTGCTCTATAGCTTTTAACAGTGCTTCCAGCCAGAATTATAAATATCTAATTTTAAGTAAATATGCCTCACACACTATATACAATGTCAGTTGGTTCTAAACCCTAACTAGGATCAGAATCAACTGGGGAACAATCAAGATGCCAAAGCCTCACCCCAGTCTTCATGAATCAAAATCTCTGGGCACATTTGTAATTTTTAAAACATGTATAGATGTTTCTACTGCAAATCAAGTGAACTCCCTTTTAGCTAAAAGTGATTAACTCTTCATAACACTGCTCCTCCTTGACCTCCCTATTTCTGTTTGTGCACTAGCCTTCTTCCAGTTACCAAGGTAAAAATTTCGGTCACTTGGGACTTCTCCTCAGCCTTCATCTTCTGCATCAACTTAGCTGCTTACTCAGGGTCATTCTGGCTCTAAAGTCTCATATTGGTCCTTTTCCATCTCCTCCCAGTACCTAGTTCATTAGCCACTGACAACTGTAATAAAAAGGAGCACTGGTGGCGCAGTGGTTAAGCACTCTGCTGCGAACTGAAAGATGTTTGAACCCACCACCCACTCTGCAGGAGAAAGATGTGGCAGTCTGCTTCCTTAAGTATTACAGCCTTAGAAACTCTATGAGGCGACCCTGTCCTACAGGGTCGCTATGAGTCGGAGTTGACAATGGCAGTAAGCACGATTTTTTTGTTTACTACAATAGTTACCTATTATCTCTTCTTCAGTTCCTCTCCCTCCAAACACAATAGTGCTGGATTAATCTTACTAAATTCTGTTTTGTCACCAGCCTCTTTGCACACAATCCCCTGAGGATCCCATGGGGGCTTCTGCAGGCTCCTTACCTTACACTTGTTGCTCTCCACTTTATTTGACTCCCTTACATACTTCAAGGCTCACAACTATAAGACTCCCCTCTCTCATGGACCATCTCAGTGTTTTAATCAACTGTTTACCCATTGGTCTCCCTCACTCAACAGTAGGCTCGTGTGTGTAGCACAAAGGCTAGGGCACTATAGTTCAAGACATTCAATGAATAAGTAAATGCGGTCATATAAACACATCATAGTGGTGACTCTGTAGCCCTCAAATATGTTGCCTCTGCAGTAGACTCAAATTAAATTTAAAACTACCACCAAAAAAAACCAAAACCACTGCCATCAAGTTGATTCTGATTCACAGTGACCCTTTCAGACAGAACTGTCCCGTAGGGTTTCCAAGGCTGTAAATCTTTACGGAAGCAGACTGCCTCATCTTTCTCCCATGGAGGACTGGTGGCTTTGAACCACTGACTATCTGCTTAGCAAATGCTTTTAACCACGATGCCACCCTCCTTTTAAAACAACAAAAGCCCTCCACATTCACTCTTAACTTCCCCTACTGTGGTAGGCAGCTTTCAAGAATGGCCCTCAATGATCTCTGCCACCTGGAGTTCATGCCTTTGTGTAATTCCCTCACACTGAGTGTGGGCTGGACCTGGCGACTTGTTTCTAACAAACAGAATACAGCAAAGTGATGGAATGTCACTTCCATCCAGATTATAAAAGACTGACTTCTGTCTTCTGGTAGTCTCTCTTGTCCACTAGAAGATGAAGCCAGCTGCCATGCTGTGAGATGCTCGACAGAGAGGTCCACGTGGCAAGGAATCGAGAGAAGCCTCTGGCCAAAATCTCACAAGGAACTGAGGCCTCCCTCCAACAGTTCACAAGGAATTGAACCTTGCCAACAATCACAAAAGTGAGCTGGAAAGCACATCTTTTCCAGGTGAGCACTAAAATGACTATATTTTTATGAGATGCCCAGCACCAGAGGACCCAGCTATAAACCAAGCTCAGATTCCTGACCCCCAGAAGCTATGAGATAATATTGTTGTCTTAAGCCACTAAGTTTTGAGTTGATATGTTGTGCAGCAATAGATAACTAATACATCTACCAAAGAAAACATTTTTTAAAAAGTAAGGACAGAAGCTTTGTTATTGTTGTTGCATTTAATGCTTTGAAAGTTCTTGCTGTAATTGGATCAGATGGGCTCTTATTCCAACAACCTAAGAACAAATTCAGTGCAACAACCTGTACGACTGGAAAGATGGCTGTACTAGAGGAGCCAGGCTGCATTCCATATCACATTCCCAGTGAGGACAATGCCAATGGAATTATTTTTAAAACTAGTAATAGCTCTTCTTTTTCTGGCTTAATGGATTAGCTGGTAGCGGACCAGCCCTCTCACTGAGAATCACTAGAAAACTTATACAGAATTCACACACATATACATTCAAATCCCCAATCTGACTGCAGGTATCAGAGAGCTAAAAAGCCAGCCAGTACTTGAGGGGCCAAGAAGGGGACACGGAGGTGAGTCCAATATTCTATGGTTATTTTCCCTACAAGGCATATGCCAACTCTGAAACTGAATGAGTAGAAAAGTTGAAAAGCAGAGTAGAAAGAAATGACTAAGAGGCAGAGACGCTAAACACTTTTTGGCAGTCTCCTATAGCTGGGGACAAAGGAAGTTAAGGCGAGGAAGGTACTCAGAACTTGCAGGGACAAGACCCTGGAGAGAAGAGGATCATAAGTAAGCTAATATTCTATGCACTTCTTCCCTTTGAATCATTTGCTGATTAGTCAGCGGGGCTGAGGTGAGAAAATGGGTTTATCTATAACAATGAGAAGTTAAAGCAAAACTTTTGGCAGGCTTATGATGCTGGAAGTTTGGGGCACACAAAGGAGGCGAGGTCCTGCTAAACAACCCAAGTTTTCAATTGGGACCTATGAACAGCTGTATCTGAGAAGAGTGGATAAGAAATAGACTAGGCCTCACAAAGATGGAAATCCAGCCTTGAATCAGTTCCATCTTTGATTTAATTAACATGTTCTGTTCCTTAAGACCATGACTGCCAGGGGTCAGAGCAGACCCTGTCTGCAGGAAGGTAAAACCATCCAGTGCCTTTATAATTTCTCACACACAATATAAAATAATAACAAGACTCACCAGGGAGAAGATCAAGAGAAAAAAACAGACTCATAGGAGCTCAAGATATTAGGGTTAACAGACATGAACTTTAAAGTTACTGCAATTAATAGGTTCAAGAAAATAGGTGATAAAATAGAAACTTTCATCAGATAACTGGATATGAGAAAAAAGAAAAGAAATGGAAATTCCAGAAGTAAAGTTCAATAAATAAAATTAACTTAATTAGACACAGCCAGTGAAAGAATTTGTGTGCTGGAAGAATGGGAAGAAAAAAGGATGGAAAAACAGAAAGTAGTGGAAGACATGTATGGGAACCTGCAAGAGGATCTAACATGTATGTAAGTGAAAAGTAAGAAATAAAGAAAAGAGAGGATGAGACAGTAGTGTTAGTTGATGATAAAATGTTCAAAATGTTTCCAAAAGACACCAAGCCCTAGACTGAAAAACCCAAGTCAGGGTAAATAAAAGAAAACCACGCCTGTACCATTTCACAGTAAAACTACTAAAAACCAAAGCAAAGATAAAAAATTTTAAAAACACATATCTGACAAGGGACTTATCTCTAGAATTTATAGAACACTTCAACACCTCAATAACAAAAAGACAAACAATCCAATTAAAAAATGGGCAGAA
>NW_006921688.1:4624406-4630165 GCF_000298275.1 Orycteropus afer afer | reverse complement strand
AAAAGATATACTATTCTCAAAGGAGCAACAATAAAACCCTCAATAGAAAGTATGAAACCAAGAAAACAATGAAAATTAATTGTTAAGTGCTAAAAGAAATATACCTATGCTTCTATACCCAACAAAATGATCCTAAAATGAACATAAAGTGAGATGTTTTCAGATAATTCATTTCTAACAAACCTATATTAAAATATTAAGAGGAATTCTTCAAGCAGAAGGGAAATGACTTCAAAGGGAAGCACAGACCTACAGAAAGGAATGAAGAGTAGTGGAAAGGGTAAGCAAATGAAGGGTCCATAAATGATTACTGGACTAAACAAATCAACAAGATAATAATATCATATGGGGTTTTAAGAACACAAAGAGTTAAAATGCATGACAGTAATAACACAAAGGCAGAAAGAGAGCAGAATTGAAGTATTCTAAGAGTTCTGCATTGTTTCGAAGTGACAAAGCGCTAATTCATTCCAAGGGTAACCACTGAGCTAGTTGCCATCGAGTGCATTCTGACTCCCAGTACCATGTGTTGGAGCAGAACTGTGCTCCACAGGCCTTTCAGGGGCTGATTTTGCAGAAACAGACTGCTACGTCTTTCTTCCAAGGCACCGCTGGGTGGACTCCAATCTGCAACCTGTGGGTTAGCAGCTCAGCCAGGGCACTGCTTGTACCACTCAGGCACTCCAACCACTGAAAAAACAGGGGATACAGGGGAAATACAACACAAAAATAACTCAAAAAAGGCAAAAGGAGGGAGAAAAAGAAGCACAGAACAGATGGAACAAATAGGAAACAAGTAATTGAGGTGAAAAATTTAAATTCAAATACCTCAGTAACTACATGAACATAAATAAAGTTCCAATCAAGAGACAGACTGGCAGACTGAATTTTAAAAAAGGAAAGTATGCTGCTTATAAGTTATTTTGTTGTTATTGTTATGTACCATCGAGTCAGACCCGACTCATAGCGACCCCTCCTTGGGTTTCCGAGGCAGTATCACTACAGAAGTAGGTTGCCCCATCTTCCTTCCGAGGAGTGGCTGGTGGGTTTGAACTGCCAACCTTCTGGTTAGCAGTCAAGTGCCTTAGGCACTACGCCACCAGAGCTCCTGCTTATAAGAGATGCCTTTAAATAAGGACACAGAAAGACAAAGTAAACAGAAAGATTGACCGTGCCACAATCCCACAACCACAAAAGAGCAGCTGTCACTAAACTCACACAAGATAAAGCTATCTCTAAGGCAAGAACATCATTAGAGATAAAGAGAAATATGCTAAAAGAGTAATCCCACCAGTAAAAAGACATTAACAGTTCCAAATCTGTACACACTTAGTAATATAGTTCAGAATACGTTAAATAAAAATTGACAGAACTAGAAAGCACTACTCATAGTGGAGATTGCTGCTTCCTTAAAGATGATAGCCAAGAAAACTTAATGGAACTCAGTTCTACTCTGAAACAAATGGGGTTGCCATGAATTGGAATCCACTCAACAGCAACTGCTTGTTTTTGTTTTTTTTTGTTGTTGTTGTTGTTCCCCTCAGTGATTGACAGAGCAAGTGGACTTAAAGAAAAAACCAACAATTACATAAAATATTGAACAACATGATTAACGACTTGACAGCACATAACAACAGCAACAATCACAACCGATATATTTAGAACATCATATCCAAATAATTAGTTTGCTTTTTCTGTAAGTGTACATGAAGGGAACATTTACTAATATTGAGCATATGCTAAAACATAAACCAAATCTCAAATTTCAAAGGACCGAAATGATAGAGAGTATTTCTCTGATGCAGTGGTGTGATCAGTAAAATGTCCCAGATATTTGGAAATAAAGCAATGTATTTCTAATAGACCCAAAACACAAGGAAATATCATAATAAATAGCTAGAAAATATCCTAAATTGAATGATACTGGAGCTCTGGTAGTGTAGTGCCTAAGGCATTTGACTGCTAACCAGACTTCTAACTCCTCGGAAGGAAGAATGGGCAATCTACTTTCATAGAGATATCGCCTCAGAAACCTAAGAAGGGGTCGCTATGAGTCGGAGCTGACTCGATGGCAGTGTGCATTGTATGGTATGTATGGAACATATATCACAAATCAAAATATAAAGGATGTTTAAAAGTTTAGGTTACAAGTGCTTAGAGTGAAATGTATTATGGTAAATGCCTATCTGAAAATGAGTAATAACACTGTAACTATATATACCCCTTATATTCTTCACTTCATTTAAATAAAATGGTATATTCCAACATAACACACGTTTCTCTTTAGTTTATAAAACTCAAGATTTAAAAAAAAGGTTAAAAAGAAAAATGTTGTATTAACAGTTCATTTTTCTCTATTATCTGTAATTATGCTAAGCACCCCTCCCAAGATTTTGGCTCTTGCTATTCCATTTCCTACCTCTGTGCTCATTCTTATATTGCTTATCTACCTACCGGAAACACAGTTCCAGTCAATCTCATGGAAGGAAAAATGAATATGCCAGGAATAACCAATGAAAAGTAAGAATAGTTTGACACACATTAGTGTTATTATATACTCTAGTAATGATGCATATTTTTAATTTAAAATAGGAATCTATAACACCCACAAATGATATTTTAGTATTTTTAAAAAAGAAATCAATTATGGAAAAAATTTAGCAGTACTCACCTATTAAAGTCTGACAGCTTATTCGGGTTACACCGTTATTCACAGGGAAGTCATTTACATATACCTGTCCACTCTCATACGTCATGTTAAGAACAACCTTAAAACAAAGCAGCATGAACATGAATCCCAATGGTTTATAAATGATGACAAACTCTTCATGTTAAAAATACATTAACTAAATTAGACGCAAAGGTAAAAACTGAAACCTGTTGCGTAATACTTTGGTGACGATGTATCAAACAGAATCAAAAGGAGACACACCTGCTCTTTAGATACCTGTCCATCATCTGTCAGGGTAGTAACATTCACTCTGATGCTGTCCTGCAAAAACAAACAGTATATAAACCGGACAGACATGCATTTCACAAATTGCAAATAGCTCAAGGAAAGGTTTCTTTTTCTCTTAATTATATTTACTGTATAACAATTATAACAACACTGAAGAATATTTTAAAGTTCTTTTAATGCTCTTACTCACAATTTGAATTTTTCATAAACTATATATTTTTCCATTTAATTGTGAAATATATCACATATAATGAATGTTCTGGTTACCTACCTAGCGCCACTCTGACAGAAATATACCACAAATGCGATGGCTTGAACAAACAGGAGTTATTCTCTCATAATTTGGAGGCTTTAAGTCCAAGTTCAAAGTGCCAGGCTCTAGGGGCTGTGTGAAAGCCCCTCGACCTTGGGCTTCAGCTCTGCCTCTTGTTCCCACCCAGCCCACTGAAGCTAGAGGCATCTCTTCACTCAGGTAGCTACTGGCTGCTGAGGCTAACAAGCCCAAGGTTGACAAATAAAAAGGCACAGTCCTGATGTTACCAAACCACACGGCGGACCACAAATTCAAGTCCACTGTAAGTCCCAATGTCGGCAGAGCATGGCAGGCTGCTGAACAACGACATGGCTACATGCAGGGTCCAAGCTTGCCATAAGCTAGAGAGGGAGCTCTGGTAGCGTAGTGCCTAAGGCATTTTACTGCTAACCAGAAGGTTGGCGGTTCAAACCCACCAGCCACTCCTCAGAAGGAAGGCTGGGCAATCTACTTCCATAGTGATACCGCCTCGGAAACCCAAGGAGGGGTCGCTATGAGTTGGGTCCGACTCGATGGCCCATAAAAACAAGTCCCCAAGGCTTCTCCTTATATACAGGAAGCAGACCACATCCGAAAGGCACTGCTTGTGGTAGATCCCACCATGGAGTTGATTGCCAGTCTCATCATGGGGAATAACTACTACCAGCTGCTCAGCCACTCAACCAGGCCCAGGCAAGTTGACATACAAATTTAACTACCACAATGAGCATATACTATGCAAATGTTGAACTCAAAAAGTACAGATAACATACTTACGTACTCGTTTTTGTGTGCTGTCAAGTAGATTACGACTCACAGTGACCCTACATGACAGAGTAGAACTGCCACATCAAGTTCCTTATGCTATAATCTTTATAGGAGCAGACTGCCAGGTTCTCCTGTGGAACTACTAGGTGGGTTCGAACAGTCAACCTTATGGTTAGCAGCAGACCAATTAACCACTGTGACACCTGGCCTCCTTATATACTCACCACCCAGGCTAAAAACTAGAGTATTATCCACACTTTAGGCCTCAGTGCGACCCTTTCAACACATCCTTCTCCTTCCCCTCTGAAGAAATCCCTCTCCTGTCTTCCATATTAATCATTTCATTTCTTTCCCCACATAAACATTTTAATTTTATTTTTAATATGATTTGGGTGAACGTTTACAGAGCAAATTCATTTTCCATACAGTTCATACACATTTTGTCTCATGACACTGACTGCAATTCCCCACAATGTAACAGCTCTCTTCCCACTTCCTCCCTGTAGTTACCTCTTCCCTGTGTCCTTCCCTCCCATGCACTCCCGCCCTGAGCTGTCTCCCTGTCATATTAAATCATTTCTTGCTTTGTTTGATAGTTTCCATACCTACACATCTTTCTCTACCAATATATCATTTAGTCTTACCTGTGTCTGAACTTTATGTAAGCGGGATCATATTGCATGTATTCTTCTGGAACTGTTTCTTTTATTCAAAATTATTGATGCATGCAGCTGCACTCATTTATTTACATTGTTGTGTAACACTACATTGTATGATTATCAATTTAATTATTCATTCCACTACCATGGACATTTGAATTTTCTTTCTTTCTTTCTTTCTTTTTTATACAACATGGCTATGATTCTTTATTATTATTATTACTTATTTTTTCATTTTTGCAGTAATCCCTCCCTTCCCCTCCCAGCCCTGGTAACCAACAAAGAAAGTTTCCTTCCATGTATAAATGTTTTCTTGACTTTTCACAACAATGGACTAATACAATATTTGTCCTTCTGGGATTGACTTACTTCACTCAGCATAATGTCCTCCAAGTTCATTCACTTTATGCATTATTCTTTAGTGTTGCATAGTATTCCATTGTGTGTATATACCATAGTTTGGTTATCTATTCTTCTGTCGATGAGCACATAGGTTGTTTCTCTCTTTTGGCTATTGTAAATAGTGCTGCAATGAACATGGGTGTGTATATGTCTGTTCTTGTCCTGGCTCTCATTTCTTTAGGATACTTACCTAGTAATGGGATTGCTGGATCAAATGGTATCTCTATGTCCAACTTTTTAAGGAGTTGCCATACTGCTTTCCACAGCGGTTGTATCATTTTACAGTCCCACCAGCAGTGTATGAGAGTCCCAATCTCTCCACATCCTCACCAGCATTTATTTCCTGTCTTGTTGAACTTTGCTATTATTGCTGGGATAAGATGTTATCTCATTGTTTTTTGATTTGCATCTCTCCAATGGCTAATGATCATGAGCATTTCTTCATGTTTCTTTGCCACCTGAAAATTCCCTTTGGTGAAGTGTCTATTCATATCTTCTGCCCATTTTTTAACTGGATTGTTTGTCTTTTTGTTGTTGTGGTGCTGGAGGTTTTTTTTTTTTTTAATAAATTCTACAGGTAAGTCCCTTGTCAGATATGTTGTTGCCAAATATTTTTTCCTAATCTGCAGGTTCTCTTTTTACTCTTTTGGAGAAGTCTTTTGAAACATGTAAAAATTTA
>NW_006921688.1:4621062-4623816 GCF_000298275.1 Orycteropus afer afer | reverse complement strand
AGGTCTCCTTCTGTTCCATGTAAAATTAGTGATTGTTTTTTCCATATCCTTAAAGAAGGTTGAGGGGATCTGGATTGGGATTGCATTGAATGTATAGATTGCTTTGGGTAAAACTGACATTTTCATAATGTTCAATCTTCCTATCCATGAGTATGGTATATTCTTCCATTTATGTAGATCTCTTACGGTTTCTTGAAGTAGTGTTTTGTAGTTTTCTTTGTACAGGTCTTGTGTCCCTAGTGAGATTTATTTCCAAGTATTTTATTTTTAGTAGCTATTGTAAATGATAGGAGCTCTGGTAGCATAGTGCCTAAGACACTTGACTGCTAACCAGAAGGCTGGCAGTTCAAACCCACCAGCCACTCCTCGGAAGGAAGGTTGGACAATCTACTTCTGTAGTGATACCGCCTCGGAATCCCAAGGAGGGGTTGCTATGAGTCAGGGCTGACTCGAAGACATTTAACAACAACAATAACAATTGTAAATGGTATTGATTTCCTTATTTCCTTTTCAGCAATCTCTTTGCTGGTGTAGAAGAATCCAACTGATTTTTTGGATATTGATCTTGTATCCCACCACTACGCTGCTAAATCTCTCAATTAGTTCCAGTAGTTTTTTACTTTGCTGAGTCTCTTGGGTTTTCTATGTATAGGATCATATCATCAGCAAATAGGGATAGTTTGACTTCTTCATTACCAATTTGGATGCCTTTAATTTCCCTTTCTTGCCTTACTGCTCTGGCTAGGACTTCCAGTACAATGTTGAATAGAAGTGGTGACAGAGGGCTTCCTTGTCTGGTTCCCATTCACAAGGGGAATGGTTTCAGTGTCTTTCCACTGAGAATAATGTTGGCTGTTGGTTTTGCATATATTCCCTTTATTATGTTGAGGAATCTCCGTTCTATTCCATTTTGCTGAGAGTTTTTATCAGGAATGGGTGTTGGATTATATCAAATAACTTTTCTGCATCTATTGATATGATCATGTGGTTCTTTTCCTTTACAACATGACTGTGATTCTTTATGAATGCCTACAGAAAAGTATCTCCAGCCCTAAGTCACCCTTTACCCGGAACTGAACTCATTCCTGTGACTTAACTCTCAGCCAAACGACAGATAGGCCTACGAGCTGAACACCTACCTACACCAGGGACACACACTCCTTAGAACAATCTATCATGAGAGATCAGAAAGGCAGCATTTGCACAAGGAGAAAGGTAGGGAGGTAAGAATGCAAAGGCAAGAAGGACACAGGGAAAGGGTGACCACACAGAGGAAATGGGAAGAGAGCTGTTACACTGTGAGGAACCAGTGTCACAAAACAAAACATGAATGAACTGCTGAATGTAAAATGAATCTGCTTTGTAAAATCTCACCCAAATCACAATAAGAAGCAACAAAAATTAATTTTTAAAAAAGAAAAGCATCTCTAGTGCAGTTTTAGTGTCTCCTAAGGTAATGGTCAAGGAGCTCCGGTAGCATAGTGGCTCAGGCACTTGACTGCTAACCAGAAGGCTGGCGGTTCAAACCCACCAGCCACTCCTTGGAAGGAAGATGGGGCAATCTACTTCCATAGTGATGTTGTTGTTGTTGTTGTTGTTATTTGCCATCGAGTCGGCCCCGACTCATAGCGACCCCTCCTTGGGTTTCCTAGGCAGTATCACTATGGAAGTAGGATTGCCCAACCTTCCTTCCGAGGAGTGGCTGGTGGGTTTGAACCGCCAGCCTTCTGGTTAGCAGTCAAGTGCTTTAGCCACTATGCTACCAGAGCTCCTAGTGATACTGCCTAGGAAACCCAAGGAGGGGTCGCTATGAGTTGGGGCTGACTTGAAGGCACACAACAACAACAAAAGGTAATGGTCAAAAGCAGTCTACCCAAATATTTAAGCTTGTTAATGACAGGTTTTCTATAAAGAAGCAAGCAGTATTTTAAGTATTCACCACTTACTATATGCAATAAAATTTATCATTTATAAATAAAATGATTTCCTAAGTTTATTCATTGATAGACATTGCTATTCAAGAATAAAAACACTCCTCTCAAATATACCCTCTCCTCACTTATCAACTCTCTCATCATCTGACATTTCACATTTACAACAATAGTAAAAAAAAATCTGCTATCTATTTTGCACATTAATAACGTACAGCTGATAGTAATGAATGCTGAGGTGTGAGGTGAGAGTAACACTGGGTATGATGGTTAAGGTTATATGTCAACTTGGATGAGTCATTATTCTTAGTGGTTTGGCAGTTATGTCATGATATGATTTGGCAGTTATACAATGATGAAGTCATCCTCCTTCTTCTGATCTGATGTGATCACCATCCATCTTCACATAACGATATTCACATAACAACCTGGTCTTTAGAACTGAACCATGTTGATATGTGAGAAGAGGGTATACTTTTTCCTTGGGGTTATATACTTACCTCTGAAAATAGGAAAGGTATTTACAAACATCAAAAATAATATAAAAGTGTAGTAGTACAAAAGAGGAACAGACAATAAGGGTAAATATTTTTACACATACATTACTGCATTATCAGTAATAACATTCTATGAGTGGATACATAGGTAGACAGGCAAGATGATCATGTATGGGTTGGCAAATGTGAACATATGCACAACGATACAGAGTTTTGGCAGATGATACTTCTGCATATGTATTTGTATGTGCTATAAGAATGTCCAGGAGCTCTGGTGGCATAGTGGCTAAAGCACTTGACTGCTAACCAGAAGGCTGGCGGTTCAA
>NW_006921688.1:4602672-4620552 GCF_000298275.1 Orycteropus afer afer | reverse complement strand
GGGGGGGGGCAGGTTTGCTGGTCTGATAGAGCCTGGCAGAACCACTGAGACTATGGCCTCTAGCTGCCCTTCAGGTCTGGAATTAAACCCACACCTGTGGCTTCCAGCCAAGCAAAAGACAGGCATACAAGCTCACATTTATATTAGGTAAATGCACTCCTTGGAGAGATCAATCATGGGAGAATAGAGGCGTTGTGTATGCACAGGGAGATGGCTTGGGGGGCAGAAGTGCATGAGAAAGAAGGATGCAGGGAGGAGGTAACTATGGGGAAGAAATGAGAGAAGAGCTGTTGCATTTTGGAAAATTGCAGTAAATGTCATGGTACAAAGTGTATGTGAGTTGCTGTATGGAAAGTGAATTTGCTCTGTTAGCTTTTGCCCAAATCACAATAAATTTTTTTTTAAAAAATGTCCATATATATAATAGCACTAACAGGAGTCAACGTTATGATAACTTCTTAGCCACAACCCAATACCCTGAAGGAGTGAGTTGCCGGGCCTGAGGGCTTGGGAACACGGTTGCAGGGGACATCAAGCTCAACTGGCATAACATACTACACAAAAACAGTGCTGTACATCCTACGTTGGTGAGTAGTGACTGGGGTCTTGAAAGCTTGTAAGTGGCCATCTATGCAACATTTTGTCTCTCTTCATCCACAGCAAAGAAGAGTGTAGAAAATCAAAGGTGCATAGAAATAATTACCCCAATGGACTAGTGGATCATGGGAGCCTCAGCCTGTATGACCCTGACACCAGAACAAGACGGCGCCTGGCTACCGCTGTCAACCACTCAGAAAGGGGCCAAAATTGGAGATTCTGGATAGAGAAGAAGAAACATGTGGAATGAAACTCAAAATCATTAAAAAAAAAAAGACCAGGCTTCCTGGTCTGATTGAGACTGCTGTAAACTCCAAGACTGTAGCTAAGTCACTCTTCACACCTGGTATTGAATTCACTCCCATGAGTTAATTTTCAGCCAAACTATAGGTCTATGAGGCTGAGGCCAACAACTGCACCAGGGACATGCACTCCTTAGAACACTCAATCAGGGGAGATCAGAATGGCAGTATCTGCAGATGGAGAAAGCTCAGGAGGCAGGAATGCACAGGAAAGAAGGACCCAGGGAAAAGGTAATGACAGGAAGAAGAGGGGAGAGAGCTATAACATTGTGGGGACTGTAATCAATGTCACAAAACAAAATGCATATGAACTGTTGAACGTAAAACGAATTTGCTCTGTAAACTTTCACCCAAATCACAATAGAAAGTTTTTAAATAAATACATAAGGAAATAATACACAAGTGTACTTCTTGGTACTGTGACTATCCCCAGCACTTTATATATTTCCATCAGATGAGAGAATGTGACAGAAGTGACTTTACGAGATTGAGTTGACTCCAAGCAACTTATGGAACTGGATTCCTAACACTTAAGCCCATACTTCAGCTGACTTGCATACACATCCCAACTGCTTACAAGTGCCTGGCAATCCTTCAGACAGTGATTCCTCAGAACCAGCCCAGCTTTTTCCTTAGCCTACTCTGATCTAGAATTAACCCTTTCATGACCAGATTATTTTCTGCCTTGCATTTTTTATTGACATCATGTGTTTTCAGTGATGGAAGCCATGGTGAAATCAAGGGAAAAAATTTTGTGTGGTAATACAGATTCTGATACAATTATGTGGGATACATATGTCTCTTGTGAGCTCTGCTGGTAGGATCAGGGGTGAGGCCAGTTTCTCCAGATTCATGCAGTTATACAGGTACCCTCTAGATGGCAGCACATACTACAACTGAGATACGCACTTCCCAAGGAACTTGAGAGGCTTAAAATGTGTTGTTGTTTGCCCTGGAGTCAGACTCGACTCATAGCGACCCTTGGGTTTCTGAGGCAGTATCACTACGGAAGCAGATTGCCCAATCTTCCTTCCAAGAAGTGGCTGGTGGGTTTGAACCTCCAGCCTTCTGGTTAGCAGTCAAGTGCCTTAGGCACTATGCTATCAGAGCTCAAATGTCCAATGAGTCACGAAAGGGTTAAGCTTAAGTTAGAATCAATATACTTACCTCTGGAACAAACCAATATTCATTAAGCCATCAAATTGATAGTTATAGTTTTGTGTCCAATTCCCAGTAAAAAATTTCTGTTTTCAAACTAGACACTCTAATTACAGCCCATTTTTCTACTAACAACCCAGAGGTAACCCTCAAATGATGTTGTTCTAAGGAAACTTTTTATAGCTTCTGCTGTTCAGCAGTGAACATAACCCTGCATTGTCCATAATTTACCACACTTACATGTATTACTTGTCTAGTAGGATACAGGGTTTGTAAAAGACAATTAACAGACCCATTTTTATGTGGACTCCAAGTCCTAACAACCCTGTAACATACTGTATTTTCCAAAGAGAACCAAGTTCAATTAAATTCTTCATGGTTCTTCCAAATGATTTCATTTCAGAAGAAAATCTTCCCGATTCGTGCTTCCCAACTTAGGGTACTGAGCCAGCACACGTCTTGGGCTTCCTGAGAGCCTCTGACTCAACTGGAAGGGCAGGCTTTTGAGCCAGTGTAGTGAACACTTAGAAAGTGGGCGGCCGACCGGAAAAGTTTCTCCCCACCCACTTTCAATTCTTCCCTCTAATTCCTTCACTAATATCATGTCCATCTGGGGCACAACTAGCTCCCAAAGGACAAAGGCAACAGATAAACCCATTGCTATCGAGTCAATTCTGACTCATGGCAACCCCATAGGACAGAGTAGAACTGCCACCATAGGATTCCCAAGGCTGTAGTCTTTATGGGAGCACACTGCCACATCCTTCTCCCATAGAGTGGCTAGTGGGTCCAACCTTCTGCCTTTTGGTTAGCAGCCGAGCTCTCAACCACTGCACCACCAGAGCTCCCAAAGGTAATAGATACCTGGTTTAAAATAAATGAGCTTGAGTCTTGTATATTTACATAGGGAGCTCTGGCGGCATAGTGCCTAAGGCATGTGACTGCTAACCAGAAGGCTGACAGTTCAAACCCACCAGCTGTTCTTCGGAAGGAAGGCTGGGTGATCTACTTCCATAGCGATACTGCCTCGGAAACCCAAGGAGGGGTCGCTGTGAGTTGGATCCGACTTGACAGCAGTAAGTTTGGTTTTTGGTGTTTTGCATGCCTCTCTTTATTGACCAAGTCATTTTAATATTAGAAGAATGTACTATAAAAACTTATTATTTTGCAACCTGTACTTCTGACGACCACGCATGTAAACAGAGAGATGCTTAAATTCCAGGATGTCTGAGTCACTGAGAGAAGATGAGACTATCCTTGACTTCAGCCAGTTTTCTTAAATTTAGATCAGGTTGAACAGATGGAAGATAATGTGTGAAGCCAGTGTAGTAGAATGTGCCTCTGTTGTGGTTGTTAGCTGCTCTTTAAACAAAGGTGGCTAGGTAAATTTCAACTAATTAAAATTAAATGTAGTTAAAAACTCAGTTCCTCAGTCACACTGGCCATATTTCCAGCGTTCAATAGGCATAATGCTCAAGAGGGTTCCATAATAATGGACAGAGCAGATACAGAATCACCACTGTAGAAAGTTGTATCAGGCAGCACTTATCTAATATGGGCGCCTTCTGTATAATTCTTTCAAATTTTCTCTATATTTGAAAATTTTCATAGTAAAATGTTGAAAAAAATTTACATCAGGCTGATTAAGCTTCCCATACACACTCAAGTAAGGAAATATAATCTGCTCCAAGAAAAAAAAACACCCCAAACCCACTGCCATCAAGTCGATTCCAACTCACAGCAGAAAAGGAAAGGGCAGAACTGCCCCCATACGGTTTCCAAGGCTGTAAATCTTTATGGAAGCAGACTGTCTCATCTTTCTCCCGCAGAGCGGCTGGTGGGTTCGAACCACCAACCTTTTGGTTAGCAGCTGAATGCCTTAGTCATTGTACCACCACAGCTCCATATCATCTGCTCAGCATTCATTTAATTTATGAAATTCTGAGTTTAGATGCAGACTTGCCAGAAGTGGAATTAGGCATAAGGAAGAAATGAAATGATGAAATCACTCAGAGCCCACAGTACAATGTATTTTAAGCTTGAAGTTGAAATCCATTTTTCTCAGTTATACGGACAGGCACAAATGTTTCTTGAGTTCATAAATGGCTATCATGAATCTTTAAAATTTGGAAAAATGAGAAATGACCACATTTCCAGCACTTTAACAATTACTTCATTCTTGCTTGGTTTCTTGATGTTTGTCCATGGCAATGACAGATGGTGTGGTTGTTAAGGTTGTTGTCAACTTGGCCGGGCCTGGTTGAGTGGCTGGGCAGCTGGATGTAGTTATTCCCCATGGTGAGATTGGCAATCAAGTCCATGGTGGAATCTACTGGAGGAGCTGAGTAGTTGCTTGGCTTTAGGGATGTGGTCTGCTTCCTGTATATAAGCAGCAGCTTTGAGGGAAGTCTCCAGAATGCTTGAACCCTGCATGTAGTTAAGTCATTGTTCGCCAGCCTACGTGCTCTGCCAATCTAAGACCTTTCAACGGACCTGAATCAATGGCCTGCTGTGTTGTTTGGTAATATTGGGACTGTGCCTTTTTACTTGTTGACCTCGGGTTTGTCAGCCTCAGCAGCCAGCAGCTGAGTGAAAAGATGCCTCCAGCTTCAGTGGGCTGGGAGCAGGAGGCATAGCTGAAGCCCAAGGTCAAGAGGCTTTCTTTCATTCAGCCCCTAGAGCCTGACACTTTGAATTCGGACTTCAGGCCTCCAAAACTGTAAGAGAATAAACTTTGTTTGTTCGTGCCATTCCCATTTGTGGTATATTTCTGTTAGAGCAGCACTGGAGGTAACCCAAACAGATGGTTATAACCAACTGCAACTGTGGGTCACATACAATCTCAGATACAAGTGGTTCTTAGAGCTAGCAGTGCAGCTTCCTGGAATGCTTCAGCAGAACTGAAACGGATATGCACATTATTTTAGTACCCAGGGAGAGTAAAGGCCTAACTCACTGCCAGTGAAAAAGTGACATTTATGATGTCGGTCACACCTGTATTTAGAGTATTCAAGTCTTGAGCAATAAGAACGGTTAACCTATGTAGTGGTTTTTTGTTTTTAATTCTGGAAAACTCTCATTTTAAAATTTGCAACTTTTTCCCTACCGTCCATTCATCTGAAGAAAAGTAAATACTGGTTCAGGTCAGCAAGACTCCACACCCATAATCAGTGAGGACCAGTCGTGAGCCTTTAATACTGTTGTTGTTAAGTGCCATCAAGTCAACCCGACCCATAGCGACCTCTCCTTGGGTTTCCGAGGCGGTATCACTATGGAAGTAGATTGCCCAACCTTCTTTCCGAGGAGTGGCTGGTGGGTTTGAACCACCAGCCTTCTGGTTAGCAGTCAAGTCCCTTAGGCACTACGCTACCAGAACTCTGGCCAGCCTTTAATACTATGACCAATGGTTCTCCGACTTTAACCTGCATCAGAAGTACACGCAGGGCTCACGGAAACACAGGCTGTGAGTTCCCAGGTGACGCTGATGCTGCTGGTCCCAGCCCAGCGTGGAGAGCCACTTTTCTAATATCGGTCCAGAAATCAGTCAGGCCAACTGTCAGGTCGTCAACTCCGTGGGCTCAGCACGCCCTGGAGCCCGTCCTTCTCGATCGCCAGGCCCTAGCCGACACAGAGCTGCGCCGTCCATCAGCAGGTGGCCTGGAAATGCTCTCTCTCATTGAGCAACTTCCACATTTCCGAGCACATAAACATTGCCTGGCCCGAGTACCCAGCTCTACCCGAGGAAGGCGCCATTACAAACGAATGAAGTTACTCACGGTCGTGCACTTTCGACAATCAAACCCCGTCAGACTCAGCCACAGTTTGGACCGCTGTAAGAATCGAAGTTTGGCGGCACGAGGCACGTACGTTAAGGTGCCCCTCTCGGTCCCTTGCCTTTCTCTCTCCCGCCTTCTGTACCCCCGTCCTCATTTCCTTGGGTGCTTCGCCCCATTCCTCCTTGTGGGAGTCAGGACCCCCAACCCTTGCCGGCCAACTGGGAGTGAGAGGTGTCGCTGCTGACGCCAAGGTCCTACGGTCCCTGCCCAGGCCTCCCGGGAGGGTCCCCGAAGGGTCCAGGAGGCGGGTCAGAAGCAGCCGGGCCGCGCCAGCCTGTCCTACCTTCGGGGTTCGGGACAACAGCTCCGGTGTTCCCGTCGTCAGCCACCCGGCGGTCGGCAGGGCCAGGAGCAGGAGCAGGAGCAGCCTGAGAGCGAGCGGCGCCGAGTGAGCGCCCTCCATCTTGGACACCCCGGGGGTGGTGGGCGGCTGGCGGCGGGAGGGGGGAGGTGAGGGCGGAGCCGGCGCGAGGGGCGGGGCCGGCGCGAGGGGCGGGACCTATGCTAGGGGCCGGAGCCCGGTGCCGCTGTGGAAAGTCTGGGACCGCCCAAGGTCTAGCTTGCGCCCCCCAGCAGCGCGCACCGTGGTGGGGCAATCTAATCAAGGAAGATCCGATTTTATCATTAGACAGATGCTCTTTACTTGCTGTCATTTTAACAGTGGTATATACTGTTTGCAAATTTCTGTGTCTCTGTGTGTGTATAGGGAGCTCTGGTGATGAAACAGTTAAGTGCTTGGCAACTGCTAACCCTAAGGTTGGCGGTTGACCCCACCCACATCTCTGTGGGAGCAATGCTGTCTGTTTCTGTAAAGTTTACTGTGGTGTAATTCTACTCTGTCATTTGAGGTTGCTATGAGTTGAAATGGACTTGCCGGCACCTAACAACAAGGTAGATGGATACGAATATACACATATATGTATGAAAATGATAATATTTCAACATAGTAGTATATATAAAAACAATACAACACATATGTTGTTGTTATGTGCCATTGAGTCGGACCCGACTCATAGCGACCCCTCCTTGGGTTTCCGAGGCAATATCACTACAGAGGTAGATTGCCCCATCTTCCTTCTGAGGAGTGGCTGGTGGGTTTGAACAGCCAGCCTTCTGGTTAGCAGTCAAATGCCTTAGGCACTACACTACCAGAGCCCCTACAACACATATAGAGGGGGTATTTTTATTAAATCGGTAGTTCACAACCTTGGCTGCACATGGGGATTACCTAGGTAGTTTTAAAAATATGATACTGTCGTTTTCTGGGTCACCAGAGTTTCGGATTTAATTAGTCCAGGCTGAGGCTTAGTCCTGGGAAGTTTTTCAAGTTTTCCAGGTGATTTTCAATTTAGTTTTACTTTTTAAATTGTGATTTGGGTGAGAGTTTACAGAACAAATTGGTTTTCCATTGAACAATTCATACACATTTTGTGACATTCATTGCAGTCCCCACCATGTGACAGCACTCTTCTGGCTTCCTGCCTGTGTTTACCCTTTCCCTTCCTCCTTCTCTCCTATCCACTCCTGCCTTCTTAGCTTTATCCCTGGGCAAATGCTACCCTTTAGATCTCGTGTGGTTGATTGTTCTAATGAGTGTGTATCTTCCTGGTGTTATTGTTCCCCTTATAGGCCTGTCCATAGTCTGGCTGAAAGTTGAGCCACGAGTTTCCAGGTAATTTTGCTGTGCAGCCAAAAGGTTGAGTAATTGCTACACACTCAATGGTCAGCATTCAGGGGACCACTGGAGGCAATGTGGGGACAACACTCGGTTAGAAGCTGGTCCACTTGAGCCCTTGGGCCCTTTCCAGTCAGTTTCTTTATCTATAAAATGAAGGAGTTAGACTTAAAAAAAAATTATGAATCCTTCTAGAGAGTGCCAATAAATTCAGACATTTCAGAGGAACAGAATTGCACGTTGATTGAGAAGAATGTGGAGACGTGTAATTCAGGCAGAATAAGCAGCATATTTAGTCTATCTCTGAAATAAAACTTTTGACATGAAAAAAGAAACAACTTTCTGTTCCTCTGTTTCAGCTCCTTTTTCCCTCTTCCCCTCTCCCTCACCCCATGCCTGCTTTCTTCACTAAGGTAAATTACTCAAAAACTAAACCAAACTCACTGCCATCGAGTCAAGTCCAACTCACAGGGACCCCTTTTGGGTTTCCAAGACAGTTTATAAATCCTTATGGAAATAGATTCCATAGTCTTGCTTCCTTGTAGTGGCTGGTGGGTTTGAACTGCCAACCTTCTGATTAGCAGTCAAATGCCTTAGGCACTACACCACCAGAGCTCCTTATGTAAACTACATGGTGGTGCAAATACAGGTTAAGTGCTTGGCTAGAAAGGTTGGTGGTTCGAACCCACCCAGAGATGCCTTGGAAGACGAGACTAGTGATCGGTTTTGGAAAAACCCTATGGAGCAGTTCTGAATGCACACTTGGGGTCTCTGTGAGTCGGCAGTTGACTACACAGCAACTCATGACAACAAAATACAAAAGGTTTGGGCAAAATTTCACTCGTTCAACTAATATTTGCCCCTTGCCTACTCTGAGGCACCGGCACCATTATTAACTTGCAGGTGGTTTCTGGAGTGAAGTCCCATCCTTGGGTACCATCTGCAACCACTGGCCTTTCCACTGTTCGAGACTGCTGGAATTAAAAACAGAATCGGGAAGTGAGAAAACATGTCATGTGGAGCTGTGTAATTTGGATTAGTGTACATAAAATCCCAAGGTGAGCTGGGGAGGGTGAGGCAGTCTCTGTTTGCCGACGGAGCCCTTCCCATAATCCGACCATCATGATTCTTTCACTTGTCTGTCTCCTCAGCTAGATGTGAGCTCCAGGAGGATACTGGTCAACCTGTAAGGAACTAAGACTGCTAGAGTGGGCCCTCAGTAGAGGTTTGTTGGATAAGTATCTTCTTGGATCAACAGTCAGTGCCCGTGGAAGTAGCAGTCAAAAAATGAAACAACAAATTGTATCGGGCAAATCTGCTGTAGACCTTTTTAACATGCTGAAGAGCAAAGATGTCGTTTTGAGGACTAAAGTGTGCTGGACCCAAGCCTCGGTCTTTTCAATTGTCTCATGTGCATCTGAAAAGCTAGACAATGAAAAAGGAAGACCAAGAAGAATTGGCACATTTGAATTGTGGTGTTGGCCAAGAATATTGAATATACCATGGACTGCCAGAAGAATGGACATATCTGTCTTGGAGAAAATACAATCCAAATGCTTTAGAAGCTAGGAAGGTGAGACTTCATCTCATTTACTTTAGACGTGTCATTAGGAGCGACCAATCGCCAGAGAAAGATGTCGTGCTTGGTAAAAGCAGGCGGTCAGTGAAAAGGAGAGAGGCGCTCAGTGAAACGGACTGACTCAGTAGCTGCAACAATAGGCTCAAACACAGGACTGACAGCGAGGATGACGCAGGAGCAGGCAACATTTTGCTCCATTATACGTGGGGCTGCTGTGAGTTGGAGCCAACAACTGACAATAACAGCATAATCTAACCTGGATAGTATTATTTGATAATTTTACTTTTTTTGTATGACGTGGGTCTCTTTAGGCTGCTGTTTTGCTACATGCAAGCACAAGCACCATGGAATTTTCAGCTAAAATTTCCAATAACTAAAAAAACTAACAAATGCAGAAAAGAAAGTAAAAAGTATCAATGCCGAATTGCATTGTCATCCATTGGAAGATTCAGTTGGTGCACTCAGCCTTCATATTTATCTGTGAAACAAAAACAAAAATAGGTTGGCAGTTGCTTACATGACAAATAAACCCATCAATGTTAGTACAGTCTGCACTGCTCATAAAACCCATCTGAAAGAGTTCAATTTGCTTAGCATAACATGCCAGTGTAGATTCTGTGCCCTTTAGAAGCTCTATGTTCTTTGTAACCCACTAGCCACTCCTCGAAAGTGGGCAATCCACTTTCGTAGTGATACTTACTGCCTTGGAAACCCAAGGAGGGGTCGCTATGAGTCGAGTCAGACTCGATGACAAATAACAACAACAACAACAACAACAACAACAACATGCTCTTTGTAGATAATCTTTCATGTAGCAGAAGTTATCCTAAAACATTTCTAATACCTTAGAAAACATTTTTCTTTTTCCTCACCAAATAATTCCCTTTGATTCCATACCTTAGTCTAGTTCCTTTACCAGCAACTGATTTCA
Source organism: Orycteropus afer afer (assembly GCF_000298275.1). NCBI lineage: Eukaryota > Metazoa > Chordata > Mammalia > Tubulidentata > Orycteropodidae > Orycteropus > Orycteropus afer. The sequence continues at coordinate 4,610,474 of NW_006921688.1, read as the reverse complement.
TTGTTATTTCATCATCTCTCCATCACAACCTTCTATTCATCTTTTTCTACAACTTAAAGTAGGCTTGACTCAGAATGGAAATCTGGGACATGATCTGTATCTGTTTCCAATTTCTGAGAGAGAGTGAGTCACTGTACTTCTATCACAACACAGTCTATGCTAGAATTTCCACAGTGACTCTTTTACATAGTTTTGCATTTCTAGAAAATCCCCAAGAGCTGGCAAGCAGGAGAGCAAGAAAGAAATATATCCTTTTTGCGTCTCCAAAGTCATTCACAAATTTAGCTATTCTGTTTTTAGTAAGACATCAGTCATCACTTTTAGTTTATCTTCAACTGCTACCTTATTTTTTTCCTAAGATATTTAAAAACTGATTTTACTGTAACTTTGTATGTTTATGATTGAATTTCATGGGATGCAAAAAGTCAATGGTAAGTGACTTTTCTCATGTGGTGAACAATTAAGGCATAGAAATATCATTGTAGCAACCAGCATTTACTATGTAAAAGCTTTCAGTATGCTATTTCAACTTCATGATAACCTAATGACATGAGTATAATTTATATACAAAACAGATTTATAGAGATGAAACACATTGCCTTGAGTGACAGGGTAAAGGATGAACTTTAGCATTCTAAGCCAACTATTACTGGTATGTAATCAAAGTAAAGATGACATAGTTAATTTTATAAATTTATGGAGATCATTACAAAACATGCCATTCATTGATTTTCTAAAAATATGAGCTGGGTTGGGAGAAATGGAAAAAGAGGAAAATGTGGGAGATTTTTGCCTCCTTCACCACCAGCAATAGCAATGGAACCAGAGTGGCTACAGGGTCGATATGCAGCCCTTGCTCCCTACTGCCAGGATGTGATGGTTAAGGTTATGTGTCACTTTGCTAGGCCATGATTCTCAGTGGTTTGGCAGATATTATGTAATCATCCTTTTTTTTTTTTTTTTGTGATCTGATGTGAGCAGCCGGTCATTGAAAGGGGAGTTTCCTTTGGAGTGTGTTCTGCATCCAGTATATATGGATGTCCCGACAAAGCTGATTCTCTTGATCTTGCATCCAACTTGTCATCCTCTGACCTCCAATTCTTGGGCTATGGGCTAGCAGCCTGCTGTCTGACCTGCAGATTTTCGGATTCACTAGCTCCCTCAGTCCCATGAGCCAGCAGCCTTCCACCTGACTTACCAATTTTGGGATTGTCAGCCCTGCAACCATGTGAGTCAGGAGAAGCCTCCAGCCAGACTCCTGATGGATTTGGGACTTGCCAGCCTCCACATCAGCATGAGCCATTTCTTTGAAATAAATCTCTGTATGTACACATACTTCACAGCTTTTGCTCCTCTAGAGAACCCAGCCTAAGGCATTTGGTACCAAGAGTGGTTCTAGAGGAACAAAATCTTAAGGATGAGTTTTCTGAATTGGTTCTCAAGTCTGGTTAGACCTAAATACACTGATGATTCTAGTCCTAGTAGGAAAGAAGGCAGTGGTAATCCATGGCATGAGGTGGCAGTAGAAATATGGAAGATATCACCACCATTGGAGCAGATATTTGTGAGAAACAAGACTCTGGATGCTTGTGTACTTGACACTTTCCAGCATTTCTATCAAACTGAGAAGTATAGGGAGGCTGGTTGGTGGGTCCTGCTTTCGTTAGACAAGGTGGTGAAAGAGATGAGCTCAAGTCTTCAGAGTCACAGCTCAAACACCATATAAAAGACCTGAAAGTTGCCCCTTGTGCCCTGAAAGAAAGCTTTATTTCTTGTAGTAACAGATGCTATTGCTGAAAACCAAGCGCAGAGTTTTATTGTAATAGTGGCTACATTACAGTGCCAATTAAATTCCCAACCTTGAATGACATCTGAAGTTAAAGTGAGGGCATTGATTGGGAAGAAGTAGGATCGTGAAACTTGGGATGGGGACATAAGGGAAGATAATCAGGAATCTGGAGACATTGAACCCCTAAATTCTGTTGTCACTTCTGCCAACAAAACCAGCCTTCTTAGTCCTATCTTAAGAGTTCATTCCACCTTCATCTGCTAAACCACCCTCCCTAGTAAAACCACCATCTCTTCTACCCCCATCTGATGAGATTAATCCAACTTTATCTAAAGAGTCTTTGAGATATCACTTGGTGAAGCACCTGGGGCTTCACCTGAGGCACGTTCCTTATAAGACATTGCTGAATCTTCCCAATACCCACCCCCACCACCCATTTTTGCTTCTAGACTTATGTTGTTGTGACATGCCACTGAGTGAGTTTAGACTCATAACAACCTCATGGACCACAGAATGAAACTCGGCCTGGTCCTGCGCCATCCTCACAATCATCGCCATGCTTCTGTCCATCATCAAATCCACTGTGTCAATCCATGTTATTAAGGGTGTGATAGTTGAAGTTGTGTGTCAACTTGCCTGGACCACAATTCTGAGTGGTTTAAGCAGTTGTGATGTGGGTTATTCCCATGATGAGATCGGATGTATATGTTTTGAGCAGTCAATCAGTTGAAAGGGAGTTTCCCTAGGGGTGTGGCCTGCTTCCAATATATTTATGGACATTCTGGGAAAATGAGACACTCTTCTGTGGATCTGGATCCTGTTGTGCTGCCTACAACTGTCCATGAGCAAACAATCCACCATTCAGCCTGGAGATCTTGGATTTGTCATTTGTTGGAGTCAACAGCCAGTGTACTGTCTGTCAGCCTTTACCTCGCCAGCCCCTGCAGCTGTGTGAGTCAGGAAAATCCTCCAGCTTGATGTTTGATCCAAGAACTTGGGACTTCACAGCTTCTATAAGTGTGAGCCATTTTCCTAAGATAAATTTCTCTCTCCATCTCTATATACATAAGCTTTACTGGTTTTGCTTCTCTAGGGAACCCAGCCTAACACAAAGGGTTTTCCACTTTTTCACTGACCCTGTACTTTACCAAGCATGATATCCCTCTCCAGGGACTGGTCCCTTCTGACAACATGACCAAAGTAGGAGAGAAAGTCTGACCATTCTAGCTTCTAAGGAGCATTTGTCTGTACTTCCTCCAAGACAAATCTGTTCTTCTAGCAGTCTGTGGTACATTCAATATTCTTTGCCAAAACCACAGTTCTAATGCATCAATTCTTTTGCAGTCTTCCTTGTTCATTGTCCAGCTGTCACATGCATATGAGGCTATTGAAAATACCATGCTTGGGTCAAAGTGACATCTTTTCTCTTACACATTTTAGAGAGGTCTTTTGCATTGGATTTACCCAATGCAATATATCATTTGGTTTCTTGACTGCTGCTTCCATGGGTGTTGATTGTGGATCCAAGTAAAATGAAATCTTTGACAACTTCAGTCTTTTCTCCATGCTCTCACAATTTTGCTAATTAGTCCAGTTGTGAGGATTTGTGTTTTATGTTGAAGTGTAATCCATACTGAATCATTGTTGTATGCTGAGAGTTTCTGAGTCTCTTTAAGGATGAAAATAAGTGTTCTGTTGTGGAGTTTGTGATCATTAAAGTTAGGAATATACATAAGGCAATTTCAGCATTGATTTGGGACATGTAATTTTATTCTTCAGGTCTTAAATAGTTGAAAGAAATAGTGCTTACAAGACAATTGGAAATAATTTCATTCGTTTGTCATATAATGTTTGTTGATGAGCCCTTCACAGATTTCCACGAGTGATTTTGTCTTAAAATAATACTTAAAAATTTGCACACTCATTTTCCTGCCTTGGATGCTGCATCTTCATAATTCACTGGACTACTGCTTACAGCTAATGGGAGTGAGAGTGATCATAATAAATACAAAGTTGTGCTAAATCTGAAGATGCATGGTTCGTTTTGCATTGGACCAGATACTTCATGAGTCACCTGACTATAGTGCAGCTAGGGTGTTCTTATGTGGTCAAGGAGAGAGAACTGAATGTGAGGTTATAGCCAGTTAGTCCAAAATGACAATGAAAATATTATTGTTATTGTATACAAAAGTTATCAAAAGGCATCCATTTAGTTGAATGTCCTGCTAGTTCCCTCCCACTGTGGCACTCACTTTTCCTTGTGTCATGTCTGCTTGGTATCTATGGATCTTTGCTTTGGACAATGGGTGCCCCTGTTTCATTGATGCCCTAAGAACATGCTTACCTTATGCTCATACCTGAACATGAAGTAGGATTAGTCTGAGTTTATTGATATGGGCCCACTAAGCACAGATTCTTCATTCAGCTCAAGAGGTTAAAGAAGGATGTAATAGTTTATTTGGTTGGTTCACTGAAACATGGATATAGCAGTGTTCTCCACTAAATCAAGTTGAAATGCCAGACCTGCCTTGGTATACTGTAGAAGAAAGTATCCAAAGGCTTAAAGAAATTGACATATTCTCAGTGCCTACGGCATTTGGCTGCTAACTGGAAGGCTGGCTGTTCAAACCCACCAGCTACTCTGGAAGGAAGATCAGGGAATTTACCTTCTTAAAGATTTACGACCTCAGAAACCCAATGGGGGTCACTATGAGAACTTGTGGAATCTAGAAAAATAAGCCAGTCCCAGCGAGTTCCAGCTTTCACAGATTTGTGTGTGTGTATGTGTATGTTTGTGTGTATGTATATGTGTGTGTGTGTGTGTACTTGACTGGTTCTGTTTCTCTAGTAAACCTGAATAAGCCACTGTGTTAACTAGTAGCACTATAAATATGAACATGAGGGACTTCTGGTAAGATGGAAGAATAGGCAGACAAGCTACACAGACCCTCTTCAACAAAGAAAAGAGCAACCAATTGACAGAGATATAGAAGATAATCCTGGGGCCCTGAGCTTTGAAAGGAACTACACAGAAGTGAATTAGGGACCAATTAGTAGAAAAACATGAACAAAAACAGTGAGTATGGAGATGGTTGGAGCAGTGCACTGTCAGCTACTCTGACAGAACCAACAGCCTGAATATTTCCAAGCAGTGTTGGGACTTGAGAATTGACCTAAAGATCAGTCCTGGTCACCAAGGGCTGCAGGGATGATTGTGCTGGTGGCCTCTGACTAGGAAGAGAAACAGCAAAGAGGGAGACAGCCTGAGCTGTGGACTTTTTGCTGTCCAGAGGGCGCAGCCATTTTGAATGTTTACAAGCAGTGGCCATTTTGGGTTTTAGAATGACAGCATTCTCATTTGGATTCTAGGTACCTAAGAATAAGCTCCATTTGCCAAGGCAGCAGGAACAAATGGGAGGCTGACAACAGAAAAGGAGACAGGTGGTGAGTGTATAAGTGCTGCCAACTACTGAATAGAGGAGCACAGTACCCTGCTTACTTAGATAAAATCCAAAGAAAACAAAAAGTGTGGGCAAGTCACTTCAACATAAAATCACCAATTAAATACAAACACAAAAATGTCATAATGCCTCAGAGACAACAGTGCATCACAATAAAAGACAATACAAGAACAAAATTACAAAATGAATGAAAAATTAGAAATGATACAAAATCTACACATAGAAATCTGGAAGATTAATACAAAATTTTCAGAAATGGATATAACACAGAATGGGCAAAGGAGTAGAATTGAGTCAATGGGAGACAGAATTAGTGAGATTGAAGGCAAAAAAAAATAAATATCTCAGTATTTCTTTGGAAAGGGAACAATTGGAAAAAAATCAAAACAAAATGAAGAAAGCCTAAGGTTCATGTGGGATACCATCAAAAGGAATAACCTACGTGTAATGGGAATTCCAGAACCGGAAGAGACAAATAAAACTGCAGAAAAAAAATGTCAAAGATTTGATGGAAGAGAATTTTCCTGGTATGATGAAAAACAAGAATATAGATTTTCAAAATGGAGTCTTGTCAGTAATCACCACGCTAGCATCTTAGGGCCTGAAAAACTAGGTACAGCCATTTGAATTAGGGATTCTGGTGCTCTGACCAGCTCACTGAGACAGAGTGCACCAAACTCAGGGGAGTAGGATTAGAAAGGAGAAAGGGACAGGGGGAAAAATAACAAAAACAGGAGAACTACCCAGCAGAGTGCTGACAGGCAGGCAAGAAAGGCCATCAAAGACCTCCCTAGGGGATTGCCAACCAGCAGGCAAGAAAGGCCATCTGTGACCTCCCTGGGTTAAGGAAAAAGACATACCACACCAGCATACTAGCAAACACACCAGAATACCAGCAATCACCCCAAGGATCTACCTTCAGCACCCGATTTTATCAGTAATTTGGGTCAGCTAGTTGCACCAGTGCCACTGAAATCTGAGCAGAGAGTCCATTGGTGCTGCAAGAGGGCGGGCCTGCGGAGGTGCCCCTCAGTGGATTACTGAACAGGCTTGGGTCAGCTTTATGGCACTGAGGGGCCTGCACTTGGCTTTGTCAGTAATATTGGGACAACAGGGTGCAAGCGGGCACTGCCCTGACTCCAGCACCTGAAACTGATGAGATGTTTGGTGCTGTGGGTAGGCGGGCCCAGAGAGGAACTCCTGTGGTGGATCACAGTGTGGGCCAGTGACACAGGTCCAGAGGCCCCGGGAGAAACTCCTGCTGTGAACCATGGTGTGGGCCGGTGTCACGGGCAGGCAGGCCCAGGGAGGAACTCCCACAGCAGATTGCAGAGATGGGCAGTTGTCTTGGGTTGGCTTTTTGGCACTGAGGGGCCTTGGGAGCAGGGTTTTTGTGTGTATATGAGCCTGGCAGAAAGTGGTGACCCCTAACAACTGGAGTCTTTGTTGAGCTTGAGGTGTGGGCCTGTGAATAACAGTACAAAGTCATCATTAGCAGCCTGCTCAAAGCCCTAGAAACTGCCCCCAGCATCAGGAGCTTTCCTTCTCCCTCTCTTTGACTCTCACCTTCTTCACCAATAATCTCACTCATCCAATAAAAGAAACCACATTCAGCCACATAATACCTCTTGGTTCAAATTCTAAATCCTCTTTTCGACAAACAGAAACCCATATCCACATTCCACACAGTGATTCCATCATCACAAAGAAAAAAGCAGAGCAACCCAGTATACCTGAATTAATAACTAAAAAAATAAAAGCACTTGACTGCTAACCAGAAGGCTGGTGGTTCAAACCCTCCAGCCACTCCTCGGAAGGAAGGTTGGGCAATCTTACTTCCATAGTGATACTGCCTCGGAAATCCAAGGAGGGGTCACTATGAGTCAGGGCTGACTCAATGGCACATAACAACCACAACCACCTTTTCAAAATATTAAATCATAAAGCCAAGACAAATCAATGCATAACCAACAGTTAAAGACAACCTCAAAATGTCTAGGAAACAGCAGGCAACCTCAAATCAAACAACAGAACAGGACAAGGCATTAGAAGCAAAACCACAAACAAAGGTCTCATTAAACATGGAGGAAGAGGAGGCAATAGAATTATCTGAGAAGGAATTTAGAAGATATGTTTATAGAACTTTACAAGAGCCTATGGAAACCCCAAACAGAAGCAAGGAGAAAACAGACATTTCCCTGGAAGAACTCAGAAAAATCATTCAAGAACTAAATAACAAGATTAATGCACAATCAGAACTCATATAAAAACATCAGTTAGAAATCCAGAAGATGAATACCAGAATTACACAATACAGTAGAAGCACAAAAGAGGAGGATAGAACTGGCTGAAAAATGCACATCCCAACTAGAAGACAAATCCCTGGACATCAGCCTGTATGAAGAAAAATCAGAACAAAGATTTAAGAGAAATGAAGAGAACCTAAGAATTATATGGGATGACATGAAAATAAACAATATAAGACTCGTTGGAATTCCAGAACAAGAAGAGGTGAAAAAACTACCAAGAAAATTGTGGAAGACCTACTAACA
>NW_006921688.1:4599936-4601857 GCF_000298275.1 Orycteropus afer afer | reverse complement strand
GTTGCATAGCAAAGAAAAAATTTTGAGAGCTGCCAAGGACAAAAAAAATATATTACTTGTAATAATCAAACAGTTAGGCTGAGTTCTGATTACTCAGCAGAAACCATGCAGGCAAGAAGGCAATGCCACAGCATATATAAAACACTGAAGGAAAAGAACTTACAACCAAGAATCCTATATCCATCCAAATTATTCATCAAATATGAGGGCAAAATCAAGGCATTCCCAGACAAACCAAAATTAAGGGATTTTGTGACAACCAGACCAACCCTACAAGAAATGCTTAAGGAAGTACCTCCGAAAGAAAACCCACAACAGAGATCAACAAAATCAGGATATGTGGCATCAACACTAAAACCAAATCAGAGATACACAACACAAAACACAACTATTGCCATGGAATCGGATCCAACTCATAGCGACCCCTTCTTGGGTTTCCAACGCAGTATCACTACGTAAGTAGGTTGCCCAACCTTCCTTCCGGGGAGTGGCTGGTGGGTTTGAACCGCCAGCTTTCTGGTTGGCAGTCAAGTGCCTTAGGCACTAGGCTACAAGAGCTCCCAAAAATCAGAAATAGAAACTCAAAACAAGACCATGAAACATTGTACACTAAAAACCAAGGAAGTCAGTCAGCACACAACCACAGCAACTAACCTATTAGAGGGAATAAAACTTCTAGGTACAATCTTCCAAATGTAGTGGGAAACAGGACAGTGTCTTTACACAATGCAGTATTCTAAAAATGTAGAGACAAGAATGTACTCCAAGGTAAGCACAGAGAAAATTAACAATCCCCCTAAGCAAATGCAGAAGGAAGAAAAACATATGGGTTTAACAAGCACGAAACCAACAATAAAGAAGAAAAGAGAGGAAGTATTATGCAACAAACTGAACTCAGCACAGAAAAGTATATGGACCAAGGAAACACCAACAACATGACAAAAAAATATAATAGAATAACAGCAATCAATTCATACCTATCACTAATTACACTCAATGTGAATGGACTAAATACACCAATCAAGAGAAAGAGAGTGGCACAATGGATAAGAAAAGAAGACCCATCGATATGCTGCCTACAAGAGACCTACATTGGACACAGAGATAAAAACAAATTAAGAGTTAAGGGATGGAAAAAAATATACCAAGTCAATGGTAACCAAAAAAGAGGAGGAGTGGCAATATTAATTTCTGATAAAATAGACATTAAGGTGAAAAACATCATAAGAGACAAAGAAGGGCATTATATGATGCTGAAAGGGTCAATTGACAAAGAAGCCATTACAATAATAATTTATGCACCCAATGAAAGTGCTCCAAAATATGTGAAGCAAATATTAACTGAATTAAAAGGGACAATAGACAACTCTGCAATGGTAGTAGGAGACTTTAACACACCACTTTCAAACAGGGACAGGTCAACTAGAAAAAAACTCAACAAAGATACAAAAGAAATCAACAATACAATCAACCAACTCGACCTCATAGACATATACAGAACATTTCACCCAACAAAAGCACGATTCACATCCTTCTCCAGTGCACATGGATCCTTCTCCAGAACAGACCATATGTTAGGACATAAAACAAGCCTCAATAAATTCAAAAGCATTGAAATGCTACAAAGCATCTTCTTGGACCACAATGCTATAAAATTAGAAATTAATGATAGAAAGATCAAGGAAAAAACACCAAACATATGGAAGCTGAACACTTACTTCACTGCTCAAAAACTACTGGGTAGTAGAACAAATAAAAACTGAAATAAAAAAAATTCCTAGAAACAAATGAGAACGAAGATACATCATACAGAAACTTATGGGACACAGAGAAAGCAGTACTTAGAGGACAGTTTATAGCAATAAATGCATACATCAAAAAAGAAGAAAGAAACAAAACCAACACTCTAACTCATCATCTC
>NW_006921688.1:4598254-4599836 GCF_000298275.1 Orycteropus afer afer | reverse complement strand
TTGAACCTCCAGCCTTCTGATTAGCAGTCAAGTACCTTAGGCACTATGCTACCAGAACTCCCCTACAGTGTCTAGAAGCAAGGAAATAATAAAAATCAGAGCAGAAATAAATGAAACAGAAAACAAAAAACAGAAAAAATCAACAAAACAAAAAGCTGGTTCTTCGAAAAGATTAATAAAATCTATAAACCATTGGCAGATCTAACAAAAGAAAAGAAATAGAAGATCCAAATCACAGGAATTGTAAACGAAAAGGGTGTCATCACAACAGAACCAACTGAAATAAAAAAGATACTGACAGAATATTATGAAAAACTGTACTCCAACAGATTTGAGAACCTAGAAAAGATGGACAAGTTTCTAGAATCACAAGACCTACCTAAACTATCCCACTCAGAGATAGAATACTTGAACAGACTATAACAAAAGAAGAGATTGAACAGGTCATAAAAGAACTTTCCACAAAGAAAAGTCCTTGCCCTGATGACTTCACTGGAGAATTTTATCAAATACTCAGAGAAGAGTTGACACCTATGCTACTCAAGCTATTCCAGAGCATAGAAAAATATGGAATACTCCCAAACTCATTTTATGAAGCAAGCATAACATTAATACCAAAACCAGGGAAAGACACCACCAGAAAAGAAAACTGCAGACCAATATCCCTCATGAACATAGATGCAAAAATCTTTAACAAAATCTCAGCCAACAGAATCCAACAAAATATCAAAAAATTAATACACCCGGACCAAGTAGGATTCATACCAGGTTTACAAGGGTGGTTCAATATCAGAAAAACTATCAATGTAATCCACCACACAAAACAAAAGAACTATATGATTTTATCAATCGATGCAGAGAAGGCATTTGATAAAATCCAACATCCATTCCTGTTCAGAACTCTCAGCAAAATAGGGATAGAAGGTAAATTCCTCAACATAATAAGGGGTATATATGCAAAGCCAATGGCCAACATCATTGTTAATGGAGAAAGACTCAAGGCATTCCCCTTATGAATGGGAACCAGACAGGAAAGCCCTCTATCACCACTTCTATTTAACATTGTATTGGAAGTCCTGGCCAGGGCAATAAGGCAAGAAAGAGAAAAAAAGGCATACAAATTGGCAAAGAGGAACTAAAACTATCTCTATTTGAAGATGTTGTTGTTGTTGTTGTTGGGTGCCATCGAGTCATTTCCGATTCATAGTGACCCCATGCACAGCAGAACGAAACACTGCCCGATCCCGCACCAGCTCCATGATCCTTGCTATACTTGAGTCCATTGTCACAGCCACCGTGTGAATCCATCTCGTCGAAGGCATTCCCCTCTTTCTTCAACTCTCCACCTTACCAAGCATGACATCCTTCTCCAGGGAATGGTCCCTTCTGACAACATGGCCAAAGTAGGTGAGACGAACTCTGGTCATCCTTGCTTCCAAGGAGCATCTTGGCTGCACTTCCTCCAGGACAGATTTGTTAGTTCTTTTAGCAGTCCGTGGTACTTTCAGCATTCTTCACCAGCACCACAACTCAAAAGCATCAACTCTTCTTCAGTCTTCCTTATTCATTGTCCAGCTCTCAC
>NW_006921688.1:4590737-4592119 GCF_000298275.1 Orycteropus afer afer | reverse complement strand
ATACACCAAACCAAACTCACGGCTGAGGAGTTGGATCCGACTTACAGTGACCCACTCCTTGGGTTTTTGAGGCAGTATCATTACCAAAGTAGATTGCCCAATCTTCCTCCTGAGGAGTGGCTGATGGATTTGAACCACCAGCCCTATAGTTACCAGTCAAATGCCTTAGGCACTACACTACCACATCTCCTATATGTGTGTGTTTGTGTGTGAGTGTGCATGCTCATGAATGTGTGTGTATATATGTATTTAAAAAAAAACCAAAACCCAAAAGCCAAGCCCATTGCCATGGAATTGGTTCTGATTCACAGCACCCCTAGAGAACAGAGTAGAATTGCCCGGTAGGGTTTCCAAAACTGTCAGTCTTTACAGAAGCTGAGAGTCATATCTTTCCCCTGCTGAGGTAGGTTTTTCAAACCACTGACCTTTCTTTATTTAGCAACCGCTTTAACCACAGGGTCACCCAAACTCCTAGTGAATATATGTGTGTGTGTGTGTGTGTGTGTATGTAAAATATATAAATAATAAACTTACTCCCGTGGAGCTGGATCCGACGCATAGTGAACCCTCCTTGGGTTTCCGAGGCGGTATCACTACAGAAGTGGATTGCCCAACCTTCCTTCCGAGGAATCTCTGCCCTAGTGAATTATTTCTAGTTAAGGAAAACATATTAAAAAAACTGAATTAAATAAGAATTTTTAAAGAAGAGGAGATAGAAGGCATCTTTGTCTGGCTCCTGTTCCCAAAGGGAATGGTTTCAATCTCTCTCCATTGAAAATAATTTTAGTTGTTGGTTTTGCACAGATGCCCTTTATTATGTTAAGGAATTTCCCTTCTATTCCCATTTTTCTGAGAGTTTTTATCAAGAGTCATTGTTGGATTTTATCAAATGCTTCTTCTGCATCTATTGATATGATTCCTTTAATTTACATATGTGATGGATTATGTTGATTGTTTTTTCTAATGTTGAACCATCCTTGCATACCTGGTTTAAATTCCACTTGGTCATGATATATTATTTTTTAGACATGTTGTTGAAGCCAATTGGCTAGGATTCTGTAGAAGATTTTTGAGTCTGTATTCATGAGGGATATTGGTCCATAGTTTTCCTTTTTAGTGGTTTCTTTGCTTGATTTTGGTATCAGGGTTATGCTGGCTTCATAAAATGAATTTTGGAAGATTCCATCCATTTCTAACATTGAGAAGAATGGGAATTCCTGAACACTTGATTGTACTCATGAGGAACCTGTACCTTGACCAGGAGGCTGTTTTTCAAATGGAACAAAGGGACACTACATGGTTTAAAATCAGGAAGGGAGTGTGTCAGGGTTGTATCCTTTCCCCATACTTATTCAATCTATATGCTGAGCAAATACTCCGAG
>NW_006921688.1:4572806-4590082 GCF_000298275.1 Orycteropus afer afer | reverse complement strand
GGACCATTCCCTGGAGAAGGATGTCATGCTTGGTAGGGTGGAGGGTCGACGAAAGAGGGGGAGGCCTTCAACGAGATGGATTGACATGGTGGCTGCAATGATGGGCTCAGGTATAGCAGGGATCATGGAGCTGGTGCGGGATCGGGCAGTGTTTCATTCTGCTGTGCATGGGGTCGCTATGAGTCAGAAAGGACTCGACGGTACCTAATAACAACAACCATCCATTTCTATGTTCTGGGATAGTCTGAGTAGAATTAGTGCCGGCTGTTCTCTGAATGTTACTAGAATTCTCCAGTGACACTATCTTGACCAGGACCTTATTTTTGTTGGTAACTTTTTTTTTTTTAAATGACTTGTTCAATTTCTTACGTTGTTATGGGTCTGTTCAAAATTTCTACCTCAGTCTGTGTTAGTTCAGGTAAGTAGTGTGTTTCTAGAAATCTGTCCATTTCTTCTAGGTTTACAAATTTGTTGGAATACAGTTCTTCATAGTGTATTTCTGTTGGTTCTTTTGGTATGTTGTGATGTTACCCATTTCATTTCTTAATTGTGTTATCTGGATCTTCTCTTTCTTTTCCTTTGTTAAGTTTTCCAGTGGTTTGTCAATTTTATCAATCTTTTCAAAGAACTAACTTCTAGTCCTGTTGATTTTTTTCTATTGTCTTTCTATTTTATTTTTGTTTGAAACTTTATTATTTCTTTCCTTCTGGTTACTGTAGGGTTTCTTTCTTTTTTTTCTTGTTCTCTTTTTCTAATTGTAGGAGATGTTAAGGTGTTGATTTTGACTCTTCTTTTTTGATGTGTGCATTTATTGCTATAAATTGCCCTCTGATTACTGCTTTTTCTGTATCCCAAAGATTTTGATATGTTGTGTTTTCATTCTCAGTTGATTCAAGGACATTTTTAAGTTTTTTTGCCTTCTATTATGCAGTCATTTTCAAGGACTGTGTTATTCAGTTTCTATGTTTGCTCTTTGCCCATTCATCTTCCTATTGTTGATTTCTAGTTTTATAGTACTGTGATCTGAGAAGATGCTTTGCAGTATTTCAATGTTTTTAAATTCACTGAGTCTTGCTTTGTGGCCTAACCTATGGTCTATCCTGGAGAATGTTCCTTGTGCACTGGAGAATGTATATTGTGCTGTTGTTGGGTGAATGCTCTGTAGATGTCTTTAAGGTAAAGTTGGTGGATTGTATTGTTTAGTTCTTTTGCATCTTTGTTGAGTTTCCAGTTGTTATCTTGATTGAAAGTGGTATATTAAATTCTCCTACTATTACTGTAGAGTTATCTATTTGCCATTTCATTTCTGTTAAAGTCTGATTTGTGTATTATGTGGCTCTTTCATTTGGTGCATAGCTATTATTATGGATATGTCCTCTTGTTCAATTGATCCTTTAATCATTATATAATGTGCTACCTTATCTCGTATGGTAGTTTTTGTCTTAAAGTCAAGTTTATTAGAAATTAATATAGCCACACCTGCTTTTTTTTTTTTTTTTAAATTACCATTTGCTTGATACATCTTTTCCCAACCTTGGATATTTAGTCTATTTTTGTCTTTGTGTCTAAGGTGAGTTTCTTGTAGACTGCATATTGATGGTCATAGTCTCTTATCCAATCTACAACTTTCCGTCCCTTGAGTGGTGCATTTAATCCATTTACATTCAGTGTAATTATTGACAAGTATGAATTTATTGCTGTCATTTTGTTATGTGTTTTTTTTGTGGTGTTGTTGATCTCTTTGTTGCATATTATTTTCTGTGCTGAGCTTATTGTTTATGGATTTTGTTATCATTTCCTTCGTTGCTATTGTTTTAATATTTCCTAAATATTTGTGCTTGTCCTTTTTATTTATTTTTTGATGCAAAAGTTTATTATTTTTCTTTGAAGTTACTTTTTGATTTATAATTTTCTTCCCAAGTTCAGAACAGTCTGCTCTCTCAATTGTCTTGACTTCTTCACTGTTTGGAAATTCTGTACCTACCCTATTTATTCCCTTTTTTTGAATTGTAGCTGTTCTCATTTACCAATTGGTGTCTCTGGTTCCCTGTTTACAGTCTTGTAAGCTTATTTTACTTTGGATACTTCTATAATTGGGTTGGTTTCTGGGTTATGTTGTCATGTGTGTTAACCATTGCTTGTTGTCTGGTGGTGTTGGTTCTTTGTGTAAATGATTCTCTTTAGCATCTATTGTGAGGTTGGTCTGATTTTAACAAGTTTTGTTAATTTCTATTTATCTCAAAATGGCTTAAGTTTTTCATCATATTTGAGGGACAATTTTTTGGGGTATATAATTCTTGGTTGGCATTTCTTTTTTCTTTTAGGGTTTTATATATACCATCCCTCCTGCATGGTTTGTACTGAGAAATCAGAGCTCAGTCTTATTGTGATGTCATAGTATTTATATTTAGTTGGTGTTTGTATGTTGGTGTAATGTGCACAATATTTTTTTCCCTTTATTTTGCCTTGATACATTCTGTGTAGGCAGGGTACTGTGCTCCTCTACTCACTAGTTGGCTGCACTTAGGCTCTCACCACCTCTCTTGTGGGGGGTGTGCTAGAGAATGAGAGTGTGTACACAGATCTTTGTTAGCTGTTCATGAAGAACAGTTGAGGATGAGTTGGGCTGGTATTGGCTGCTGTTGGTTAGTTGGTGAAGAAACAAGTGGTGACCCTTACTCAATAAGTGGGCCCACAGAAGTGTGAGTATGGTTGGACTGTGTGGGAACAGTTGCTGTGCCCCATTCAGTTAGACACACACACACACATACAATAAATTAAAAAATAAGTAAATAAAAACAAGAGAAGAAAAAACACATACCACATAAACAAACAGGAATCATCTCAAAACAAAACAAAAGAAAAAAGGCAAGAAGAGAAGAAAAATGTATATAAAAAAAAGATAGAGAGAAGAAGAAAACAACAAACCACAATATGTGGGGAAGGAGGAATGAGAGAAAAGAGCAAGAGTAAAAGAATAGTAAAGAAAATATGAGAAACTTTCTAGTCATCAGCCTCCAGTGTGGTTGCCCATACTGTCCTTGCAAAATGCAGCCCATTCTTAGGTTGCTGCCCAGATTTGGTAAGCTTCTTGCAGATATTCAAATTGGCCACACCACTTACAAATATTCAAAATGACAGCATCCTTAGGACAGATGACATCCCACAGCTCTGTTTGTCTCCTTCTTCGCAGTTTTCTTTTCTAGTTGTCAACCACCAGTGCAGTTGCCCATATAGTCTTTGGGAGTAGAGCCAATTCTTAGGTTGCTGCCCAGATCAGAAGACCATTTGTAAGTATTCAAAGTGGCCATGTTGTCAGAACAGCCAACAGTCTGCAGTTCCATTTGTCTCATTATTCACTGCTTTCATTTCAGGTTCTTCTACTACTTTGTATGTAATTCACTTCTTTATCTTTCCTTTCTATGCTCAAAGTTCTGGGATTATCTTCTGTATCTGTTCCAATTGGTTTCTTATTTCTTTGTTGCAAAAGGTCTGTGTAGCTTGCCTGCCTATTCTGCTATCTTCCTGAAGTCCTCAAGGCTATCATCTTATGGAAGCTAGCCTTTCTTCCACAGCTGCCGGATGGATTAAAACCACCAGTGTTTCTTTTAGTAGCTGTAGCAAGCCATTTGTGCCTCCCAGGGACCTTAAGGACTTATATATTTACATAATAGAGGCAGTCTTTAAAATGTCATTGTATTGTTGTATTTGCACAATATAAAGGGATGTGCATGCATATTATATTGTATGAACATAAACTATGGCTACTTAATAGTTTGTCCAATAAAATGTAGAGATGTATGTACACAGGAACATTGTATGGAGGTCATTTAATAAATATATTAATTACTTCATAGCATGTTTTACAAAATTACTGTTCATAAAAGTGGTAGAGATGATATTCACTGCTGTTAAACAGCATGTTCACAATATCTGTATTTACTGAGTACGAACTAAGGGTAATAGAAATTCTTTGTTAATGCAAGTATTGGGCAGCTCATTTCAAGAACAGTTTATAATTTTGTTTTCTAAAGATAAACTGAAAACAATAACAAAAAATAAAAGGAGTACCTGGTGAGGCTGCTTATGAAAAAACACATTATGGAATTTGCTTCCTTAGTTTGGAGGTTTAGGGTCATGGTTTCTCGGGACATCCTAGTTAATTGGCCTATTAATGTGTTTAGTGCTTCTGTTCTAGCTCCAAGTTTGTTGCTATTGTAGTTAAAGTTATTTGTCAACTTGACTGGGCCTAGTTGACTGACTGGGCAGCTGGATGTAGTTATTCCCTGTGGTGAGATTGGCAATCAGTCCCACAGAACAATCTACTGGAGCAGCTGAGTAGCTGCTTTAGGGATGTGGTATTTAAGAAGCAGCTTTGAGGAAGATATCTAGCTTTTTGGCATGCTTGAACCCTGCATGTAGCCACATCGTTGTTTAGCAGCCTGCCATACCCTGCTGATTTTGGGACTTTTTCTGGACTTGAATTAGTGGCTTGTGATGTTGTTTGGTAATATCAGAACTGTATCTTTTTACTTGTTGACCTTGGGTTTGTCAGCCTCTCAAGCCAGCAGCTACCAGAATGAAGAAAAGCTCCAGCTTCAGTAAGCTGGGAGCAGGAGGCAGATCTGAAGCCCAAGGCTGAAGGACTTTCACCTAGCCCCTACAGCCTGGCACTTTGAACCTGGACTTCTAGCCTCCCAAACTGTAGGAGAATAAACTCCTGTTTGTTCAAGTCATCCCATTTGTTGTATTTTGTATTAGAGCATCATGAAGTAACCAAAACAGTTGTGTAATATCTGAGGTCTTAAAAGCTTTAAAGAAGTAATCAAAGGCACAACAATATACAACAATACAACAATACCAGAGGAAGGACAGTCAGGAATAGGAGGATATGGAACGTGTGGCTAATTGCCTCCATGAACAACTGCCGCCTTTGCTATGAGACTAGAAGAACTGGATTGTGTCCAGCTATCATTAGTGAACATTTTGGTTCAAAATTTCATAGCTGAATCCTGATCAAAAGGGAGCAAAATACAGAACAGAATTTCAAATTCTCATGGAATTCAGACTCCCTGGAACCATGGAAGGTGGATAAATCCCTGAAACTATTGCCTGAGATAATCTTAAACCCCAAATATCCCCAATATATATGTATTGCATTGGCCCAATTGGCTGCAATAGACCTCTTTAAAGCGTTAAAGTGTAAAGATGTCACTTTGAAGACTAAGGTGTACCTGACTCAAGCCATGGGCTCAAGAACAGTAGGGATTGTGAGGATGGTGCAGAACCAGGCAGTGTTTTGTTCCATTGTGCATGAAGTTGCTATGAGTTGGAACTGACTCAATGGCACCTAACAACATTATATAAATATATTTATTTCCTTATCAACACTATTATGTAAACTCCAGAAGGATAAAAACAATTTTATATATTTTATTTACTATTATATTCCTAGAGCCAATAGTAGCTTGTAACATAATGGGTAAATAAATATTTGTTGAATGAATGGATGAATGAAAATAACAATGATTTGCCATTTTTCACCTTTCACATCAGTGAAGGGTTAAACAGTACACAGTGCTGACAAGAGCACGAGACAACATGGTTATATACTGTTGGTGGGAGTAGAAATTGATGGGATATCTGTGAAAGGCTATTAGCAATGGTTATAAAAATGAAAATATTCATTCACCAAACAATTCAGCTTCTAGGAATTTGTTCTGTAGATACATTTGCTTATTTTCAGAAGGATACATAATTGAACATAGTCACACCAAGAAAACATGGGTAATCACATCCACCCATTATTATAAAGATACATACACAATGAATATGCATATGTACAGATGATTGATTATGAACATCCAAAATACTTGTTACGTTCTGTCAAGTCGGTTCCAACTCATAGTGACCTTGCGTACAACAGAACAAAATACTGCCTGGTCCTGCACCATCTTTACAATTGTTGCTATGTTTGAACCCATTGTTGCAGCCACTTTGTCAGTCCTTCTCATTGAGGGTCTTCCTCTTATTCACTGACCCTGTAGTTGACCAAGCATGATATTCTTCTTCAGGGACTGGTCCTTTCTGATAAGATGCCCAAAGTATGTGAAATGAAGTCTTGCATTTCTCTCTTCAAAAGAACATTCTAGCTGTATTTCATCCTGGACAGA
This sequence comes from Orycteropus afer afer, assembly GCF_000298275.1. Taxonomy (NCBI): domain Eukaryota; kingdom Metazoa; phylum Chordata; class Mammalia; order Tubulidentata; family Orycteropodidae; genus Orycteropus; species Orycteropus afer. The sequence goes on along the minus strand of NW_006921688.1, from coordinate 4,583,909 downwards.
TTTGTTTGTTCTTCTGGCAGTCTATGTTATAGTCAATATTCTTCCCCAACATTGTAATTCAGATGTATCAATTTTTCTTCAGACTTCCTTATTCAATGTCCAGCTTTCACATGCCTGTGAGGAGATTGAAAACACCATGGCTTGAGTCAGGTGCACCTTGTCTTCAAAGTGATAGCTGTTAAGAGCTCTGTTGACCAGATTTGTCCAGTGCAATATGTCATTTGATTTCTTGACTTCTGCTTCCATGGGTGTTGACTCTGGACTCAAGTTAAGTGAAATTCTTGATAACTTCAATCTTTTCTCCACTTACGATGCTTATTGGTTCCGTTGCAAGGATTTTTACATTGTGAGGTAATCCATACCGAAGCCTATAGTCTTTTATCTTTATAAGTAAGTGCTTCAAGTATTCTCTACTTTCAGCAAGCATGGTTGTCTCATTTGCATATCATAGGTTGCTGATGAGTCTTCCTCCAATACTGATGCCTCTTAAGTCTTAGTATAGTCCAGCTTTTCAGATTATTTGTTCAGCATACGGATTGAATTAAGTATGGTGAAAGGATATAATATAACTCTGACACATACTTTTCCTAATTTTAAACCATATGGCATTTCCTTATTCTGTTTGAACAACTGCCTATTGGTCTATGTACAGGTTACTCAAGATCATAATTAAATGTTCTGGAATCCCCATTCTTAGGAATGTTATCCATAATTTGTTATGATCCACCCAGTCATATACCTTTGCATAGTCAATAAAACATTGGTGAACATATTTCTGGTACTCTCTGCTTTCAATCAATATCCATCTGACATCAGCAATGATATTCTTTGTTCGATGTCCTCTTCCGAATCTGGCTTGAATTTCTGGTAATTCCCAGTCTACGTATTGCTGCAACCATATTTGAATTATTTTCAGCAAAATATTACTTGTTTATGGTATTAATGATATTATTTGGTAGCATGCACATTCGGTTGGGTTACTTTTCTTTGGGATGGGCACAAATATGGATCTCTTTCAGTCAGTTGGCCAGGTACCTGTATTAAAAATTTCTTGGCATAGATAAGTGAGCATTTCCAGTGTTACATACTTTTGTTGAAACATCTCCATTGGTATTCTGTCAATTCTTGGAACCTTTATTTTCACAAATATCTCCAGTGCAGCTTAGATTTTTTTCCTTCAATGCCATTGGTTCTTGATCATATGTGATCTCCTGAAATGGCTGAACACTGATCAATTTTTTTTTGTTTGTTTGTACAGTGACTGTGTATTCTTTCCCTCTTCCTTCGCTGCTTCCTGCATCATTCAATATCTTGCCCACAGTCCTTCACCATTGTAACTCAAGTCTTGAATTTTTCTTCAGTTCTTACAGCTTGACAAATGTCAAGCGTATTCTTCCCTTTTGTTTTTCTAACTTCAGTTCTTCACACATTTCATTATAATACTTTACTTTGTCTTCTCAAGCCACCTTTTGAAATCTTCTGTTCAGATCTTCTACTTCATTTCTTCCTTTTAGCTACTCTCCATTCAACAGCAAGTTTCAGAGTCTCTTCTGCCATCTATTTTGGTGTTTTCTTCTTTGTCTTTTTAATGACCTTTTGCTTTCTTTATGTATGCTAACCTTGATGTTGAAGCAACAATGTCATCCCACAACTCCTGTGGCCTTCAGTCATTAGTGTTCAATTAATCAAATCTATTCTTCACATGGTCTCTAAATTCAGGTGCAATATAATCAAGATTGTATTTTGGCTTTTGTGGACTCAATTTTCTTTAGCTTCAACTTAAACTTGCATAAGAACAATTGATGTTCTGTTCCACAGCTGGCCCTTGGCCTTGTTCTGACTAATGATACTGAGCTTCTTCATCATTTTTTTCCACAGAGGCACTCAAATTGATTCCTGTGTATTATAGCTGGCAAGGTCACATGTATAGTTACCATTTATTTTGCTGAAAAAGGTACTTGCAATTAAATAAGTTGTTGGTCTTGCAAAATTCTATCATGTGATCTCTAGCACTCTTTCTATCACCAAGGCCATATTTTCCAACTACCAATCCTTTATTTCCAACTTTCACATTTCAATCATCACTAATTATCAATGCATCTTCATTGCATGTTTGATCAATCTCAGATTGCAGAACGTGGTAAAACTCTTCAATTTTTTCATCTTTGTCTTTTGTGGGTGGTATGTAAATTTGAGTAATAGTCATATTGAATTGTGTTTCTTATAAGCATATGGGAGCTCTAGTAGTATAGTGGCCAAGGCACTTGACTGCTAACCAAAAGCCTGGTGGTACAAACCCAACAGCCACTCCTCGGAAGGAAGATGGGGCAATCTACTTCCGTAGTGATACTGCCTTGGAAAGCCAAGGAGGGGTTGCTAACTCGACGGCACATAACAACAACATAAGCATATGGGTATTATACTTCAGGATAGATCTTGAAGTGTTCTTTTTGATGAATGGGATGCCATTCCTCTTCAATTAGTCATTCCTGGTGTAGTAGGCCATATGATTGTCCAATTCAAAATGGCCAACACCAGTACATTTCAGCTCACTAATGCCTAGAATATCGATCTTTATGAGTTCCATTTCATGTTTTGCAATTTTGAATTTTCCTAGAGTCATACTTCATACATTCTATGTTCCAATTTTTAATGGATGGTTGCAGCTGTTTCTCCTAATTTTGAGTCATGCCACATCAGCAAATGAAGGTCCAAAATGCTTTATTCTATCCATTGTTTAGGTCTACTCTACTTTCAGAAGACATCTCTTCATCCAGTCTTATTTTAGTGCCTTCCAACTTGAGGGGTTCATCTTCTGGCAGTATATCAGATAATGTTTTACTGCTACTCATAAGGTTTTCAGTGGCCAATTCTTTCAGAAGTGGACCTGGTTATGTCCTTCTTCCTAGTCTGTCTTAGTCTGTAAGCTTCACTGAAACCTGTTCACCATGTGTGACCTTGGTGATATTTGAAAACCAGGTGGCATAGCTTCCAGCATCCCAGCAACATGCAAGTCACCACAGTATGAAAAATTGACAGATGAGTGGTGGTACAGCCTATTAGATAGTAAAATACAGAGAAAAAAAAGTGTATAAAGTAAGTGCATACATGTGGGTTTAATTTTAATTATGATGGTCAGGAAAGGCCTTACTGAGATGTTGACACACAAAGAATTGAAGGAGGTGAAAGAGGGGTATGTAAATAACTGGGGGAAGCCCAGAAAGCACTGCAAGTGGAAACGCCCCAACATGGTAATTCCCTGTCTATGTATTGTTTTAGCTACTCTCCATTCAACAGCAAGTTTCAGAGTCTCTTCCGCCATCTATTTTGGTGTTTTCTTCTTCTTTGTCTTTTTAAGGACCTTTTGCTTTCTTTATGTATGCTAACCTTGATGTTGAAGCAACAATGTCATCCCACAACTCCTGTGGTCTTCAGTCATTTTTGTTGTTGTATGCCGTGGAGTCAGCCCAGACTCATAGCGACCCCTCCTTGGGTTTCCCAGGCAGTATCACTACGGAAGTAGATTGCCCAACCTTCCTTCAGTCATTAGTGTTCAATTAATCAAATCTATTCTTCACATAGTCTCTAAATTCAGGTGCAATATAATCACGATTGTATTTTGGCTTTTGTGGACTCAGTTTTCTTCAGCTTCAACTTAAACTTGCATAAGAACAATTGATGCCTAGGCATAATTAGCTAGGAAGGCGCTGCCAGTTAACCACCTTTTTGGATAGCATGCGCGTTGAGGGCTTGAAATTCTTGACTCCAAACCAAACTCACTGTCGTGGAGTCGGTCCGATTCAGAGCGAGCCCTCCTTGGGTTTTCCAGGCGGTGTCATCACGGAAGTAGATTGCCCAACCTTCCTTCCCAGGCGTGGCTGTTGGGTTTGAACTGCCAGCTTTCTGGTTAGCGGTCAAATGAATGCCAGGAAATCCAGAGATTTCAGTAAGGCAGTGCCATGGTCTTCCTCGGGTTACTCTGGTAATCATTTTCTTACAAAATCTTACATCATTTTCTTTAGATGAGCAGGGGCACAAAACATAGTACAGAGGCCCCTTTGAGCCAAAGGCTTCTGAACACGTCCAGGTCGCGAAAGGCCGCCCAGCATTTTCAAAAAGGACCGCGCCGGGGGCGAGCCCACGGGCAGCTTCACGTCAGCACCGTGTTGCAAAACGGCTGCTACCAGCCAACCTCCAAAAGCAGCCGGAAGGGATGCTGTCGCTGGAGGGATGACGAAAAAAGCCGTCGCGCCGAGGGTGACGTACAGCGTAAACGTCGACGGCTGCGGCTGTCACTCCCAGGGGCTTGTTGCAGAGGAGGAGCTGGCGCCATGGCGGTTCTGTTAGAGACCACTTTGGGCGACGTCGTCATCGACTTGTACACCGAGGAGCGGCCGCGCGGTGAGGCCTGGGTCCTGCTCTCCTGTCGCCGGATTCCCCATCTCGCTTCACTTTCCCTTCTTTTCCCCAGGCGACTTTTACGAGCTTCTAATCTTTTAGTGCTTGTCACGGGGCTGATTCACAATCGAGCCTTGCTTAGAAAGTTTTTGTGAGGAGGATTTTTTTCGGCTTTAGCACCTCTTCTTCTCTTTTTGTGTGGGTCAGACTGGTGGCGGAAGCTTGTGGTCTCCTTTGGAGACGTGTGTGTATGTATGGGTGAGAGTAAGGGAGAGAATATACCCCAAATGCAGTTTATATATACAACACAGATCGTTTGTGTGGCGTTACGAATATTACTTGGTGTGTAATCAGTTAAATGTTGATGAAAAGCAGATAGTCTGTGACTGGAGCAGTGAGTGGGTATACCAGCCGCGCGAGAGGAACGTTTTGTGCAGAGGTTTACAGACTGGAGCCAACATTCATTGACCGCGTACTCTGCAGGACACACTGTTCCAAGTTTTGGCACAAGCGGTTTGTGCTCGAGGGTTTAATTTTTCCTTGGGGATAATAGGCGCGGGAGCCCATTTAACTTTGTATTGTAGTGGAAAGATAAGTGCATCGCCATGGAAACCAGAGGAGGGAGTAATTTCTGGTTGGCTTGGGGAGAAGAGCAAGCTAGGAATGCTGAGCGCTTGAATTAACTCATTCAAAGATGAGTGGCAACGAGAGTTTTCTAAGCATTTGCTTGGTATTTTCTGGAAACAGCAAGTAGTTTGGCATGCTAGAGGGAATGGTAAGTGAAGTCGAATAAGAGCAGACTGCGAATCCCGTCAAATAACGTAAGGCCAGATTTCGAGTGCCATGCTAATTAATGACCAGAGCCACGGAGAGTTCTTTGTTTTGTTTTTTAAATTGTGTGTGTGTGCGTGTGTGTGTGTATATATATATATGTATATATGTATATGTGTGTGTGTGTATATATATATATATATACATATATATATATATATATATACACATATATATAGGAGCTCTGGTGGTGTAGTACCTAAGGCATTTGACTGCTAACCAGAAGGCTGGCGGTTCAAACCCACCAGCCACTCTCCGGAAGGAAGGTTGGACAGTCTACCTCGGTAGTGATACTGCCTCGGAAACCCAGGGAGGGGCCGATATGGGTCGGTTCCGACTCAAAGGCAGTGAGTTTTTTTTTTTTTTTTTTGGTATATATATGTATGTATGAAACATTTGTCATTTTAACATTTTTTACCTGTGCAGTTCAGTAACATTAGTTATGTTCATGACGCTGTGGCTCCTTCAGCACTGTTTCCACATTTTTCTGTTGCCCTTAATGGAAGCCCAGTGAAGGTTTTAAAGCAGGATTGAGGCAGGGAAAACTTGTTTCAGGATGATAACAGGCAGCTGTTTAGAGAATGTATCAAATTAGGAAGAAACTAGAGACCAGGAGAGTTTACTGTATTTTCATAAATGATGTACACACACATATAACGTGCACACCCACTGCCATCGAGTTGATTCCGACCCATAGCGACCCCTCTAGGGTTTCCAGAGCTGTAAATCTTTATAGAAGTAGATGCCTTGTCTTCCTTCTGAAGAGCAGCACATGGCTTTGAACCACTGACCTTCTGGTTAGCAGCAATTGCCTTACCCCCTGCCTCATCAGAGCTCCTTATAACATGCATAGTGCCTAGAAAACTAAACTATAAGGGGGTTGTGCAGTTTAAACCATATAAAGTGAGCGTTATTTGTGTGCATAAAAATAATAGTGATTCCAATCAGATTCCTGTTCCCCTGGGAGGCAGAGTTTATCAAAGAAGGTAAAACAAGCTACAATACTGTAAATAAGTGCCTCCTGCCATACTGTGGGAGCTCTGGTGGCATAGTACCTAAGGCTGGCGGTTCAAACCCACCAGCCACTCCCTGGAAGGAAGGTTGGGCAATCTATGCCGTAGCAATACCACCTTGGAAACCCAAGGAGGGGTCACTATGAGTCGGATCCAACTCCATGGCAGTGGTTGCGTTGTGTTTTGCTATACTATACTTTCTCTTGGGAGCTCTGGTAGCATAGTGGCTAAGACACTTGCCTGCTAACCAGACGGCTGGCGGTTCAAACCCACCAGCCACTCCTCGGAAGGAAGGTTGGGCAATCCTACTTCCGTAGTGATACTGCCTCGGAAACCCAAGGAGGGGTCGCTATGAGTCGAGTTTGACTCGATGGCACATAACAACATAACAACAAATACTTTCTCTTACACTCAACTATCCCTTACAAACTATGTATTCTCCCGCATGTCCATGCCTTTCTCATACTGTTGCCTCTACTCCATATGTCTCTCCACTCTTGTCCTTCTGGTGAACACTTGATCAGATTTCAGATCAAGCATGACCTCTTTTATGAAGCTCCCCTGGTCCTAAGCAGAGTTAGATCCTATTCCTTCTGTTCTATCTCAGGTCTTTTTGTGTCACATGTGAATGTTTTATAATAACATTTACCTATTTCCCTGCAATTAATTTTCAAGTCTTGTCTCCTTTTAAAATGTGACTGACTTCAAGAGAGCTTACCTTGCTTACTGGGTACTCTGTCCCTGTCAGGGACTGTACATTTGAAAAGAAGCTGTGATTCTGTAGGAAGGTTCTGTGGGATTGGGAGAGTCAGATGCCAGCCATATCTAGAAGCAGAATCTTTGATGTGAAAAAACATGTAACTGTTCACTATAGATTAGTAGATAAGCACAGGTAAGCCAGTGCTTGCTGTTTGTGTTCATGTGTAAGTACTCAGCTTTAGTGTAAGGTCATGAGGGCAGGGACTGCCTCATATGGCTTACTGTATTGTTTCTATCTTAGTGCCTTGAGAACTTGTTAAGCATTCTCTCCCCAAGTAGACTATGAACTTGAGAGCAGGGTCTATGGTTTAATGACATCTGTGACAGTAATGCCAGACATGCAAAAGGTGCTCAGAAAATGTGTATTGGTTAAACCGTTGAATTGATATGAGAAAAATGGTACATGATAAATGTATGGGTATTTGTGGAGGGCTCATTAGTCATTGCCTTTTAAAAAATTGATCCACAGAATGTTTCATTTTCTCTAATTAATGAAACATGCACCCATTGTAACATGCTCTGCTAGCTCTTTTCCCATCACAGTACAGGCATACCTCAGAAATAGTGCAGGTTTGGTTCCAAACCGCTGCATAAAGTGGGTGCAGTAGAACGAGTCACACAAATTTATTTCTCATTATGTATAAAAGTTGTGTTTATCCTATACTGTAGTCTATTAAGCGTACAATAGTATTATGAAAAGATTTGAAATATTGTATGAATTACCAGAATGTGGCACAGACATGAAGTGAGCACATGCTGTTAGAAAAATGGCACTGATAGACTCACTTAATGCAGGGATGCTACAGATGTTCAGTTTGTAAAAAGGGCAGTGTCACTCCTTGGAGAGATCAGTCATGGGAGAAAGAAGGTCTGCTTATGCACAGACAGACAGCTCAGGGGGCTGGAATGCATGGAGGGATGGACACAGAGAAGAGGGAACTATTGGGAGGAAGTGGAAGAGGGGAGCTGTTGCATTGGGGTAAATTGTAGTCAATGTCATGAGAAAAAGTATATGTGAACTGCTGTATGGAGAGTGAATTTGCTCTGTAAATTTTCACCCAAATCGCAATTAAAAAAAAAAAAAGGGCATTATCTGCAAAGTGCAGTAAAACAAAGTATACGGATATCCTTTTTAATTGTTATTTTTCTCTCACAAAATCAGTGTGTCAGTAAATGATTGCTTATTGTAACTATGGATTTCCTGCATTACCTCAGTGCCGAAGAAATGCTAAGAGAAAGATCGTTTAAAATATGTTGCTTCTTTCTAGGCTTACTATCTTTTTTAAAATGGCCTTGGATATTGGATCTTTTTTTGTTTTATGCTAATTTAGAAATTAAATCATAGTAGCTTTGCTTTTACTTGCTTAAAAATTTATATGTGGACTACTATGGTAAATTTAATATTTAATTTTTTTCAGCCTGCTTGAATTTCCTGAAGTTGTGCAAAATAAAATATTACAATTATTGCCTTATTCACAATGTACAGGTGAGTTGTGGATATTAGTTAATGTCCTTTGTTATTTAGACCATCTAGTGTACTTTGTGAATTAACAAAATATCCTGTGTGTTATAGAGGGATTTTATTATACAAACTGGTGATCCTACGGGGACTGGCCGTGGAGGAGAGTCTGTTTTTGGGTGAGTTCTTTTATTTTAAAAAAAGTAAAAGTAGAATTGCCTCTTACAGTGTTAACTAGCATGCTTCAATCTACATTTTAATATATGGTTCAAATATAGGCTCTTTTTCCAAGTTTCCTAAATGTGTACCTCAAAAAAGAGGAGTATTTGGAATTGTAGTGACATTCCTCTAAAGAGCTATCTGGTAACCTTATATGTTACTCATACTTCTGTATTACATTATGAGGGTACTTATATTATAACTTTATTACATATATTTTCAGTCAACTGTATGGTGATCAAGCAAGCTTTTTTGAGGCAGAGAAAGTACCAAGAATTAAACACAAGAAGAAAGGCACCGTGTCCATGGTGAACAATGGCAGTGATCAGCACGGATCTCAGGTTGGGAAATGGTTGACAAGATGAGTTTTACTTTAAAATAAAACACTAGAAGGACCCACAAAATTATCTTGTTAAACTATTCAGTGAGGAGAGTATTTCAAACATATTTGTTAGAAGAAAGAATTGCATTGTTTTTCATATTAAAAAAAAATTTGTATTTTTATGTTGTTTCAAATGTAATGCATATCCATTGTAAGGAATTTAGAAAATACAGAAAAGTGTAAAGAAGAAAATAGTATTTCTCACAACTCCATCACCCAGAGATCATCACTGTTCACATTGTGGCCTCTTTCCTTTCAGTATTTGTTACAGATTTTATAAGAGGTTATGTTGAGCACATTTCGTTGATTGTTTTGCTTAATCCTCACAACAACCCCATTAGTGTAAGTTCTTTTGTTTTCCAGTTTAGATGTAAAGAGACTGACTTTGATTTGTCCAAGTATTTTGAGCAATCAGTGGAACATCCATGTATATGCTGATTTTTATACTTAAACTTTTGTACTTTTAGTACTAGTAGCATGTGTAAGGAGCTCTGGTAGCATAGTTCCTAAAGCACTTGACTGCTAACCAGAAGGCTGGCGGTTCAAACCCACCAGCCACTCCTCGGAAGGAAGATGGGGCAATCTACTTCCGTAGTGATACTGCCTTGGAAACCCAAGGAGGGGTCGCTATGAGTCGGGTCTGACTGGATGGCACATAACAACAAAGTAGCAAGTGTATAAGAGAATATGCAGTTAACGCACAGTCTTTTGTGAATTTTTTGTTAGTCTGTAACTGATTTCATGTATGAGATGTATATATACAAATGATATGTATATGTATATTTTATATGTTTTTCTATATAGTTTCTTATTACTACAGGAGAGAATCTAGATTACCTTGATGGTGTTCATACAGTGTTTGGTGAGGTAACAGAAGGCATGGACATAATTAAGAAAATTAATGAGACCTTTGTTGATAAGGACTTTGTACCTTACCAAGATATCAGGTATGATTAAAATTCACTATCTGAAGGTATTGGAGTATATTACTTCTCTGGTGTTTGACATTATAATGATGATAGCATGCATAAAACTGTTTTTTTTTTTTTTTTTTGGTAATTCTAAACATGAATTAATGCAAAACTGTAAAATAGATTTAATACCTTTTGTATTTTCACACTTGTACTGTAATTATTTATAATTGCTTATTTTGGGTGGAATTATTAATTCCTTTTTAGTTTTTAAAAATGGGGATTATTAGAAATAGGGCAAAAGTACTCAGATTTAGACATTTACATTACTTTATATCAGAATAATGCAGAGTAATAAATATCAAGCAATGAACTGAAAAATCATAACACTAAAAAACTGTAACACTAGTAATATCCTTGTACGATAAAATTTAAGAGCTTATGGTTCTTTTTGTCATTAGAGATACTTAAGACACTTATTATAATCTTCATAAAAATAAAGATTCTGAAATAATGAAAATGTAACATTTGATTTGGATTTATTTTATAAGGATAAATCATACCGTGATTTTAGATGATCCATTTGATGATCCTCCTGATTTATTAATTCCTGATCGATCACCCGAACCCACAAGGGAACAACTAGATGTAAGTAGAACCCTCTTGTGATTGAATATAATACATATTAATACTTTGCATGGGTTTAGCTTTTTAGTCTATTAAAACTTACATCTTAAGAATTATTATCTTACTTGATTGATTAAACTAGAAAAAATTGGGAGTTTTTTTTTTTTTAATCTCATCTGTAGAGATACTCAGTGTTTCTTGCTGTCTTTTCACTTCCCTGATTATCCTTCTTAAGTTTCCACTCCACTGGAGCAGCCTGAGCGCTGGAAGTTTACATGAACACATTGGAGAAATTGTTTTTCTTATCTTCTAACTCCAGTTAGGAGTGTAGTTTCAAGGTTGAATTGAACTGTTCTCTTGTTGGGGAGTTTTTAATGGGAGATAATTTTTTTTTTTTTTTTTTTTAACTTGTGATTTGGGTAAAAGTTTACAGAGCAAATTCACTTTCCATAGGAGCTCTGGTAGCATAGTGGCTAAGACACTTGCCTGCTAACCAGAAGGCTG
>NW_006921688.1:4570009-4572601 GCF_000298275.1 Orycteropus afer afer | reverse complement strand
TCCTGATAGTTACGTCTTCCCTGTGTCTATCCCTCCATGCACTCCTGCCCCCTGAGCTATCTCCCTGTGCATAAACAGCCCTTCTTTCTCCCATGATTTTTCTCTCCAAGGAGTGTATCTACCTCAGGTAAATGTTCAACTCATATGCCTGTCTCTTATTTGGGTGGAAGCCACAGGTGTGGGTTCAATTGCAGACCTGAAGGGCAGCGAGGGACCATAGTCTCAGTTCCACCAGGCTCTATCAGACCAATAAACCTGGTCCTTAATGAGAGATAATCTTGAACTAGTGTAAAACCCAGAAATTTTTAAAGAACAACATAGACTTTTCCCTCCGATATTTGAAGGTATACAATGCTGCTGTGAGGCTTTCTAAAAGCTGACTTAGTCTTTATGAGTTGGGATTTGGGGCTTAATTTCTAAGATCATTTGTTTTCTGCACACAGCACTTAGTTATATACCAAATAGTTTCTATATAAATGTTTATTTTGATTATGCTAAGTTAGATTTTCTGTTTTGCTGGTATTGTAGAATTAATTTAAATCAGTTTTCACAGATTTGCAAATTTGTTTCAGTTGCTATTTTAACACTTTGGATGGAACTGAAAAAGCATAATGCCTTCCATGTTTCTCAGAGTGGTCGAATAGGAGCAGATGAAGAAATTGATGATTTCAAAGGAAGGTCAGTTGAAGAAGTAGAAGAAATAAAAGCAGAAAAAGAGGCCAAAACTCAAGCTATTTTATTAGAAATGGTAAGATAATTGCCTTTGCTTGAATAGTTGTTGTGAAATATATTTAATACATACTCATTGTGGGTTTATCTATTTCTGGCTAAATTCTTGTTTGTAGTTTTAAAATATGAAATACTTAACTAAGAATTTTTTTCTGGATTAGATGTTGACTGACATAATAATGAATATGAAAATAAATAATTTCAGTTTTAGTGTCAGTATTATGTCAAGTGCATTTTTAAAAAATAGGAAATGGATATTCAACTTACAAATGTTAATGGAATTTCAATAGTTTACTTTTAAAAAGTACTTATTGGACTGAACTTTATAATTCTTCATTGTACCACTCAGGTATTGAGATTAAATAGTAGACTGGTAGTCACAGGATAAATGAAAGGAAATGGAGCACTCTAAAAATATACCCTTACCCTGTATTACTGGCAGCTCTGGTGGCGTAGTGCCTAAAGCATTTGGCTGCTGACCAGAAGGCTGGTGCTTCAAACCCACCAGCCGCTCCACAGAAGGAAGATTGGGCAATCTACTTCCGTAGTGATACTGCCTTGGAAACCCAAGGAGGGGTCGCTATGAGTCGGATCTGACTCGATGGCAATGGGTTTTCTGTATTACTAACAGGATGAAGTCATTCCAGGATTCAGTAAATGATTCCATGTATTTTTCCCATTCCTTATTTTTGTGGACTTGGTACACCTAAAAGGAGTTCTGGTGGCGTAGTGCCTAAGGCATCTGACTGCTAACCAGAAGGTTGGTGGTTCAAACCCATCAGCCACTCCGAGGAAGGAAGACTGGGCAATCTAATTCCATAAAGATTTACCACTTCAGAAACTCAAAAGGGGATCGCTCTGAATCGGAATTGACTATATGGCAGTACATTTCATTTGGTTTTTGAAGGTATACCTACATAATAGTCTCTGGGTGGTGCAAATGATTAAGCACTCAACTATTAGTCACAAGGTTGGTGATTTGAACCCACCCAGAGGCACCTTGGAAGATAGGCCTGGCAGTCTGCTTCTGAAAGGTAACAGCTTTGCAAATTCTATGGAGCAGTTCTATTCTGTACATACGGAATAGCCATGAGTCGTAATCTACTTGATGGCAACTAACAACAACAGCAATTATATAGTAAATGTTCAATAGATACGTGAATGAATGGATAATTAAGGTTTTGTTATTATTTTATGTGGTAGAGCTTTCAGATCTATGATCTGTTTCAAATTCATGCTAGTATCACCACCCTGAATGAATAAATACTAAAACCTATAACTCAAAAATACTTTCCTGAAATTTAATTAAAAAAATAAAAATTGAAAATACTCATTTCCATGAGCACACTCTGTACCTGAGATTATTGACCCAGATCAACCAACACCAAGACAGATTCTAAAAATAACTGAATGTAAAAGCAAAATGCTTTGGGTAACTGAGCAGAAAGAATAGGTGACTTATAAGGAGAACATTAAATTACCATCAGACTTTTCAACAGGAACACTTTATGTCAGAAGAAACTAAATTAATGTATTTTCTAAACTTTTTATTTCACTTCAGATTTAAAGAAATTTATCAAAAATAGTACAGGCAACTTCTACATGCCCTTTACCCAGAGTCAGCAATTTTGAACGTTTAGTCACATCTCTTATTAAACATGCATACACACAAATTTGAGGAGAGACAACGCAGGGACGCCAGAGTAGCAGGCCGGAAGAGCAGGGAAGGGGATAAAAGCCTTGAGCCCCAGGCTTACAGGTGAGGAGAGACAACGCAGGGACGCCAGAGTAGCAGGCTGGAAGAGCAGGGAAGGGGATAAAAGCCTTGAGCCCGGACAGAAGAGCAATCAGCCGAAGGGATTA
>NW_006921688.1:4549019-4566344 GCF_000298275.1 Orycteropus afer afer | reverse complement strand
ATGGGCTCAAGTATAGCAGGGATTGTGGGGCTGGCGCGGGATCGGGCAGTGTTTCGTTCTGCTGTGCATGGGGTCGCTATGAGTCGGAAACGACTCCACGGCACTTAACAACAACAACACACAAATTATTTTTACTTGACCATTTGAAACTGCGTATGTCATTCACCTTTACCTCTTACATCAGTGTGTATTTTTCATAAGAGCAGCAATGTTATCTTACAGTTTAACAGTACTCTCACCAAAATCAGGAAATTTAAAATTGATAGAAATTGTGGTTCATGTTCCAATTTTATCAGTTTCAATAATATTCTTTATAGTTTTTCCCTCCTTTAGTCTAGAATCCAGCCCATTATCTATCATATGTTGCATTTAGTTGTTGTGCCACTTTAGTCTTTAATCTGGAAAAGTTCCTAACATGTCTTCATCTTTCGTGACATTGACATTTTTGAAGAACACAGGTCTCCTGTTACCTCTTGATTAGATCCAGGCAGAATACTACATAAATGGTGTTGTGTCCTTCTCAGATGTCACATCTTGAGGCATGCAATATCCATCTACCCCTCATTGGAAGATCATCATTTTGATCACTTGATCAAGGAAATCCACTGCCTGGCGTCTCCATTGCATATTTTCTGTTTTTCCTTTTAATTTATAAGCAGATGGTGGCAAAGCACTTTGAGACCTTCCGAATATCTTGTTCCTTATCAGAATTTCACTCTCGGTTTCTTGCTCGTTCATTATTCTTGCTGGATTAAGTCTTGACTCTGATGGTTGCAAAGTGATGATTTTCTAACTTTAACACTCCTGCATTTATCAGCAGGCATTCTACTGTCAAGAATCCCCCTCCTTTCTTATCCCTTTCATCTCTTCATTATCAGTATGATCTTGTGGATTCCTGTTTTAAAAAATAGATCATAATACATTCCTGTCCCTGTTTTGGTGTTCAAATTGTCCAAGATTTCAAGCTGGATTCTGTGTACTTTTGATTCTCATTATTAACAAATTCTGTCTTTCATTTTCATTCCTGAGCACATTTCTCTTTATTTTTATGTAATATAGTGATAATTTAACTGGTATTTTGCAAGATTAGTTTTGAACTTCATAGTTATTAAGACTGTACAGTTCCTTATACTATTTTATAATTAGGTTTGACTACTCTACAGCAGTTTTTTTTCTCCTTTATTCCTCCCACCTCCTCCCTAGAGTTATGTCTTCCCTGTATCCTTCCCTCCCATGCACTCCTGCCCCTCTGAGCTGTCTCCCTTTGCAAACACTGCCCTTCTGTTCTCCCACGGTTGATTGCTCAAAGGAGTGTATCTACCTGATGTAAATGTTCACCCATATGCTTGCTTGTCTTTGTTTGGATGGAAGCCACAGGAGTGAGTTGAGTTCCAGATCTGAAGGATAAGTAGGGTCCACAATCTCAGGGGACCCACCAGCCTCCATCAGACCAGCAAACCTGGTCTTTTTTTTTATGATTTTTGAGTTTTATTTCACATTGTTTTCCTACTCTATCCAAGATCTCCAGCACCGATCCACTTCCTGAGTGGTTCACAGTGGTAGCCAGGCACCATCTAGTTCTTCTGGTCTCATAGTCATATAGGCTGAGGATCACATGGCCCACTAGTCCCTTAGACTAATTGTTACCATGCATCTTTGCTTTTCTTCATTCTTCTTTCCTCTGGATAAGGGGAGACCCATTGTTACATCTAGTTGGCTGCTTGCAAGCTTTCAAGACCCTAGTCGCTATTCACCAAAGTAGGATATAGAACTGTGTTTTCGTGTACCTTGTTATGCCACCCGAGCTCAATGTCCACTGTGACCACGTTCCCTAACCCACAAGTCCAGCTACTTACTCCCTTAGGGTTGCTGGCTATGGCCAGTAAGCCACCACTACCTTGTCCATTGTCAGCTCTGCTATACACCTGGACATTCTTATAGCACAGACAAATATGCATGTAGAACCATCATCTGCCAGTACTATACATGGTCTTGGGCACACTCACCCCTGCCTCGACATACCTGATCATTCAGCCTGACCCCCATCTATTCACCCGTGGATCAATGACTGCCATCACTGACAGTGCAGTGCTGTACATGCAAAAGGGTTCATCCTTGTCTCTACCTCCTATGTACCTCTCTATGTCTTCCTCAGTGTTACTGTGTTGATAACGCACATTTGATACATTGCCCTTCCCTTCACCCAAATCAGTACTTGTCTCTACCAATTTAGCAGTGTTCCCTCTCCTCCCCTCCCATCCCTGGTAACCAACAAAGAAAGTTTCCTTCCATACATAAATGTTTCCTTGACTGGTTAGCTCATCCCCTTAATGTGTTGTCATATTTATTATTGGACATGAATTATTGTTATCTTTGATAGACTTCAGAACATTGAGCATATCATCCTGCATTTGTTACTGTTGCTTTTTACTGTTCCTGATTTTAGGGTTTTTTTTGCATGTTTATCCAAGAGGAGACATTATATAAGATAATCTTATCAGAAATCATCTTTTAAGAGTCTTTGGATCAGTGTATAATACTGCATCTATAGAAAGGAATATCATTGCTCCATTTAAAGATTCATGGGAAATCAGTTTTCTCACAGTGAAATCAATACCATCATCATGATTGTTCTGTCTCATTGCTGGGTTCTTCAGGAAATGGTGTGCTCTACACTGTGCTGTAGTTAACTGTGAAGTTGACATACTGAAGTGGAAGATGATACTGAGGGTGAGAAAACAAAGCTAGAAACAGTATCTAGGAATTGTTGCTGTTCCATCTTGAATAGCAATGTGGAAAGAATTGGACTTTATAAGCTGCAGAATGTTACATTCAGTATGATAAAGTAGGATTATGCAAGGGACTGGCTGAAAGAAAAACAAAAGCAGGATATTAGTTATCTCTGGTGAGAGAAGCAGAGGGGTGATGGGATGAGGGAATGTTTCATTTCTTAAGCTAGGTGGTACATCATAGATGTTTTTTGTTTTCATGTTTCATTAATTAGATATACTTGACATAAATCCTACTTTATTTTAATATATCAAATACTTTAAAAAAAGAAAAAAGAAAAAGTAGGGATAAAGTTGGGATTTTGAAGCCAGATAGACTAGGGTAAATCCCAGCTCTAGTGCTTACCACTGTGTGGCCTTGGGCAAGTTATTTATTTAACCTTTTGGAATTTTATTTTACTCATCTTTGAATTGAAGATTACAGGGTTTTAAGAATTAGGTATAAAGTACCAAGCATAGTGTTCACACAAAGTAGATGTCAGGTGAATATTAGGTATTTTTATTGTTACTACCAGGAACAAAATAATTTTAAATTTTGAAATCTTACTCAGATTTATTTTCCTGCCAGCAGTTTATATAATAGTGTAAATTTGGTTGTTGGCATTGTGGGCTTGAATAGGGTATTTAGGATGGAAACTAAACAATTTGATTTATGTTCTTATGTATAATTTAGGTGGGAGATCTACCGGATGCAGACATTAAACCTCCAGAAAACGTGTTGTTTGTGTGTAAATTGAATCCAGTGACCACAGATGAAGATCTGGAGATAATATTTTCAAGATTTGGGCCAATCAGAAGGTAATTAATACCTAGAATTACTGAAAGGGTTAGAAAAACTAGATAATAATTGATTATTTCCTAATATATATGTGTTTTTTTTTTAAATACATTTTACTAAAACATAATTTGTGTACAGTGAAATGCACAAAACTAAAGTGACATGGGGTGGGCGTGGGCGTGGGGCTCAGTGGCTGCTTTTTGCTTGGGGGGTGGCTCTGTTTTAAGGCCAGGGCCTGAGGTAGACGGGTGTGGCGTACAGGGGCTGCTTTTCACTTGGGGGCAGCTGTATTTTAAGGCCAGGCCCCGAGATAGGGGAGTGCTGGGCTTGGGGCCTACTTTTCGCGTGAGAGTGGTACTATTCTAAAACTGGGGCCAGAGGTGGTGGGTGCAGGACTCGGGGGCTGCTTTTTGCTTGGGGACAACTCTATTTTAAGGCCAGGGCCCTAGCTAGGTGGGCTTGGGGCTCGGGAGCTGCTTTTCACTTGGAGGTGGCTCTGTTTTAAGGCCGGGGCCCAAGGGAGATAGGTGGACATGGGGCTTGGGGGTTGGTTTTCACTTGGAGGCAGCTCTATTTTAAGGCTGGGGCCTGAGGTAGGCGGGCGCAGAGGGGTTAGGAACAACTAAGGGAGACGAATTTTTCTTGTCAGTTTGTCATACTGTGGTGGCTTACATATTGCTGTGAGGCTGGAGGATATGCCACCAGGGTTGCAAAATGCCAGCAGGGTTACCCATGGTGGACAGGTTTAGCGGAACTTCCAGATTAAGACAGAGTCGGAAGAAGGAAGAGGCCACCTACTTCTCAAACAATGGGCCGGTGAAAACCTTGTGAATAGTGGTGAAACACTGATATATTACTGGAAAATTGAAAAATATTGATATATTACTGGAAAACTTTATGAATAACCCTTGAAACATTGTCTGATATAGTGCTGGAAGATGAGCCTATCTGGTTGGAAGGCATTCAAAATTTGAGAAAGAGCTGACTCCTCAAAGTAGAGACAACAATGATATAGATAGAGTAAAGCTTTTGGGACTTGCATTGGCTGATATGGTACGACTCAAAATGAGAAGAAACAGATGCAAACATGCATTAATAATTGGAACATGGAATGTGTGAAGTATGAATCTAGGAAAAAGGGAAGTTGTCAGAAATGAAATAGAATGCATGAAGATTGATATCCTAGGCATTAGTGAGCTGAAATGGGCTGGTTTTGGCCATTTTTAATCAGACAACCATGTGATCTGCTATGCCGGGAATGACAAATTGAAGAGGAATGGTGTGGCATTCATCGTCACAAAGACTTTCAAGATCTATCCTGAAGTACAACACTGTCAGTGATAGGATGATGACCATATGCCTACAAGGAAGACCGGTTAATACTACTATTACTGAATTTTATGGACCAACCACCAGAGCCAAAGACGAGGAAATTGAAAATTTCTACCAACTTCTGCAGTCTGAATTTGAATGAGCATACTATCAAGATGTGTTGATTATCATTGGTGACTGGAATGCAAAAGTTGGAAACAAGAGTTACCAGTAGTTGGAAAATATGGCCTTGGTGACAGAAGTAACACTGGAGATTGCATGACGGAATTTTGCAAGACCAATGATTTATTCATTGCAAATACATTTTTTCAACAACATAATGGCTATACATGTGGACTTCATCAGATGGAATACACAGGAATTAGATTGACTACTTTTGTGGTAAGAGGTGATGATGGAGAAGTTCAGTATTTTTGGGCAAAACAAGGCCAGGAGCTGACTATGGAACAGACCATCAACTGCTTATGTGCACGTTCAAGTTGAACTTGAAGACAATTAAAACAATTCCAGAAGAGCCAAAATATGACCTTGATTATATCCCTCATGAATTTAGAGACCATTTAAAGAATAGATTTGATGCATTGAACACCAATGACTGAAAACCAGAGGAATTGTAGGATGACCTCAAGAACATCATCCATGAAGAAAGCAAGAGGTCATTAAAAAGATAAGGAAGAAAAGACCAAAATGGATGTCAGAAGAGACTCTGAAACTTGCCCTTGAGTGGAGAGTAGCTAAAGCAAATGGAAGAAATGACAAGATAAAAGAGCTGAACAGAAGATTTCAAAGAGCAGCTCAAGAAGACAAAGCCAATTACTATAATGAAATGTGCAAAGACCTGGAGTTTGAAAACCAAAAGGGAAGAACGTACTCAGCATTTCTCAAGCTGAAAGAACTGAGGAAAAAAATTAAGCCTTGAGTTGCAGTTGAAAGATTCTATGGGCAAAATATTGAATGATGCAGGAAACATCAAAAGAAGATGGACGGAATATACAGAGTCACTATCAAAAAGAATCGGTCAATGTTCATCCATTTGAGGAGGTGGCATAATCAAGAACCGATGGTATTCAAGGAAGAAGTCAAAGCTGCACTGAGGACTTGATGAAGGACAAGGCTCCAGGAATTGATGGAATACCCATTGAGATGTTTTAACAAATGGATGCCATGCTGGAGGTACTCACTTGGCTATGCCAAGAGGTTTGGAAGACAGCTACCCAGCCAACTGACTGGAAAAGATCCATATTTATACGCATTCCAAAGAAAGGTGATCCCATAGAATGTAGAAATTATCGAACAATATCATTAATATCACATGCAAGTAAAATCTTACTGAAGATAATAGAAAAATGGCTGCAGCAGTATATTGACAGAGAGCTTCCAGAAATGCAGGTTTGATTCAGAAGAGGACAAGGAGTGAGGGATATCATTGTTGATGTCAGATGGATCTTAGCTGAAAGCAAAGAATACCAGAAAGTTGTTTATTTATGTTTTACTAACTATGCAAAAGCATCCGATTGTGTGGAACGTAACAAATTATGGATAACGTTGGAAAGTATGGGAATTCCAGAACACTTGATTTACTCACGAGGAACCTGTACATAGATCAGGAGGCTGTTGTTTGAACAGAACAAGGGAATACTGCATGGTTCAAAATCAAGAAGGGAGTGTGTTAAGGTTGTATCCTTTCACCATACTTATTCAATCTACACACTAAGCAAATAATCCGAGAAGTTGGATTATGTGAGGAAGAGTGTGGCATCAGAATTGGAGGAAGACTCATTAACAACCTGCGATAGGCAGATGACACACCTTTACTTGCTGAAAGTGATGACTCGAAGCACTTACTGATGAAGATCAAAGACTGCAGTCTGCAGTATGGATTACACTTAAATATAAAGAAAACAAAAATCCTCACACTAGTCTAATAAACAGACTCACAATGGAGAAAAGATTGAAGTTGTTAAGGACTTCATATTGCTTGGTTCTATAATCAACACCAGTGGAAGCAGAGGTCAGGACATCTGATGACGTATTGCATTGGGCAAATCTGCTGCAAAAGACCTGTTTCAGGTGCTGAAGAGCAAAGCTGTTTCCTTGAAGGCTAAGGTGCACCTAACCCAAGCCATGGTGCGGTGTAGTAAATTACACAGTGTGTCTTTTCTAGCCATAAGTCTTTGTGAATTCCATGGTGGAATTTGCCATGAGCAACCAAGTAGCTCCTGATTGTTAGTTATCCACCTGGGGTATTTCTTTGGAAGCAGCACAAAGTAATTTTCTGAGAAGTTTGCTCTCTCTCAGGTGTATGGAATTCTGATGTTGGGATTGGTTAGTTTGGCTACTCTGCCAGGCTCAAAAGGAGGCCTCCTAGAGTCAGAAGTAGTCTCCCTGACTGCTGGCTGAAAAAGATGTGCTGCTGAGAGATATACATTGCTGAAAAAGAGACACGCACTGCTGGGAGAGAGACACCGAGAGACAATTGCTAAAGGGGCAAGGAGGCCGCACCTTCTGATCTCCTCTAACCCCACAAGAGGAAGACTGAATCACCATCAGTAGCCCAAGGCCTATCCCTGCGAGACCAGACATGCTGCCTCCCTCCAGCCCTTTCCCCAACCCTGACACCAACTGCTCCTCCCATGGCTCCCACCACCTCTCTGCTGGGTTCGATAAATTCGCTGCAGTAGCCACACAGCTCACAGATTATGGGGTTTAGTAGGGAAGCACCAGGCTACAATTCAAGTTCAGGAACAATGCTCAGTCTCTCTCAGCCCACCGTGTCTCAGCCAACAGTCTCTCTCCCAGCAATGTGAGTCTCTCGTTGTCTGTCAGCTAGCTGCTGACTGAAAGATTGGTGGTTTGAACTGACCAGTTGTCTGTGGGTCAAAGATGTGGCAGTCTGCTTCTCTAAAGATTACAGCCTTGGAAACTCTGTGGAGCAGTTTTGCTCTGTCTTACAGGTTGCTGTGAGTTGCAATTGACTCAGTGGCAGTGGATTTAATAGCTACATGCTTAAATCTGAGCTGGGTTTATATTAAAATTCAAACTTTCTAAAGCATAAACTTACTAATATTTATATAAATATGAATGTGCGTATGTTATTTTACATTAATGTTAAATACTCCATAATTCATCAATATTTGCACTAGGAATGCATTATGATTATAAAATTTTCTTAGTAGTTGTTTACTTTTGCCAAAGGAAAATGAAATATTTTCGTTTTATTTTTCTTTTCAGTGCTTAGGGATTTAGAACCATGGGCTGAGAAAGGACATTTAGAGGAGAAACTAGATTAATTTAATTGCTGGCCTGGTGAACTATTTTATTTTTTCCAACTTTTTATTGTGATTTGGGTGAAAGTTTACAGAACATATTGGGGTTTCCCATTCAACAGTTCATACACGTTTTGTGACATTGATTGAAATCCCCACAGTAATCTTCCCACTTACTCCCTGTGTTTACTCTTTCCATTCGTTCTTCTTTCCTATCCCTTTGTGCATTCTGAGCTTTATCTCTGGGCAGATGCTGACCTTTTGATCTCATGTGGTTGTTTGTTTTAAGGAGTTTTGTTCCACATCCGCTCCCCACCCCCACTCTATCGAGGCCCTCCTATTTTGATCCCTTTTACAGTGGTCAGCAGTGATAGCCAGGCATCATCTAGTTCTTCTGGTCTTAGGGTTGTGGAGGCTGGGGTTCATGTGGTCCATTAGTCTTTTAGACTAATCGTTTACTTGAGTCTTTGATTTTCTTCACCCTTCTTTGCTATGGATCGGGAGAGACCAGTAGTTTCACCTTAGATAGCTGCTCACAAAGTTTTAAGATCCCAGTTGCTACTCACCAAAGTTGGATGTAGAACATTGTCTTTAATGGACTGTGTTATGCCAGTTGACCTTGATGTCCCCTGAGATTATGATCCTGAGCCACCTTGACCAGCATCTCATTCCCTCAAAGTGTTTGGTTATGGCTAAGAGATTTTCATGACTTTCCCCCCATATGGTCTACTGTATTTGTGGATATATGTGCAGCACTAGAGGATGTAGAACTGTGTTTTTTGTATTTGTTTTTAATTTTGTTGTGAAAGTTTACACAGCAAATTCATCTTCCATACTGCAATACAGAAGTAGAAATAGCCTCTGTCAAACCCTATATATATTGATGGGTGTAGTCCCATTTGCTTCCCACACCTGTTCACCTTGAATGTCTGTCTACGTACCTACTTAGCAATGGTTGTTATTTTTGCTATTGTAGGATTTTGTGTGTAATAGTATTTAATTTTATTGCCTTTAACTCTTGTGCTTCTCCCAGTGTCTTCCTTTGCCTTGATCGTTTTGTGCTCACCTTTCCTTTACGTATATTGCCTTTCCCTTCACTCAAGTTAATATGTGTCTATCTTCTAATTAATAGCTTACCCTCCTTTCCCCTCCCACACTTGGGTGCCTTCAAAGAGTGTTTGTTTCTGAATGAAAACCTTTCTTCACCTTTCACAGTTGTTGTTGTTGTTGTTGTTATGTGCCATCGAGTTGGCCCCGACTCATAGCGACCCCTCCTTGGGTTTCCGAGGCAGTATCACTACGGAAGTAGGATTGCCCAACCTTCCTTCCAAGGAGTGGCTGGTGGGTTTGAACCGCCAGCCGTCTGGTTAGCAGGCAAGTGTCTTAGCCACTATAGTTGTCTCATACAATATTTATCCTTTTTGGATAACCATTCACTGGACAAAGATATCATGTCTGGTAAGGTGGAGGGTCAGTGAAAGAGGGGAAGGCCCTCAACGTGATGGGTTGGCTCAGTGGCAGCGGCAATGGGCTCAAGTATAGCAAGGATCGTGGAGCTGGCGCAGGACCGGGCGGTGTTTCGTTCTGCACATAGGGTCGCTGTGAGTTGGAGATGACTCGATGGCACCTAACAACAACAACAAAAACAAATTTCACTCAGCATAATATCCCCTAGGTTCATCCATGTTGTGAAGTGTTTTGCAGATTCATCCGTGTTCTTAAACATTGCGTGGTATTCCATTGTATGTATGTATCGTAGTTTGTTTATCATTCATCTGTTGATGGGCATTTAGGTTATTTCCATCTCTTTGCTATTTTGAGTAGTGCTGTGGTGGACATGGGTGTCTATATATCTGTTCATGTCATAGCTCCTTCCTATTTCTCTAGGATATATAACTTTCAGTGAGATTGCTGGGTCATGTGGTATTTCTGTTTCCAGCTTTTTAAGGAATTGCCGTACTGTTTTCCACAGTGGTTGCTCCATTTTACAGTCCCAGCAGCAATGTATGATGTCTCCAGTCTCTCCACACCCTCACCAGCATTTATTGTTTTCTGTTTTTTGAACTTTGCTATTAATCCTGGGGTGAGTTGGCATCCCACTGTTGTTTTGATTTGCATCTCTCTAATGGCTAATGATCACAAGCATTTCTTCATGTATTTTTGGCTGCCTGAATGTCATCTGTGAAGTGATGAACTGTTTTTTTTAAATGAATTTGTTCTTGAAGAAATATAGTTCCATGAGTTGAATTTTGCTTTGTAGTAAGTGGCTTATTTTGTTTTTCATTCTTGAAGAGTAATAATGAATGCATTCTTTATTTTTAAAGTCACTGTTGAAAACTTTCTTGCAGTTGTGAAGTTATCCGGGATTGGAAGACAGGAGAATCTCTGTGCTATGCTTTTATTGAATTTGAAAAGGTAAGTCATAACATAGATGTGTGCAGTTTGATGTTTATTTTGTTCATATATCACATTAAAATGTAAAAAATTATAGAACTTCTCCAGTCTCTTAAGATTGGAAAATTAGCTTGCCCTGCCTGGGTGGTGCAGACAGTTTACACTCAGACTACTGACCTAAAGGTTGGCGGTTCAGACCTGTCCAGTGGTGCCACGGACGAAAGACTTGGCAGTCTTCTTTCATATATATTACAGCCAAGAAAACCCTGCAGAGCAATTCTACTGTGTAACACATGGGGTTGCTGTGAGTTGGAATAGACTCAGCAGTAGTGGGTTTATTTATTAATTTGGGTTTTTATTGTGATTTGGGTAAAAGTTTACAGAGTAAATTCATTTTCCATGCAGCATTTCATACACATTTTATCTCACGATAATGACCTCAATTCCCCATGGTTTAATGCTCTCTTCCCTATAGTTACCTCTTCCCTGTGTCCTTTCTTCCCATGTACTCCTGCCCTCTAAGCTGTCTCCCTGTGCAAACACTGCCCTTCTGTTCTCCCACAATTGATTGCTCCAAGGAGTGTATCTGCCTGATGTAAATGTTCACCCCATATGCCTATCTGTTACTTGGCTGAAAGCCACAGGAGTAAATTCAGTTCTAGACCTAAAGGGTAGCTAGGAGCCATAGTTTCAGGGGTCTCACCAGGCTCTATCAGACGAGCAAACCTGGTTTTTGGGTTTTATTCCACATTGTTCTCCCACTCTGTCCAGGATCTCCTGTACCAATCCCCCTGAGAGTGTTTGACAGTGGTAGCCAGGCACCATCTAGTTATTCTGGTCTCATGATCATATAGGCTGAGGATCACATGGCTTGCTAGTCCCTTGGACTAATTGTTACCATGTGTCTTTGCTTTTCTTCATTCTTCTTTGCTCTGGATGAGGAGAGACCCATTGTTGCATCCAGATGGCTGCTTGCAACCTTTTAGGATCCTAGTTGCTACTCACCAAAGTAGGATATAGAATAATCTTTTTTTTTTTTTTAAATTTTATTGTGATTTGGGTGAAAGTTTACAGAGCAAATTCATCTTCCATACAGCAATTCACATATACTTTGTCTCATGACATTGACTGCAGTCTCCCACAGTGCAATAGCTCTCCTCCCACTTCCTCCCCATTGCTACCTCCTCCCTGTGTCCTTCTCTCCCATGCACTCCTGCCCGCAGAGCTGTCTCCCTGTGCATACACAGCTCTTCTATTCTCCTATGATTGATCTCTCCAAGAAGAGTATCTACCTTATGTAAATGTTCAGCTCACATGCCTGTCTTTTATTTGGCTGGAAGCTACAGAAGTGGGTTCAATTCCAGACCTGAAGGGCAGCTATATGGCATGGTCTCAGTGGCTCCACCAGACTCTATCAGACCAGCAAACCTGGTCCCCCTTTTTTTTTTTTTTTTTTTAAATAATTTTGAGTTTTGTTCCACATTGTTCTCCCACTCTATCTAGGATCTTTTACACAAATCCCCCTCCTAGTGGTTGACGTTGGTAGCCAGGCACCATCTAGTTATTCTGGTCTCATAGTTGTATAGGCTGTGGATCACATGGTGTACCAGTTGCTTGGACTAATTGTTTCCATGTGTCTTTGGTTTTCTTTATTCTTGATTGCTCTGGAAGAGGAGAAACCCATTGTTGCATCTAGATGGCCACTTGAAAGCTTTTAAGATCCCAGTTGCTACTCACCAAAGTAGGATGTAGAGCAATGTTTTTGTGTAGTGTGTTTTGCCAATTGAGCGTCATGTCCCCTGCGACCATGGTGCCAAGCCCACAGGTCCAACTACTCACTCCCTCTCGGTAGCTGGCTGTGGCCAAGAAGTAACCATAACCTTGTCTTTTGTCAGTGCTACTATACACCTGGACATTCTTACAGCACATACAAATACACATGTAGAAACATCATCTGCCAACCCCATATATGGTGGGCAAACTACCTCTTGCCTAGACATTATCTGCCAACTCTCTATACATGGTCATGTGCACACTCCTAGAACAATGTTTTTGTGTAGTATATTATGCCAATTGGGAGCTCTGGTGGCATAGTGCCTAAGGCATTTGACTATTAACCAGAAGGCTGGTGGTTCAAACCCATCAGGTACTCCTTGGAAGGAAGATGAGGCAATCTACTTCTGTAGTGGTACTGTCTGGGAAACCCATAGGAGAGGTCGCTGTGAGTCAAATCTGACTTGATGGCAGTGAGGGGTTTTTTTTTTTTTTTTTTGAGTTACGCCAGTTGAGCTTGATGTCATCTATGACCATGGTCCTGAGCCCACAGGCCCACCTACTTGCTCCCTCGGAGTAGCTGACTGTGGCCAAGAAGTCACCATAACCTTATCTCTTGTCAGCTCTACTATACACCTGGACATTCTTACAGCACATACAAATACACATGTAGAAACTTCATCTGCTAACCCCATACATGGTCATGGGCATACTACCTCTTGCCTAGACATACTTGATCGTTCAGCCTGACCAACCATCTATCCACCTGTGGATCAATGCTTGCCATCACTGACAACATAGTACTGTGTACACAAAGTGTTTCATCTTTGTTGTCTGTACCTTCCCTGCACTTCTCTATCTTCATCTTCATCATTGCTCCTTTGTTGATCACTCGCATTTGTTACATTGCCCTTGCCTTCACCCAAATCAATACTTGTCTCTACCTATCTAGCAGTGTTTCCTCCCCTCCCCTCCCCCCATAACCAACAAAGAAAGTTTTGTTCTCTATATAAACCTTTCCTTGACTTTTTACAATAATAAACTATTACAATATTTGCCCTTGTGTGATTGACTTACTTCATGTAGCATAATGTCCTCCAAGTTCATCCATGTTATGTGGTGTTTTGTTGATTCTACATTATTCTCTAGTGTTGCATAGTATTCCATTATGTGTATGTACCATAGTTTGGCTATCCATTCTTCTGTTGATGGGCACCTAGGTTGTTTCCACCTTTCAGCTAGTGCTGTGATGAACATGGGTGTGTATATATCTGTTCTTGTCTTGCCTCTCACTTCTTTAGGATATATACCTAGTAATGGGATTGCTGGATCAAATGGTATTTCTAATTCCAACTTTTTAAGGAGTCGCCATACTGCTTTCCACAGTGGTTGTATCATTTTACAGTCCCACTAGCAGTGTGTGAGACTTCCAGTCTCTCCACATCCTCGTCAGCATTTGTTGTTTTCTGCCTTGTTGAACTTTGCTATCAGTGCTGAGGCCGGAAGGTATCTTGTGGTTTGATTTGCATCTCTCTAATGGCTAATGAGGAGCTCTGGTAGCATAGTGCCTAAGGCACTTGACTACTAACCAGAAGGCTGGTGGTTCAAACCCACTAGCCACTCCTCGGAAGGAAGGTTGGGCAATCTACTTCCGTAGCGATGTGAGGTATGGATCTTGTTTCATTTTTCTGGAAATGGATATCCAGTTTTGCCAGCATCATTTGTTTAAGAGATTTAATAAATCTCTTTAAAATCAGTGGATTTTGGCCCTTTGTCAAAAATCAGCTGACCATACGCAGGTCGACAGATCTATTTCTGAGTTCTCAATTCTGTTCCACTGGTCTTTGTGTCCCAATACCAGGCATTTTGACTACTGTGGTTTTGTGTGAGACCTCCTACTTTGTTCTTCGATTATGCTTTGCTTATTTGAGATCTCTTTCCATATGAAGTTAGTGATTGGTTTTTCCATATCCTCAGAAAATGTTGATGGAATCTGAATTGGGATTGTGTTGAATGTATAAATTGCCTGAGTAGAATTGATATTTTCACAATGTTCAATCTTCCTATCCATGAACATGGTATATTCTTCCATTTATGTAGATCTCTTGGCGGTTTCTTGAAGTGCTGTATTGTTGTTGTTGTTGTTGTTATTTGCCGTCGAGTCGGCCCCGACTCATAGCGACCCCTCCTTGGGTTTCCGAGGCAGTATCACTACGGAAGTAGGATTGCCCAACCCTTCCTTCTGAGGAGTGGCTGGTGGGTTTGAACCGCCAGCCTTTTGGTTAGCAGTCAAGTGCCTTAGGCACTATGCTACCAGAGCTCCTAAATTGTAAATGATATTGATTTCCTTATTTCCTTTTCAGCAGTCTCTTTGCAGGTGTAGAGGAATCCAACTGGTTTTTGGATGTTGATCTTGTATCCTGCCACTGTGCTAAATCTCTCAATTAGTTCCAGTAGTATTTTTGCTGAGTCTTTTGGGTTTTCTATGTATAGGATCATATCATCAGCAAATAAGGATAGTTTTACTTCTTTCTTATACATTTGGATGCATTTGGTTTCCTTGCCTTATTGCCCTGGCTAGGACTGCCAGTACAATGTTGACTAGAAGTGGTGATAGAGGCATCATTGTCTGGTTCCTGTTTGCAAGGGGTATGGTTTCAGTCTCTCTCCTTTGAGAATAATGTTGGCTGTTGGTTTTGCATGTATGCCCTTTATTATGTTGAGGATTTTCCCTTTTATTCCTATTTTGCTGAGAGTTTTTATCAGCAATGGGTGTTGGATTTTATGAAATGCCTTTTCTGCATTGATTGACATGATGATGTGGTTTTTTTCTTTGTTTTATTTATGTGGCAGATGACATTGATTGTTTTTCTAATGTTGAACTATCCTTGCATACCTGGTATGAACCCCACTTGGTCATAATGTATTAGTTTTTTGATATACTATTGGATACTATTGTCTAGGATTTTGTTTAAGATTTTTACATGTATATTCATGAGAGACACTGGTGT
Organism: Orycteropus afer afer; assembly: GCF_000298275.1. Taxonomy (NCBI): domain Eukaryota; kingdom Metazoa; phylum Chordata; class Mammalia; order Tubulidentata; family Orycteropodidae; genus Orycteropus; species Orycteropus afer. The sequence goes on along the minus strand of NW_006921688.1, from coordinate 4,551,001 downwards.
GTAGTTTTCCTTTTTAGTGATGTCTTTGCCTGGTTTTGGTATCAAGGTTATGCTTACTTCATAAAATGAATTTGGGAGGATTCCATCCTTTTCTATGTTCTGGAATAGTTTGAGTAAGATTGGTGTCAGTTTTTCTTTGAACATTTGGTAGAATTCTCCAGTGAAACCATCTGGACCAAGACTCTTTTTTTGTTGGTAATTTTTTTATGACCTGTTCAATTTCTTCTTTTGTTATGGGCTTGTGCAAATTTTCTACCTCAGTCTGTGTTAGTTTAGTTAAGTAGTATGCTTCTAGAAATCTGTCCATTTCTTGTAGATTTTCAAATTTGTTTGAGTACAATTCTTTATACTGTCCTGATATTATCCTTTCATTTTAGTTGGTTCTGTTGTGATGTTGCCCAATTTGTTTCTTGTTTGTGTTGTTTATATTCTGTCCCTTTTTTCCTTTGTTAAATTTGCCAGCGACTTGTCAATTTTATTAATCTTTTCAGAAAACCAACTTTTAGTTTTACTGACTTTTTCCTGTTATTTTTCTCTTTTCTATTTCATTTATTTGTGTTCAAATCTTTATTGTTTCTTTTCTCTTGGTTAATATAGGCTTTTTTTGCTGTTCTTTTTCTAGTTGTTGGAGATGTTGGGTTAAGGTGTTGATTTTAACTCTTTCTTCTTTTTTGATTCATGCATTTATTGCTATAAATTGGCCTCTGATCACTGTTTTTGCGGTGTCCCAAAGATTTTGGTATGTTGTGTCTTCATTCTTGTTTGATTTGAGGAATTTCTTCTATTACCCAATAGTTTTTAAGGAGGATTTATTCAGTTTCCATGTGTTTGCTCTTTTTCCATTGATATTCCTATTGTTGATTTCTAATTGTATAGCATTGTGTTCTGAGAAGATGCTTTGCAGTATTTCATTGTTTTTAAATTTATCGAGGCTTGATTTGGGGCCTAACATATAGTCTGTCCAGGAGAATGTTCCATGTGTGCTGGAAAAAAAAAAAAATGTATATTGGGTTGTTGTTGGGTGAAGTGCTCTGTAGATGTCTATAAGGTCAAGTTGGTGGATTGTATTGTTTCTTCTGTGTCTTTTTTGAGTTTATTTCCAGTTGTTCTATCTTTGATTGAAAGTGGCGTATGGAAGTCTTCTACTATTACTGTCGAGTCATCTAATTTTTTTTTAATTCTGTTAAAGTCAGATTTATGCATTTTGGGGCTCCTTCATTGGGTGCATAGCTATTCAATATGGTTATGTCCTCTTGTTCACTTGATCCTTTAATCATTATATAATGTCCTCCCTTGTTTGTTATGGTGGTTTTTGTCTTAAAGTCAGTTTTACCAGAAATTAGTATTGCCACACTTCTGCTCTTGTGTTCATTGCCATTTGCTTGATGTATCCTTTTCCAATCTTTGATTTTTATTCTATCTTTGTCTTTGTCTCTAAGGTATGTCTCTTGTAGACAGCATACTGGTGGGTTATGTTTTCTTGTCGGCAACCTTTGTCTCTCGAGTGGTACATTTAATCCATTGACATTCAGTGTAATTGTCAACAAGTATGAATTGGTTCCTGTCATTTTGTTCTGTATTTTTTCATGATGTGGCTGATTTCTTTGTTCCATATATTCCGTGCTGATTTCATTTTGTTTATGACTCGTGTTATCATTTCCTTTGTTGCTGTTTTAGTATTTGCTAAATATTTATATTTTTCCTCTCTTTTATTTTGATACAGAGGTTTCATTTTTCTCTCAGGTTATCCTGTGATTTATAGTTTTCTTCTCAAGTTTAGAATAGTCCATTCTATCTTGGAATTATTGCGGCTTCCTCAGCATTTAGAAGTTCTATAACTACAGTATTTATTCCATCTTTTTGGTTTGTAGTTGTCCTCATTTGCCAGATGATGTCTCTGGTTTCCTGTTTACAATCTTGTAAGCTTATTTTACTTCGGATACTTCCATAACTGGGTTGGTTTTTGGATTATGTCATCATGC
>NW_006921688.1:4518881-4543359 GCF_000298275.1 Orycteropus afer afer | reverse complement strand
GCTACTCTGTGCTACGCCTGTGCTTACCTTGCTCCCGAAGACCTGGTCCCTCTCGGTAGGGTAACAAGGGAACGTGTTCAGTGCAGATCAGTGAGTTCTCTTAATTTCTGCTTATCGGAAAATGTCCTAATTTCAGCATCATATTTGAAGATCAGTTTTGCTGGGTATATAATCTTTGGTTGGAAATTTTTTTCTTTCAGGGTTTTATATATACTGTCCCATTGCCTTCTTGCCTGCATGGTGTCTGCTGAGAAATCAGCGATTATTCTTATTGGTTGCCCTCTGTAGGTAACTTTTCGTGCTTCCCGTGCTGCTTTCAGGATTCTTTGTGGTTTTGGTGAGTTTGATGATGCTATGTCTTGGTGATTTTCTTTTGGGGTCTATTCTGTTTGGGGGTCGTCAGACTTTTGGAATGGATATATTCTTGTCTTTGATCATATCAGGGAAATTTTCTTCCCACAAATCTTTGACTATTTTCTCTCTGGTTTTCTTTCTCTCTTCTTTCCGGAATTCCATTTGTACATAGATTATTCCTTTTGATGGTATCCCACGTGAATCTTAGGCTTTCTTCATTTTGTTTTGATCTTTTTTTCTGATTGATCCCTTAACTAAGTAGTATTGAGCTATTTGTCTTCAATCTCATTAATTCTGTCTTTTGTTGATCCTGCCTACTTCTTTGCCTGTTGGATGTGTTATCTATTTCTGAAATCTTAGTATTAGTCTCCTGGATTTCTATCTTTAGATTTTGTATCATTTCTAACCTTTCATTTATTTTATCATTTTGCTCTTGTATTGTCTTCTGAAATTGTTCTAGGATTTTGTCTGCATTTTCCTTAATTTTGTCAGTGTTTTCCTTGATCTATCTCTCAATCAGTTGAAGGTACCTAAATATAATTCTTTTTGAATTCTTTATCTAGGAGTTCTAGTTCTCCTGCTTCTTTAGGAATTTGTTCTGGGGCTGTATCCTGGTCCCTTTTCTCTACTGCTTTATCTTGCTTCTTTGTGTGGACTGTGATGATCTGTTAGCTCCAAGACATCATGACGTTATTGTATTTGTATTTAATTGGTGAGTGTATTATTTGCCCAAGATTTTCATTTTCTTTGGCTGTATCTGAGTAAGCAGGGTACTGTGCTCCTCTGTTTGCTAGTTGGGAGTACTTATGCCTTCACCACCTGTTTCCTGGTGGGTGTAATAGAAAATGAGAGGGGGTACACAGATGTCTGTTAGCTGCTTGTGAAGGGTAGTTAAGGGGGAATCAGGCTTGTATTGGCTGTCATGCATTGTTTGCCAGTTGGTGCAGAAGCAAGTGGTAGCCCTCATTCAGTAGGTGAGGATGCAGGAGATGTGTGTATGGTTGGGTTGTATGGGAATAGTTGCTATCTCCCACTCAGACAAAAACAACAGTCAAAAATAGCACCAAAAAAAGTAAAAACGAGGACAAAAAACATACACTGCATAAAGACACAAGAACGATCACCAAAAAGAGAAAGGGGACGGAAGGAAAGGCAATAAATGAGACCAAATATTTAAAGAAATACTTTAAAAAGAGAAAAGAAATAGAAGTAGAAAAAGGGGGGGGGGAACCTCCACAGTCTAGATAGAGGGGAATAAGAGAAAAGAGCTAGTGTAAGAGAATAATGAAGAAAAAAATGGAAAAAATGCAAAAAGATAAGTAAGGGATGGGAAGAACCACAAGAAAGAAAAAATGGGAACCAGTAAAAGGGAAGAGAAAGACAGCCAAAAAATAGAACATGGGAAGGAAAAAAGAAAAAAAATAAAAGCTCACAAATGAAAATAAGGGGCACAGGGCAGTGCACCCAGGTTCCATTAGGGCACACTAACTGGGATGGAGTTCCTGCCAGCCAGAAGGTGGGTGGAGATGAGGGATGGCTGCCCCTTCTTACCAAGAGGGTGTGGGGTATAAAAGTAACAAGGGGAATATCACACCTTTCCAGCTGTCAGCCTCTGGTACGTCCATGCTGTCCTCAGAAAGGGGAGCCTATTCTCTGGGGCCTGGAATCTGAATGAGAGTGCTGTCACTTAAAATATCCAAAATGGCCACACCTCTTGTAAACATTCAAAATGGCTGTGCCCTCTGGACAGCCAAAAGTCCACAGCTCAGTTTGTCTCCTTTGCTGTTTCCCTTTTTAGTCATCAGCCACCAGTGCAGTCATCCATACAGCCTTTGGTGAGCACGGCCTATTTTTAGGTTAAATCTCAGGTTCTAACACCCCTTGGAAAAATTCAAACTGTCTGGTGTGGTCAGGATAGCTGACAGTCTGTAACTCCATTTGTCTCCTTATTCACTATTTTTGTGCAGGTTCTTCTATTAGTTGATGTTTAGTCCACTTTTGTATTCTTCCTTTCAAAGTTTCAGGGCTCCAGGATTATATTCTGTGTCTATGTCAATTGTTTTCTCTTTTCTTTGTTGACGAGGGTTTGTGTAGCTTGTCTGCCTATTCCGCCATCTTACTGGAAGTCCCAGTAATGGATTTCTTTGGGCCTCTAAGAAAAATAATTTTATTGTATTCAATAGAGGATACATCTGGTATCTCTTGATGTTAATGTATGTAACTGTACTTTAGGTTCAGAAGCGATCTGCGGGAGTGTATTCTTGGTTTTGGATAAAGTCTTTCACTTAAAAAATGTTTTTTTTGTGATTTGGGTGAAAGTTTATAGAGCAAAATGATTTTCCATTTAAAAATTCATGCACTTTGTTTTGTGACATTGATTGCAGTCCCCACAGTGTGACAGCACTGTTCTCACTTCCTTCCACTGTTTACCATTTCCATTCATCTTCTTTCCTGTCCCTTCTTGCCTTCTGAGCTTTATCCCAGGGCACATGCTGCTCTTTTGATCTTGTACGTTTGATTACTATAAGGAGCACGTATCTTGCTGGTGTTGTGGTTCACCTTATTGGCCTGTCTGTTGTTTGGCTGGAAGTTGATCAATGGGGGGTGGGTTCAGTTGCAGGCCTGAAGGGTGTCTAAGGGCCATAGTCTCAGTTTGTCCCTATCAGACCATTATGCTTGGTCTTCTTTATTTTAAGTTTTGTTCCACATTTTTGTCCCACTCTATCCAGGACTTATTGTGATCCCTTTCAGAGTGGTCAGCAGTGGCATCATCTAGTTCTTCTGGTCTCAGGGTCGTGGAAGCTGGGGTCACGGGGTCCAGTAGTCCTCTGTACTGATTGTTTCCTTGAGTCTTTGATTTTCTTCACTCTTTGCTCCACATGGGGGAGACCAGTAGTTGTACCTTAGATGGCCACTCACCAAAGTAAGATATAGAACATTGTCTTTGTGGACTGTGTTATGCCCGTTGACCTTGATGTCCCCTGACTATGATCCTGAGCCCCCATGCCCAATGGCTCCTTCCCTCAAGGTGTTTGGTTATGGCTAAGGAGTTTTCTTTCATACCTTTGCTCCCTGTATGTTCTACTATATTCATGGATATATTTTTAGCACATTTAAATACATATTAAGAAATAACTCTGTCAAACTAATATATGTTCGTGAATGGGTCTTTAAGCTCTGTCCCTGAATTGGCTTTTAGATATTTGGCAGTTTACTTAATTCTTCTTTCTAGGCCTCATCTTCCTTATACATAAAACATGGGTATTAAACTAGATGAGCCCTTCTATATGTGTATGGACCTCTGGTGGTGCAGTGGATAAGCCATGTGGATGCTAATCACAAGGTGAGCACTTTGAACCCACCACTACCCTGCTGGACAAAGATGAGGCAGTGTGCTTCCATGAAGATTTATAGCCTTAGAAATCCTATGGGCAGTTCTACTCTGTCCTATAGGATCGCTGTGTGTTGGAATCTACTCAGTGGCTATGGGTTTTGGTTTTCTATGTCTGTAATGACAATAGCTTCTGCTGCTCATATACTGGCTCTGAACTTGCCCTGCTTTACCTGCAGTTAATCTTCACAACTCTGTGAGATAGGTACTATCTTCCTTTTCCAGAAAAGAAAACGGAGACGTTGTGGTAATAATGGCTTGTTCAGAATCATGCAGCTAGTGAGTATCATACACGGGATAGGGCTCTGTTGCTATTTCTTCTAGCTGCTGTGCTGCATATTATTTCTTTATGCAGCTGTGGACTGCTGTGTGTCCAGTAGTAGCTCATTCTAAGTTACAGTTACTTCAAAGCAGTTATTGGACACCTTCTGTATTTCAGGAAGTGGGATATGTTCTAGGAATACAAGATTAATGCTGCAGGTTGAGGAAGGTACACATGTAACAGATTTTACCTAGGTGTGTCAGGTATACCAGTAATGACATTACATTGTACATTGGTGCCAGCAGAAAATAGATCTCTGCCTTTGGTTTGCTATAAAAACTTTTTGTGCACTTGACACTGTCATTCCATCTTTGAAACTCCAGGATATACTATTTATTTGCTTAAGAGTATAATTTTGTTTCATTTATAGCATCTAGATTAACAAATGCCTGTGTTTCTCAGTCTTCTGCAGCCAGTTTGCTATGAATATGTAATTCATTTCAGCTTTGGAACAGAGGGTGATTATGGAATTTATGAATTCCTGATCATGGTCTCAACATTTTAAATATTGAGGTGCATCTTTTGTAGACTTTCTCTTCTTTTGAAAATCAGATTATGCTACATTCTTCTTCTTCTTAGTTTAGATGGGTGGCAGCCTCTTGTGAATCTTTATCACTGAGTCTCTTTTTCATGTTAGGAAACTTCTCCATACTTTGGAGAATCTGATCCAAAACGTTAGAAAAGTATATGAATATATATATATGGATGAAATGGGAGCTCTGGTACCATAGTGCCTAAGACGTTTGACTGCTAACCAGAAGGCTGACGGTTCAAACCCATCAGCCACTCCTCGGAAGGAAGGTTGGGCAATCTACTTCCATAGTGATACCGCTTTGGAAACCCAAGGAGGGGTCGCTATGAGTCGGGTCCGACTCGATGGCACAATGGATGAAATATATATAGAAAATATTCAAGTCTTAACAGAGTAGCTTGATGGCTTATCACAAAGTTAATATGCCTGTGAAAATTACTATCTAGGTCAAGAACTAAAACCTAGCAAGAAAAAAAAAAAATTACCAGCATCCCAGAGGCTGTCCCTATGTATCCTTCCATCCATATTCCCATCACTGCTTCTAATATCATAGAGTAATTTTGCCTAATTTTAAATTTGATATAAATTCAAGAACAGAGTGTGTTCTTTTGTATCTAATTTCTTTTGCTCAGTGTTATTGCATGCAGCTTTTGTTAATTTTCACTGGCATATATGTCATTGTGTGTATGGAAGACAATTTACACTTTCATCTGCTATAATGGCCACTCTTTGGAAGGAAGGTTGGACTATCTACTTCCGTAGTGATACCGCCTCGGAAACCCAAGGGTCACTGTGAGTCAGATCTGACTCAATGGCACATAACAACAACAACAACAACATAAATGGGCACTTGAGTCCTTTGCAATTTTTTGGCTAGTATGGATGGTCCTACTATATACTATGAACTATTTTTGTACATGTTTTTGGTATACATATGCATGTTTATGTATGTATGCATTTCTGTTGTGTGTGTCAACCAGTAATCTAACTCTCAACTAGGAGGGAATTGCTGGGTGATAGGATAGATGTATCTTTAATAGGTAATTCTGGTCAGTTTCTCAGAGTGGTTATACTAATTTTCACCTCATTAGCAGCATATGAAGAAGCCCTGGTGGTGCAGTGATTAAGCATTCAACTGCTAACTGAAAGGTCGGTGGTTAGAACCCATCAGCTGCTCTGCAGGAGAGAAGACCTGGTGATCTGCTCCCATAAATGGGGCAGTTCTACTACTCTGTCCTATTGGGAGCTCTGGTGGCATAGTGCCTAAGGCATTTGACTGCTAACCAGAAGGCTAGAAGTTCAAACCCACCAGCCACTCCCTGGAAGGAAGATTAGGCAATCTACTTCTGTAGTGATTCCGCCTCAGCAACCCAAGGAGGGGTCGCTATGAGTCGGATCTGACTCAACAGCAGTGGGTTTGGTTTGGTTTGGTATATGTCTTAATACTGGTAGTGTTTGTCCTCCAGCTTTGTTATTCTTAAAGACTGTCTTGACTGTTCTTGTTTTTTGTCTTTCTGTATAAATTTTTAAATCAGCTTATCAGTTTTGAAGAGATTTCTTAACTATTGTTTAGGTACAAATGAATGGAGTGCTTGCAGATGTTACCCTTCTGAAAAAATCATCTGAGAACTTTCTGTCTGGGGAGATGGCTCAGTGATGAAATTATGCCTGACAGAGTACAGTCAGTTGGATCCATCAAACACACACTGATTGCCCACCCTCTGACAGCTGGTGTTCCATAGTGAAACCTGTGCAGGCTGTATGTAGCCTGTGTAACAGATATGATTATAAATAATTATTTTATCTGCTCTTTGAGTTGGCTTTAGCAAGTTGTGAGCAGACTACAACAATACATTTCCAGGAATATAGGAGAAAATCGATTAGTGCCAGGATGAAGTGTGTTACTTCTTGTCTTTAGAGTCAGAAATGGAGATGCTTGTTTATCATATGTCCACAGTCTGTTACCCAAAATCCTTGAGAATAGCTGTGTTTCTAATTCAGATTTTTTCAGAATTTAGTAAGGTAATAATGTGTGTATGTACACACACACACACACACACACGTGAACATGTGCGAGTGCACACAGTATTATGTAATACTCTCAGTGCTGCCTAGGTCAGCATTCCATAATCAATCACAAAAATACTTCTGTAGTTCAAAACCCACTGACATCAAGTTGGTTCCGACTCATAGGGACCCTGTAGAATGGAGTAGATAGAACTGCCCCATTGGGTTTCCAAGGCTGTCACGTCTTTCTCCTGTGGAGCATCGGGTAGGTTCATTGCTGACCTTTAGGTTAGCACCCCAGCATTCAACCACTGCACCACCAGGGCTCCATATTTCTGTAGAAGACTCTGAATAACCCAGTAAGTGGGATCAACAGGGGCCGTAGCTTCCCATTAGGTCAGGTTTTGCTGCCAAGTGAATTTTGTCACCAAACTTATGAAAATACATTGATTTTTGAGGATATTTTTAGATTTTGGAATTGTATAAAAGGAATTGTGGACTTAAAAAACAATCTGTATATATATAGTTCAAAACCCACTGCCATTGAGTCAATTCTGAATCATAGTGACCCTACAGGACAGAGTAGAACCACTCCCTTGGGTTTCCAAGGCTGTAAATCTTCATGGAAGTAGACTGCCCCATCTTTCTCCCATGGAGCAGCTGGTGGGTTTGAACCACGGAACTTTTGGTTAGTAGCCCAGTGCCTTAACCACAGTGCCACCAGAGCTCCTTAAACTTATGAAAATATCTTAATTTTGAGGATTTTGGGTTGTATAGAAGGGATTGTGGACTTGTATAATAATCTGTATATATGTCCACTGTGATCAGACTGCCTCTGGTCCAGTTATGGCTCTGATCTTTGCCATGTGTGACCATTGGCAACTTACACCTTTTTAAACCTGTTTTCTAAAAAGGAAAATGGAGATGGTAACAGATAGTACCTCATAGAGTCACTGTCTGAGTTAATTGAAATAACAGATGCAAAGTACATCACAGCAACTGGCACATAATAAGCATTCAAATAGTAGGTTTAGTAACAACAGACTTTTTGTATTTTCAGTATTTGTTCTAGCTATGGAGCCCTCTTCTATAGAGATTTGTGCTTGAGTTTTTATGATTATGATCAACTTGATGGCACCTAACAACAGCATTAGGAAGGACCCCTGGTGGTGCGGTGGTTAAGTGATTGACTTCTAACTGGAAGATTGTTGGTTTGAACCAGCTGCCACTCTGCAGGGGAAAGATGTGGCAGTCTGATTCTGTAAAGATTACAGCTTTGGAAACTATATAGGGCAGTTCTCCTCTGTTTTATAGAGTCGCTATGCATTGGCATCGACTCGTCAGCCATGGATATGGTTTTTTTTTTTTCATCAGGAAGAAGATTGTGAGAAAGCCTTTTTCAAAATGGACAACGTACTTATAGACGACAGAAGAATACATGTGGATTTTAGCCAGTCTGTTGCAAAGGTGAAATGGAAAGGAAAAGGTATGTTGGTTTATCATCCTTCATTTCTGTTCTGCATTGTGTGCTATATGTATGTTTCTGCCTTCTGAGTCCTGTCTTCCCAACCCTTCTACCCATGGAAGAAGTGGTATTCCTGCCTAAGTAGTTCAATGTAGTGTATTTAGAAGATGACTTAAGTGAATTCCTCCATGTTTTTGTCTAGAGTAAAATGCCAGGTGGAAGAGCGATGCTTCAGTTTCACGTGCCATCATAAACACATGGTTCATTGTTCACCTGTTAATGTGCAGACAATTTTATGTATCATGGACTCACATTTTAGAAATTTGAATGTATACTATGTGTCATTCACAGTGCTTAAGTGTAAGTACTTTCCCTTGTAGGTTTATTTAATGATTCCAACAGCTCAGTGAAATGTTGGTCCTATTTTGTTTAAAATGAAGAAAATAAGTTTCAGAGACGTGTGGTGGAGCCAGGATTTGAAACGACCTCTCATTTTAGTCTGTTGCCCTCTCTATTGTATCGTAAGCATCTCATCCTCAGTTAGATACCTAATGAACAAGTACATGGCAAACATTTTTTCAGTGATAAAATGCTGGTTGTTACTGTTTTTAGTATTTTAATTCTTGCAATAGTCTTGTGTCACATTTATATGAAACACTGGCTATTGACTGCTTTTTGTTTCCAGAGCTTCTGGAATTGCCAAGTACATTTATGTCGTCTTTGATGACATAATGCCCCCACCCCCTTTTTTGCTTCTATTTTCCTCTTCCTTACAAGACCCTGGCAATAAAGACATACATAGGATTCACCCCTCTCTGTATACCTCCAGTTTACCTTACTTGTACATTTAGTCTTAGGAAGGCTTCTCACAAAAGGCATTTTCCTGTGGTAAGTAAGGGCTAGGAGAGGCAAGTCAGTCCGCAGGTCTGGGCTGTGGGTAAGAACGCAGTCCTCCTCTGGTAGGAGATTGAACTTGTGACTAGAGAAGCTGTGTGGAAGGCTTTCCCTTTCCTGGCCCTGTCACTAGGCTGGCCAGGCTGTGACGTGGGCCCTACTTTTCTCAAGGGCTTGTCCATTTCATTTTTGGCTCTTGAGAGGAATAAAAGTGTTCCTAAACCAGAATTTCAAGCAGAGGCTGTCTCTGGCGCTCTTGCCGGCCCTCTCCCATTACATCTGCTTAGTGACCTTCTGGGCATGTCCTGCAGGCCTTTGGGGGCCTGGTGCTCTGTGGAGATGTTGGCGCAGAGTATCTTTTTTGACAGACCAGAGGCTTTTAAAGCCTTGCTTCTTCCAAAACTATGTCTTTCAGGTCTCAAACTCAGGTTTTAGTTCCTCAGTTTCTATACTTCAGTGTTTTCGTTGACTTGATAGCTATAAATCATTGCATTATTTTTTATTGAATTGTTCAATAGGTAATTTAGAATTTCAAGGTGTGGTTTTGTAATACTCACATACACCATTAGGTGGCAGCATATGGCTATCTAGTAAAATGGATATCTGATTTCATTTAAATTGATAATGGAGAATGAATTGCTATGATATTTTTTCCTTCTCAGCCTTTCTGTCCTGTGACATATATATGATTTATATATATGCCATTTATAATATAACTCTTATATTGTACTTCTTACGAAATATTTTTTGTTCTTGATTAATTAGGTGATTTTTTTTTTTTACTAAGTTCTTTTTTCTTTTCCTAATAATAGGTGGGAAATACACCAAGAATGATTTCAAGGAGTATGAAAAGGAACAGAATAAGCCATCTAATTTGGTTCTGAAAGATAAAGTAAAGCCCAAACAGGAGTATCCTTAGCAAAAACCAGTTAGTGAACATGTATTGACCATCCACTATGTATAAAGTAATGTGTGATACATTTTAAAAGCTATAGAACACAAGGTTCCTAACTCCAGATTGTGAAGAAATAATTTCATTCACAGTCAGTCCCCAGGTTACAAATGAGATTGATTCCGTGTCTTTAAGAATTTGTAGGTCATTTGGACCAGACATATACAAGTTGGACGTTTGTAACCGGGGAATGCCTGTATTGTTACTGCTTTCCGCCATCTTACATATACTTGGAGTTTTCATCATCATCTCTGTTGTATGGAGAAAGTTAGAGATGAAACAAAAATTTAGCCTAATTCTTTTTATATTCCTACTCTTAAGTTAAAATAGGTGAACACTTAGATCTTATTCTCAAAAAGTCTTCAGGTAAGATATTTATTTATTTTCTATATGTAATTATGTTTTAAAGTCCTCGAAGGCAGAATGTTTCTTTATTGCTAAGCTAATTCCCTTGTGCTAACTCTCCTCTGTTTAACTTCCTTGGAGATGGTAAATATCTAGATAATAAAATTCTATAGTTCTTACAAGACTAGGCTGCTGCTTTCTGCATAGTACATTGTCAGTAGTCTATCAACAAATATTGGGTTCCTATTGTAAGCAAGAGTTGACTTTCATAGGATAAAAATGAAATCCATTGACTTGATCATTTGATTCAGTTTCCTCCAAGTTTTAGGTTGAGACAAGTACGAAGCAAAAAAACATACTGTTCTTATGATGTCATTTTGAATTTATTCATTCATATTCTCATATAAATCTATCACTCCACACATCACACAGGTTATTTCTCTGGGGTTCTTTCTGATAAATGGTTTCTTTGTTTCTCAGTTTCTGTTGGTGTTTCAAGGCTTCTCTTTTTTCATACTATGTAGACATTTCTTTTCCAAGTATTCATCCAGGAAAGATGAGTATCAGGTTGATGTGTTATGTATTCATTTTTAAGAACGTGCTGTCTACAGTGCATAAAGCCTTGTGAAGTGTTGGAGGTGGATAAAGTCTGGAATGCACGGATGTGACGAGCATGATGGAGAGGCTTTCGCGTGCAGACAAGCTAAGATTTGGTCTAAAAAGATGAACATTAGAGGGGATAGGAGTGAAATCTCAGTATCATAAGGGGTATGGGTGGGATACGCTGGAGGAAAGGGAGTGTGTAGAACAGATGCAGGGGAGGCTCTGTCCCCCCTCAGGTAGTTGAGGCTGAAATGGAAGAATGGGTTAGATGTTTTACATGCAAGATGATAGGTTACTGAGAGTTAAGAAAAGAAATGAGGCATGTTTGTGAATTAATCTGTAGCCCAACACTTTCCAGTAGAACTTTCTGCGGTGGTGGGAATGGACCGCGTCTCTGTTCTTCATCATGGCTGCTCACACATGTGGCTACTGAACACGTGAAATGGATGAGCAACTGAATTTTAAATTTAAGTTGCAGTTACATAGCCACATGTGGGTGCTGGGTACTGTTTTGAACAGCACAGCTCTAGCCTTTTGAACATGATGTAGAAATAGACATGCCCTGGTGCAAACCACTGTTAATCACTCTCAAAATACTGAAGAAGAAAGGAAATTCATGAGGCTGATCCACTAGGAAGTCTTTGTGTTCTTGATAATCAATGGGTTTCTTTTTATGAGGAATTTGTAATCTCAAGTAGAATAATAGAGGCTTGGAACAAGTGTTTAGAATATGTGTGTGTGTGTAGGCACATACATATTTTAATGTTATTAATAAGTTGTCTTAAGCCTTTTAAACAGACTTTTGGGGGATGTATTTTGTGAGTCTCGAGAGAAAGAGAAATTGCTGAAAATGTAGATTTTCAGTAAGAACGTTCAAAAATCGAAGTGCAGGGAGAAGGAGGTTTAACCTGGCCAGACTAGACCTCAGGGAAGAAACTGGGGAAAAGAGGTTAGTAAGATCAGAAATGTTTGTTATTCCAAGGATTTTGGAGGGATTTTGCATCTTTCTTTTAAAAGTGTTGATGGTAGTAGTGAGAAGATAATGGAGATAAACAAGGAAAAGCTGTAGTGTCTGGGTGACACAGCAAATACTCATTAATTACTTACCTAGCATCTGTTACTTACACAATTAGCAGTGACAGATAGTTATCCCCGGCCCACATGGAGCTAACATTATATTCTTGGAGTGGGAGGTTAAGACGAACATTGCAAAATTACATTAATTAGGTATGTCAAGCATTATAAAGAAGTACCTGGTGATGTGGTTATAATAGGGGTGGAGGTTCCAGGAAGACCCTCAAGTAACACTAAAAGAAGTGACACTAAAGCTCAGATCTGACTACAGAAAAAAGAGGGCTGTGGGATGCTTTTTTTTTAAAAAACCATCATATAAGAAATTTAGGTTGTATCTTGAGCTCTGGTAGCATAGTGTCTAAGGCACTTGACTGCTAACCAGAAGGCTGGCTGTTCAAACCCACCAGATACTCCTCGGAAGTAAGGTTGGGCAATCTACTTCCATAGTGATACTGCCTTAGAAACCCAAGAAGAGGTTGCTATGAGTCGGGTCCGACCCAATGGCATATAACAACAACAATATCTTGACCCAGTACATTTATAGTACAATCATTTACACATACAAACACAGATGGAAAAATTTCATTTAAAAAATCTTTAAGCACCATGTACTTTGTTTTCTATTCACTATTGTTATTATCATTATTGTCTGTGTGATTGGGGCGAAAGTTTACAGAGCAAATTCACTTTCCATTCTGCAGTTCATGTGTATTTTGTCTTACGACATTGATTGTGATGATCGCCATAATGTAATGGTTCTCTTCCTACTTCCTCCTTGTGTCCATGCCTATGCATTCCAGACCTCTGAGCTACCTTTCTGTGCAAATGCTGCCTTTCTGATCTCCCCTGCTTGATTGTTCTAAGGTGTATACCTACCTGGTATGATTGTTCAGTATTGTGTAGAAAATGCTGCTGTGACCCACTAGATGGATTTTGCAGCTCATTGATGAATTACAGTTCTCAGTTGGAAAACACTGTTTTAAAGCGTTCTGTACAGAGGGAGCAGTATGTGCAAAGCACACAGTCCAGTGAAAGTGTAGGCAGGGGTGTTGAATGTGTGTCTGAAGGAGGAGGAGCTGTGGAAGATACTCAGGAAGTAGTGTGACATAGTATAAAGGAGAAAAGAAGTTGGAGATAATGGAGGAATCGTACTAGTCGTCTTTAACTGTCTTGTGAAAAGCTGGAGGGAACAGTGTTTTCCTCTTTGATATACTTAGAAGTGAGGCATCCTGAGGAAAAAGCTGAGAGCCGGGGTCTCGTGAAAACAATCAAGAGGGAAGTGTGTCTGCTTACTGCACCCCCACAGCAACTGGAGGAGTTAGCTGTGGGAGCTGAGCTTCCTCATAACCGGGTTTGTGAAAACCACTGTTCTAGCCCCACAAAGTCCCTGTTAGGAGTTGAGAGTATTTTCAGCAGGAGCTGTAATAGTTTCGCATTTTCTCTTTTTCTAAGATACCATAGTATATTAGGAAAAATGCTATGTCTGAATTAAAACACATTTATAAATTTTTTATAACACATTTATATGAAATAATGGGGGGGGGAGATTCACTCATAGTTCTACCACTCAGACAGATGATACTTTTTCTCTTGTTCTTTTGCACTTTCATCTTTTATAAACTTGTGATTACTATAATATATGCAGTTTTACTTCAAGCTGTTTTCACTTACCATTTTTCATAAATTTCGTTTCCAGGTCTTTCATAGTGTCATTTCCCATTATTAATAGCTTCCTTTATAATAATGTTTAGGAGCTCTGGTAACGTAGTGCCTAAGGCACTTGACTGCTAACCAGAAGGCTGGCGGTTCAAACCCACCAGCCACTCCTCGGAAGGAAGGTTGGGCAATCTACTTCCGTAGTGATACTGTCTCGGCAACCCAAGGAGGGGTCGCTATGAGTTGGGTCCCATTCAACGGCACATAACAACAACAACATAATAATGTTTATAGTTGAAATGCTATAATGTATTTAAATGTATCTTTATCATGAGGCATTTTGTTATTACCAGTTTCTGTTATTAAAAGTAATCGTATGATGTGTACTTTCATTCATTTACCTCTTACTATTTTAGCTTTTTTATATATTGTCAGTAGAGAGTTTTATAAATACATTCTTACTGGTAAATTGTTGATAAGTTTTGCTGAATTAAGACTGAACTAATCTCTGCTTCTTAAAAAAGAGTTCTATGGTTGTATCTGTTATCTAACATCTCTGGGGTTGGGGCCTATAATATTATAATTTTTTCTTAGATAAGATAGTGCCTCATTTCCTAAGTTAGTTTTGTTATTTTCATTACTGAGAAATATATTTTCTTTCTTTTTCTGATCCTTGTGTTTTCATTTGTGGATACAGTATTGTTAGTGCCCCCCACCCCAGTATTGTTGCTTGTTTACCAGTTGGTAACGGTTTATAGATCAGCCTTCTTTCCATTTCTCCTGAGACATAATGACAGAAAATAAGCGCTTTTCTTTAGACATAAACTTATATTTTTTGGTTTAAAGTTACCTTTAGCCTAATGGTCTCCTTTGTTACCAGATTCTTGTGCTGTGATATATTGTTAGTGTCGCTTCTCTCGTTTGTCCTTAACTAACTGTTGCAGTGCAAAATACGATCTCGTGTTAGATGAGGAGGCAGAAGACTCACGATCAAGTCACTCACACACAAGTAAAAAACACAAGAAGAAAACCCATCACTGCTCTGAAGAAAAGGAAGATGAAGACTATATGCCAATCAAAAATCCTAATCAGGTACTTAACAGTTTCCACGTTTAGTTGTGGAGAAATATTTTATCCCTTTGTAATTACATGTTAGTGATGTAACTTAGAAAGTAAACATAATAGTTTTGAACATGGGTATGAGTGTATTCCTAAATCCAAAAGGTTGAATAGTTTTATAGGGGTAAGGAACTTTAATCTTCAAGAATATCTATCAGAAATGAGAGCCTGGTGGAAGCCCTGAGACTATGGCCCCTAGCTGCCCTTCAGGTCTGGAATTGAACCCACTCCTGTGGCTTCCAGCCAAACAAAAGACAGGCATATGAGCTGAACATTTACATTAGGTAGATACTCTCCTTGGAGAGATCAATCATGAGAGAACAGTAGGGCTATGTATGCACAGGGAGACAGCTCAGGGGCAGGAGTGCATGGAAGGACACAGGGAAAAGGTAACTATTGGGAGGAAGTGAGAGGAGACCTGTTGCATTGTGGGAGATTGCAGTCAAAGTCATGAGAAAATGTATGTGAACTGCTGTATGGAAGATGAATTTGCTCTGTAAAATTTCACCCAAATCACAATAAAAATTAAAAAAAATATATCAGGAATGATAAAAGATTGATTTTAAGTCACTTAATGGATCATATGCTTCCCCATTGTGATCCAGAGTAATTTCTCTTTTTGCGAACTCATTTATTCCTGTCAAAAGCAAATGTGGTTATGCTCAAAGAGTTCTTTCCTGTCATTCAGTGTCTGTCCAATACTTACAGCTCATGAGGTTTTAGGGCTTGTAGAACATTTATGCTCTTCCATATTGTATCTATGAAGTAAAAACAGTGCCACTAATTAACTTTATCATCCCCCAAAACTTTCCTCAACAGCAGACTTTCTTAAAATAACAATAATTCTCCAAAGAAAATTGATTATAAAGGGAAAAAAATCATTTCCCACCTGTAAGGCACTCCCTCGCTTTTGTTTTGTCTCACAGAAAACGTGAGCTGGGCCCTGGAGGCTGAGGAGGGAATGGGAGATGGTGAGAATGCCAAGCAAAGACACATACGTGGAGAAAGTTCTATGGTAGTAAAGGGTTTATCGTCAGAAGAACTAGGTTTACATTTTTACACTATCATTTCATTGATGTGGCCTGACAAGTTATTTAACTTTCTGAGCCGTAGTTTCCTCTTCTGTGAAACTCAGATAGTTCTTACTTCATAGGCATATTATTAGCATTAAATGGGAAATTGTGTGTGCATTTCATGCACTGGCTATTATTTTTATGATTACGTTTATGCCATTTGGACCAAAGTGCCACCTCATTATAAGTGAGGCATGTCCTTTTAAAAAGTTACTATTAGTACAAAGCAGCATGTATGTAGAATAGAAGATAAAAATTAGCACACACACAAAAATCCTGAGAAGACTACTCTTTCCGATCTTTATAGTCCTATCTGCAAGCACGCGCGCACACACACACACACACACACACTCTCTCCTCTCTCTCTCTCTCTCACAATTTTTTCTTTTTTGCCAGAGTGAAGATAGAGTCTTAGAATAATTGTATCAACACTGTCACCAGTAATATGATTATTGAAGATAGTTTTTGATTCTTTTTTATGTTCTTTTTGTACTTGAGGTATATCCTGCTAGGATATACAGTCAAATTACTATTTTTTAAAGTAATTTGGTATGGTTTCTGTGCCTCCAGCTGGGTTCATATTTCAGTTAATTGGTTTAATTTTCCTTTTCATATTTAAGAATTGCATTAAAATTTAATTTAATTTTTTTTTTTGGTACTTTCGTAAATTGTTTTTATGATTCCAAGCTGAAATCTAGAAAACGGTACATACAGAGAACCTAGCTTCTGTCCCTTTCCCCTCCTTCTTCCTCACCACACAGGTAACTGTTTTATATGTTTGATAGTTCATTCTTCATTTTTAAAAATTTTGAGCAAATACATCTTTTATATCCTTATGGCTTTATTTTTTGTAACCGGATTCCTGCCTCTTGTCGTCCAGCAGATGACAGCTGTCTTCCTTTCCTAACCCTGTAGCTGTCTGAAGGCTGCGGTCATTCAGACTCCACTGCCCAGTTTGTAAGCTACACATCTCAGTTTCTTCAGGTCTTCTTCCATGGATCAGTGTAGTAGTAATAGTAGTAGCCCACATCTCTTGAGTTCTTACAGACAGAGTGAGCAGTGAAAGAGGTTATGACTTGCCCATAGTTTTACAGCTAGCAAGTCATTGTGGGACTGAAATTTAAACTGAGGCTTGTTCTCCTATACTGCTGCCCTTCTCACCTCGGATATACTCCTGTCAGTTTCCTTTCCTAGATCCTGTTGTTATTGTAGTATATTCTAACACACTTTAATCTCATAATGCCATATTCCAGTATGATCTAGCTAATGGAAATATCTTCCCCCACTTAGATTATCTCTGTCTCTTAATTTAGCCTAAAATCACCTTGATCTTTTTTTATGGTGATTGTATCACATTTCAAGGAGCCCTGGTGGTGTAGTGGATAAGGCATTTGGTTGCTAACCAGAACGACAGTGGTTCAGGCCTACCAGCTGCTCTGAGGAAGGAAGACTGGGGGGGACAATCTACTTCTGTAAAGATTTACAGCCTCAGAAACCCAGCGGGGTCTCTAGGAGTTGGAATCAACTTGACGGCAGTGAGTTTGATTTTTTGATATGTCCCATTTCTCTGAGTACGCAGCAGTTTCCACTAATAACCCTTAATTCCTTTTATTCCCCTCTGTCTGCTTTTAGTGACTACTCCTTATTCTGTAATGGTGCATAGAATGGCACCTTCAGTGAGTTTAGGCCTGAGGGTAAACATCGATGATTTTGAGGTAATTGAAGATCTAAACATTCAAAGGCAGGTTGCCTTTTAAGTCCCTGATATCCCCAGCCCCTCGTGACTCTTTGGTCCTGCTGAATATGAACACTTAGAACCTTAATGTGGTGAGCACCTTTCTCTTTTGCACGGGGGAAGGAGGAGTAGTATTAGGAGAAATGCTGTTAATATTTTAAAAGAATTTTGAAGCAGCTGACAACTATGCGGTTGTTAAATTCTGAATAATACTTCTAGGTTTATTTTCATCCCTCAAAGTGTATTAAAGTACATGTTTTTTATTTTTTATTTTATATTTGGATTTAACAATATCACTATACTAATTTTCTCTTTTTTTTCCTTCTAATAAAACTCACCATCAGAATTTAATATTTTAGAGGGCCCCAATTTTTTGTATTATTCTGATTATTTTTTTCCTTTTGATTTCAGTTTCAAAAATATAATCATGAAGGGGAATTTTTAGTACAAGTTATTAATTCAGATTTTCCTAATTGTTGGTATGTCTGGTTTCCTAAGAATGTTTAAACCATTTATTCGAACTGTTTTTTGCTGATTGACAACCTTACTGTTCAATTTGAAAACTTCTCTGTTTAATTTTCCACCTCATGTCTTAATTCCAAAGGTGATTTTTGTGTTGCTGAGGTTTGAGGTTTTGGGGGTTACAGGAATGAGTATTGAGCTGGAGGTGGCCTGGCTTAGAGGGATGATAGAGGCCATTCAGGCTGGGTGTGGGTCTTCTCTGTGGTCCTCTTAGGTGTTTACTACTCTTATCATCTGGGACTCTATTTTTGCTGTTATTTTAATGATTTAATATCATTTTAGTGATTTAGACTTAATTAAATCTTTCTCAGAGATCTGAGCAAGGGTAGTTTTCAGTTAGGTTAGACTTTTTTTTTGACTGCTTTGCATTAAGTCATTTGTTAGGCTAAGTTGATTGCTTTAAATTGGCCATTTTATATTTTTCTTTTTACTTTTTCGACTATATGCTAGTTTAATCATCTTTTCTTATGTCTTAAATATGTAGAATCGTGGAATTACTAGAAATGCTTACTGGAAGGGAGAGACTCTAATTCAGTTTCCTCACTTTAGGTGTGAAGATATTGATCCCTGAGTCCTCTAAGCTTTTATTTATTGTTTAATGGGAAAGCTAGAACTGGAACTCTCTTATTGTGATATAGTCAAATGTTTTGTTTAATTTTTTAAATCTCTCCCTTTTTCAATTTTATATGTTAGATTACTGATCAATTAAATAAATAGCTTCACTTTTGTAGCTCTCTTGAGCTTCCGTTTCTTTATTTCTAAAATGAAGGGGATACCATACTCCAAAATCACTTACCCTGTTGCTACCACATCCTGACAGCATCGTTCTAATATGACTTCATCCAGCCACCTGACCTTTTCACCTACATGCTCAGCAGTGCTAATTCTCTCTTGCCTTTGAGTTCTCACTGACACAGTCCAAACCCAAACCCTCTCATCCTTTAAGGTGAACCTCAGGTCCTGATTTTGGTACAAAAGCTTCCTTCATAAATCTAGCCTGCAGTGTTTCCTATCTGACACATCTCCTAAATGGCAAAAACCATTTTAACCCAGATCTCCCCAACTTCGGACTTGGTATCATTTTCCCAGTGAGCTGCTCTCTCTTCTCTTGTCAAACAGGAGTGGTTTTGAGGATTTAGTTTGTACCAGATTTGAGTTTCCTCACCTTTTTCAAAGAATTAAGTATTGCATAATCCTTATTTCTTTTGTTTAAAACACTCAAAACATTTAAATGCCTATTTGTATGATAAGGTGTTGAGGATTTTATGGAGTTACATACCAACTGAGAATTCTACATTTTGAAGATTAATTGTCTCGACTGATAAATAAGTACGATATATACAGACAGAGGAACTCTAGTGGTACAGTGGTTAAGCACTTAGCTGCTAACAGAAAGGCCAGTGGTTCAAACCCACCAGCTGTTCTGTGGGAGAAAGATATGGGAGTTTGCTTCAGGAAAGATTATAGCCTTGGAAATCCTATGGGGCAGTTCTACTCTATCCTATAGGGGTGCTATGAGTTGGTATCAACTCAAAAGCAATGGGTTTATACAGACAGAATAGTTAATATTTACATTTTGTATATGTTACAGGAAGCAAAAAATTCTTTAATCTAGGAATAATGTATTTGGCTGGAGAACAGTTGGTAAAGGGCTAAATCAAAGTACCTGCTCATTTTTCAACCTTTAGGACTTTTATAAAATGCCAAAAACTACTGGGGCCACGTAGCACTTCACAAATCAGTTTATAATGTTGTATTCCACAGTGTGGTTGTGATTGTAACACTCATGTTAGAGCTTTTTTTTTTTACATACTGTAATAGTATGCCAGGTGTAATGTATAGTACCTAGGCAGTATATGGAAGGATTAATCATTTGTTTAAAAACTAGCCCTTAACAGTATGTCTCCGTCACTCTGAATTTTATACTTGGAAATTTCTACCTACTATAAGGTCACTTTGAAGACTAAGGTACACCTAACCCAAGCCATGATATTTTTAATTACCTCATATGCATGTGAAAACTGAACACGCAATAAGGAACACTGAAGAAGAGTTGATGCTTTTGAGTTGTGGTGTTGGTGAAGAATACTGAAAACACCATGGACTGCCAGAAGAACTAACAAATCTGTCCTGAAAGAAGTACAGCCGGAATGCTCTTTAGAAGCAAGAATGGCCCAACTTCATCTTATCTACTTTGTTCATGTTGTCAGAAGGGACCATTCCCTGGAGGAGGATATCATGCTTGGTAAAGTGGAGGGTCAACGAAAAAGGGGACACAAATTCTGATGAGCTGGATCGACACGGCTGCAACGATTGGGTTCCAGCATAGCAAGGATTGTGAGCATGGTGCAGGACTGGGCAGTGTTACGTTCTGTTAGTAGGGCCACTGTGAGTCAGAGCTGACTCACAGCACCTAACAACAACAACATGATAATGTCTGTGGTGATAGAATTGGAACTCTTAGTGGTTTAATCCTTAAGAGTTTTAAAGGACATGTGTAATCGCTTAAGACAGTTGCATCTTACAAACTGTCTCATGAAAGGGCCTTGGCTGTGCTCTCTAGATTTGAGCTAGTTGTTTTAATTAGGGTTAGGGCAGAAGCAGAAATAGACTCATTGTAACTAGTGCTCTTCTTTATGGGAAAATTACCATACTATTTAATTATTACGGAATAGAATTAAATGTACCCTTATCTTTGGGGCAATAAATTATTCCAGTATTTCTTAATTTAATAAATATGTAACAAAAACTTATATAAACCTAGTCTAGATACAGAAAATGTCTTCGAAAATGTGGAGAGGATCTGTTATAAAACATTTAAAAAACTTATTACTCAGGCCCAGATATGCAGTATCTCTTTTGTTCTTAGGCCAAGTGACTTACGACCTCTTTCCTTTTTTGTTATTTATCTAATCTTTGTTACAGGACTTTTATGGAAATTGTAGTCATTTCAGTGCTGACCAGTGATGGGAACTACCTGCCGTGGGCAGTGAGAGAAGTGGGAGAGGTGACCACATGTAACCAGAATATTGCAGTTTTGCTCTGAAGACTTGTTTAATTTCAGTTGGGCTATTTCAGTTCCCTGTTTTTGGATATGGCCTTGATTTCCACTGAATAATAGATGAAATTAATAATAAGAAGGTTTAAAGCTTTTTTTGGATTTTTCCTTTTTAATTTATAAGATTCTTGACATTAGTGAGAAAATTCAAATTTGAGCTTTCCAACTTCGTATTAATGGTGGACTTGTCCTCTAAGTTTTGTTAATTGACAGTATCAACAGTA
The DNA here is from genome assembly GCF_000298275.1 of Orycteropus afer afer. Lineage (NCBI taxonomy): Eukaryota > Metazoa > Chordata > Mammalia > Tubulidentata > Orycteropodidae > Orycteropus > Orycteropus afer. Next base: position 4,522,033 of record NW_006921688.1, on the reverse strand, counting down.
TTTTTCACTGGTTCACTTGTAACTCTCTCTCTATTCCTGTGACAGGATATTTACAGAGAAATGGGATTTGGTCACTATGAAGAAGAAGAAAGCTGTTGGGAGAAACAAAGGAGTGAAAAGAGAGATCGACCTCAAAACCGAAGTCGTAGCCGATCTCGAGAGAGGGATGGCCATTATAGTAATAGTCACAAATCCAAATACCAAACAGATCCCTATGAAAGAGAAAGGAGCAAGAAGAGAGATCGAAGCAGGAGTCCAAAGAAATCCAAAGATAAAGAAAAATCTAAGTACAGATGAAAAAGATGAATCGGAAATGAATGGCTGACACATTTACTCTTGTCCACAGGTTTCTGACTTACAGCACCAAGAAAGCAAGTGTTCAGAATTTGTGTCAAAACATTTAAAGACTCTGCTTGTTATTTTTATTTTATTTTATTTCCATATTAGGAATGTGGCCCTTTTACATTAATATTGATTGTATAGGACGATGAAAAACAATAAAGAATTTAACATTTTCTTTGTTTTTTACACTACTTTTACTGTACATAAATGGTAGTCTTCATTTTTAAAGTCACATTTTCCATTCATCTTTGTTTTTGAATGAAGTATTTCACATGTATAAGAAATACATAAACATGTATAAATTATGAGATGTAAAATACAATAAATACCAGTGTACCCATCAGCCAGTTTACAAAATAGAGTATCACCTGCGTTTTCGAAGTCTCCCTGTGTGCCTGCTCCCTCTCAAGTAATCTGAGTTTTGTATTTTTCATTTAACTTGATTATTTTTATAGTTTTATAACATATGTATGTATACATAATGAAACATTGTTAAGTTTTGTATGTTTTTGAATTGTATATAAATGGAATAATGAATGTTACTTCTGCAGCTTGTTTTCTTCAACTTAGTATTTTTTGAGTCATTTGTTTTTACTGCTGTCTCATTGTATGAATATAACACAAGTTCTTAATCCATTTTTCTGTTGATGGACATTTGGAGTTTTGTTTTTGCTATTACAGTGCTGCTACAAACATTCCGTATCTAGAAGTGAAATTGCTTGTCATATTGGGATACCTTCATCTTTATAAGATAATGCTGAATTTCTTAAGTGGCTGTACCAGTTTATACTGCTAGTAGCACTGTGTGAGTTACCTTTGTTTCACATCATCTCCAACACTTGTTAATTTTAGACTTTAAAATTTTACCAATGTAGTGGATGTTAGATGGTATCTTACTGTGTTTTCTAACAATAAGACACTGTCATTCTTTGTTCTATGTGTAATGTGCCATTTTTCTGTGGCTGTTTTTAAAGTTTTCTGTTTGTCACTGATTTTAAGCAATTTGATTATGATGTGCTTGGTGAGGTTTTTTTTTTTTTTTTCATTTTCCTTCTGTTTGGAATTGTTGGATCTGCAAGTTTATGGTTTTTATCAAATTGAGAAATTTGGGGCCATTATTTCTTTAACTCTTCTTCTTCCAGGACTCCAATTATATGTGTGTTTAAAAAATAAAAAAAAACTCACTGCCGTCGAGTCGGATCCTACTCAAAGCAACTCCTCCTTGAGTTTCTGAGGCGGTATCTCTACGGAAATAGATTGCCCAGTCTTCCTTCTGAGGCGTGGTTGATCATTTTTAAATATGTGTGTTAGACCACTTAAATTGTTTCACTGATGTTCTTTTTTTTTAAAAAAAAAATCTTTTCTCTGTTTCATGTTGGGTCATTCCATTGGTATAGCCTCAAGTTCACTAATTTTTTCTTATGCAGTATCTACTGTCCTGTTAATCCTTTGTATTTTTAATCTTTAGAAGTTCTATTTAGGTCTTTTTTTATACAAGCATACCTCAGAGATATATCCAGACTACTGCAATAAGACAAATATTATTGCTATAAAGTGAGTCACATGAAGTTTTTGGTTTTCCAGTGCATACAAAAAAGTGTTTACACTCTGTTGTAGTCTAATGAGTATGGAATAACATTATGAAAAAGTTTGAAATATTGTGAGAATTACCAAGATGTGACACAGAGACAAAAAATGAGCACATGCTATTGTACAGATGACTCAGATAGACTTGCTCAGCACAGGGTTGTCACAAGCCTTCAGTCTGTAAAAATGTAAAATCCTGCAGAGTGCAGTAAGTGAAGCACTGTACAGTGAGGTATACTTGTATCTTCCATGTCTCTCTTTAACGTGCTCATGCTCATGTGCGGAGTGTGTATATAATTGCATTAATGTCTTTGTCCATTCTATCTGTATCATTTCTGGTCTGTTGCTGTTGAATGTTTTTTCTCTTCGTTAATTTTCTGTTTTTGCATGCCTGGCCGCCGGATGGGATGTTTTTATTGCTGAGTCAGTTCCCACTCATGGCGACCCCGTGTGTTAAGAGGAGAGCCGTGTTCCGGAGGGTTTTCTGTCTGCTTTCAGAAGCAGGTCTGTTTTCCAGGATGCCTCTAGATGGATTTGAGCTGCCAGCGTTTGGGCAAGTAGTCAAGCACTTAGCCATTTGTGCCCCCAGGGACTCCTCTTTTTTTTCCTTAACATTTCTAATATTTTCATCAGAGTTTATTACAAACTTGTTTTGCAGGCCACAGGGAGATAAAAGGACTATGTCTGTAGCCTTACAGGAAACAGGCAGGGGGCTGAGGAGGTCCAGGATGAGTCTAGGGCCTTGGTGTGTGCATTCCGGGGGGAGGTGGCCTCATCCTCAGGGGTAGTGTGCACATTGGAGTCCCTTGTTTGAGGGGTGATCCCCATTGTAGGGACTCCTTTTTGGTTGGGTGAGCAAAAACCCAACCCAACCCATTGTGGAGTTGCTTCTGACTCATAGTGACCTTACCGGACAGAGCAGACCTGTCCCACAGGATTTCTGAGGTGCTGTCTACTGATGCAAACTCCCACATCTTTCTCTTGCAGAGTGGCTGGTGGGTTCAAACCACTGATCTTTTGGTTAGCAGCCAGTTGCTTAACTACTGCACTAGCAGGGCTCCTTTGGGTTGGATGTTGTTGTTATGTGCCATTGAGTTGTACCCAACTCATAGCGACTCCTCCTTGGGTTGCCGAGGCGGTATCACTACGGAAGTAGATTGCCCAACCTTCCTTCCGAGGAGTGGCTGGTGGGTTTGAACCACCAGCCTTCTGGTTAGCAGTCA
>NW_006921688.1:4515186-4518406 GCF_000298275.1 Orycteropus afer afer | reverse complement strand
GTTGGGCATTCCTACTTCCGTAGTGATACTGCCTCGGAAACCCAAGGAGGGGTCGCTATGAGTCGGGGCCGACTCGACGGCACATAACAACAACAACAATGAGGTTGAACATCTTTTTGTGTATATTGTGTTCGTTTTGGATTGCTTTCTATGAAAAGCTGGTTTCATGTAAAAAAGTGTGATGGCATCATCTGAGCTCCTCTCACTTCAGGAGGGAGGAGGAGAATCATTATCAGCGTCAACCACTCTCTGCTGATCTCTGTGACACAGAGGTCAGACATACCACCTTTCTTCAGCCTTTTTTTTTTGCAAGTTCTGGCACCAGTCCTTCCCATGGCACTCTTGACTTCTCTGCCTGAGTTCGCTAATCCATTGCAGTGACCACACAAACCTCACAGACAGTGTTCTTGATTATGGGATTTGTTAGGGAAGTAACAGGTTACAATTCAGGATCAGAAACAGTTCAAGATACAGTTCCTCAGTCAGGACAGTTTCTCAGCCATGTCCACAGGCATGCCTCCCTGGCTCTCAGCCTCATCCCTGCAGCCTTTCAACTTTTGCCCTGCTTGGCAAGGGTGGCAGAGCTCGTCAGTGCTGCTGTCAAGTGCCCAGAGCCGCTCCACTCCGTCAGCAAGCCTTCTGCCTGCAGGCGCTCAGCTCAACCAAGTGCCCAGAAGCGCCCTTCTCTGCAAGCAGGCCTCCTGCCCCAGAGTGCTCGGCTTTCTCACTCCACGGCCAGAAGCCCAACGCACCTGCTGCTGGCTTCCTGGTTCTGCTTCCTCTGCAGCCACCGTTTCTTTGCCACCGCTCCTTACCATCACGGGCGTGACAGCTCCTGCGCTGTCTCTGTGGTCTAGGAGTTCTTCAGCACAAGGATCCTGGGTCCAAAGGATGCATTCCACTTCTGACTCTTCTTTCTTGATAGTTGTGGGGTCCCTCTTTCCACCTCTGGGAGGCTCATTTTAAGCTTGTCAGGATGGCAAAACTGACCAATCCCCTAGTTAGGGTTCCATACACCATACTTGGATGGTCCTATTCCTAATGGGTGCTGTGTGTTTTATTTACATTCTTAGGAAGCTTTCTTTGGTGGGCCATAAACAACTCATTTGCATAACCACACCCAGTTCTTGGTGGGAGTTACAAAGACTGGTTAGAAGAACCATAATAAGTCACTCCACTGCACATGTCTTCTTCCCATGTTATATTAGATTGTCTTTCTCTTGACTGATTCTTTTAAGGAATTTTTTTAAAAAACAGATTGTGGATACTGATCTGTTTTTGCTAGTAGATGATACAGACATTTCAGTTTGTGGCTTGCTTTTTTCACCTTTTGTAGGTCTTGAAAGAGCAGTTTTAAATTTCTTTTCAGCTTTTTAATATGAAAATTTTCATACATTATAGAAATACTGAAAAAATACTATGATGAACACCTATGTACATCTGTCTAGATTCTAGATTTGTGGTAGGAGCTCTAGTGGTGTAGTGCCTAAGGCATTTGAGTGCTAACCAAAAGGCTGGCAGTTCAAACCCACCAGCCATCCTCAGAAGGAAGGTTGGGCAATCTACTTCCACAGTCACTGCCTCGGAAACCCAAGGAGGGGTTGCTGTGAGTTGGATCCGACTTGATGGCATTGAGTTGAGTTGTGTTGAGATTTGTGGTAGATATGGTTATGTGTCAACCTGGCTGGGCCTGGTTTTGAGTGGTTGGGCAGCTGGTTGTAGTTATTCCCAATGGTGAAACTGGCAGTCATCTCCATGGTGGAATCTGCTATGAGCAGCTGGGTAGCTGCTTTAAGGATGTGGTCAGCTTCCCATATATAAGGAGAAGCTTTGGGAAGGGTCTGCAGCTTTTGGCATGTTTGAATCCTGCATGTAGCCAAGTCATTATTCAGCAGCCTGCCATTTTGTCTGCCAATAATTGGACTCTTAATGACTTGTATCAATGGCCTGCCACATGTGTGGTTTGGTTATATCAGGACTATGCCTTTTTACTTGTCAACCTTGGGTTTGTCAGCCTCAGCAGCCAGCAGCTTCCTGAGTGAAGAAAGCTTCCAGCTTCAGTGGGCCTGGAGCAAGAGGCAGAGCTGAAGCCCAAGGTCGAGGTACTTTCACCCAGCCCCTAGAGCCTGGCACTTTGAACTCAGACTTCTAGCCTCCAAAACTGTAAGAGAATAAACTCCTGCTTGTTAAAGCCATCCTGTTTGTGGTATTTTCTGTTAGAGCAGCGTGAAGTAACCAAAACAAGATTCAACAGTTACTGACATTTTGTTTTGTCTCTCTAGGTTTTAGGTGAACTCTTAAAACCAGGCTCCAGTGACGCATCCCACTGTTTTTTGCCCAAACTGCAAAAACCAGAGTAGGCTACAGGTAGCCAGATGCGTGCACACACGCACGCACACACACAATCTTTGAGACTGAAATGTCTCATTAATTGTGACTTGCATTAAAGTTGCAGGTTAATTTCTCTTACCAGTTGAATTTTCAAAGATTTTGATCAGAATTATTAAACGCTATAAGTGGACATACTTTAGATAGGTCCAGCAATTATACTTTTGTTAATGTCTTTAAATAAATCAGCTTGCTTTTTAATTACTGAAATAAGTTTTTCATACGTCTGTTTTCCACTCATCATAAAAAATTTTAATGTCAAAATTGACATTTCTTACCCATCTAGATTGAGTCATAAAGAATACATGATAGACAGTAACATCGAAATACAGAAGCCTTAACTTCTAGTGACTGTTGCTATGAAACCATGTTTTGATGGGAAATTTTTAGAGGCCTGTCCTTCCTGTTGTTAAATGATAGAATATGGAGATCCCCTTAATTTTCAAAAATGACTTTAGAAAAAAAAAAAAAAAAAGCCATCTCAACTCTTCCTTTTACTAATGGAACAATCTTTATTGCTACTCTAACTTAACCACACAGCACTACTAAAACAACCTACTGCCACTGAGTTCATTCCACCCCACAGTGACCCCAGAAGACAGAGTAGAACTGCCCCATAGGGTTTCCAAGGCTGTCAGTCTTTATGGAAGCAGACTGCCTCATCTTTCTCCTGTGGAGCGTCTGGTGGATTTGAACGGCCAAGCTTTTCATTAGCAGTCCAGTGCTTTAATCAGCAGAGCTCCTTCACAGCACTACAATTCGGCTGAATTATTTTTTTCAAGGGGCTGGTAGCATAGTGCCTAAAGCACTTGACTGCTAACCAGAAGGCTGG
>NW_006921688.1:4495696-4515086 GCF_000298275.1 Orycteropus afer afer | reverse complement strand
GGTTCAAACCCACCAGCCACTCCTCGGAAGGAAGATGGGGCAATCTACTTCTGTAGTGATACTGCCTCGGAAACCCGAGGAGGGGTTGCTGTGAGTTGGGTCTGACTCGATGGCACATAACAACAACAACAGGGGCTATGCCAAGAATTTTATGCTTTACTTCCTCTCCTTTTTTGTTGGGTAGCTGGACAGAGTTTTTGAGAAATGCTTTATGTGTAATTCAAAGGTTCATTTATTTTGCCTAGGGCATTGGGAAGCTCAACATACATAGGAGGGCAAATATGGTAACATATTGTATAAAACAAGTTAGAAAATTGCTTTTTCTGCTTTGTTACCATGAATCTAGAACAAGACCACAATGACCTCTGAAAAAGAAAGTTTTGTCTTGTTTCCTTCACAGGCAGCTTAGTCTGGTGGAGAGAGTTTGGGATTCTGAGTCAAAAAATTTAAATTTAAGATCTGGGTGAGACTCTTAGTGTCTGGATTATTTTAGGAAGTCACCAACCATGCCTGAGTGTTAATTTCTTTGTGTATAGAATTGGGATATCACTTCTCCCTATTTCAGAGTGTGTTTGAATGCTAATGAGATAAATGAAACTAACTTAACAAATGTAAAAAAAAAAAAAAAAAAGGCCTGATGTATAACTTCATTGGGAGAGAATATACATAGATGGCAGCTGGTAACTGTAGCTATTGCTATAGCAGTGATTGCTCACAGCTTGTTTCCTAGAGTTTCTGTGGTTCTGTCTACTGTGGGATGTGGTGATGTTCAGAGTAGGACATTTCCATAACTCTCCACTGTGGACCCAAGAAAGAGTCTGCCCTCAGCCACTAGCTGTATGCAGAGCACTGCGCTAGACTGTTTGAGAAAATAGAAGATAAAATATCATTTAATAAAATTACAGATCTCCTACAAAATCATACCAAACTCACTGCCGTCAAGTCGGTTCAGACTCATAGCGACCCCTCCTTAGGTTTCTGAGGTGGTATCTCTACGGAAGTAGATTGTCCAGTCTTCCTTCTGAGGAGTGACTGGTGGGTTTGAACCACCAGCCTTCTGGTTAGCAGTCAAATGCCTTAGGCACTATGCCACCAGAGGTCTTACAGGTCTTGTAGTAGGTGAAAAATTCTATGTTAGTCACCATGTTAGAAAGATGATTGAGAAACCATCATATGAGGAGATAGCATTGCACAGGAACATGAACATGTCCCTGAACTGATAGCAGAATTAGATGATCTAGGACAAAAATAAACAACTGGAAATGAGTTCTAAAGCCACTTAATCAAATAATTGCCAAGTGATACTTACACCACATGTATTAGTTTCCTGTGGCTGCTGTAACAAATGACCACAAACTTTTAAAACAACAGAAATTGATTCTCCACACTGAAAGCCAGAGGTCCAAAATCAGTATTCCTGGGCTGCAGTCAAGGTGTGGACAGGGTTGGACTCCTGCTGGACCCTCTGTGGGAGAATCCATTCCTTGATTCTTTGAGCAATGGCTGCTGGCATTCCTGGACTTGTGGCTGCAGCACTCCAATCTCTGATGCTTTTCAAGGCAATTGATAGCAGACATCAATAAAACCTACAAAAACACCTTCACACCAATGCCTAAATTAGTATTTGATTACACAACTGGGGACTGTGTCCCAGCCAAGTTGGCAGAGAGCACACCATGTGAGATAGCTAACAGGCTGCAGACTAATGGGATCAGGAAATACATTTAAAAGAAGTGATGGTCAAGGGAATTGATGGAGGTGACAAGAAGCCAGATGTAGAGGGAGAACAAAGTGATGATCTGACTGAAGCAGAGGACTGTGGAGAATGAGGGTGGGGAACGAGGAGGAGATTAAGGATGGGTTACATGGAATGCAAAACAGAGAAGCTTGGGTTTGACTTGCTGCACAGTAGAAAATCAGTGCATATTCCTAAGGAAGGAAGTGGCACTGAGATAATTGAGAAAAGTTTCCTGTAGGATCCTCACCAAGGGTTGGCATCAGGTTCCTCGGATTACACTGATGACTCATTCAGTATCCACTCCACAAGTGCAGAGATGAATCCAGACTTGTATGGAACTAGGCTTCCTAGAGGAGATGCCGCATAAGCTGAGACCTGCTTGGATATTCAGGTTGGTACAATGCTAGTTCTAAAAAGCCATAATCACACCCGTGACATTAAAGAAGATAATTCAAATTGACCTGATTTCATGAGATAATTCACAATTTTATTTTGGAATGGTCATGAATAGACATGATCTTCATAAAATTTCTTTGATATGATAGAAGAGGGTATTCATGGATTGAATTGGGTCCCCCTAAAAGACGGGTTGAAGTCCTAACTCCTGTTTCCTGTGAGTGTGGCCTTGTTTGGAAACAGGGTTTTGACAGGTATAGTCAAGTTAAGATGAGGTCATACTGGATTAAAGTGGGCTCTAGTCCAATATAACTGGTATCCTCGTAAGAAGAGAGACACAGACACCGAGGGAAGCTGGCCATGTGAACATGGAGGCAGAAATTGGAGCTGTGCTTCTGTAAGACAGAAGGAAAAAGACTTCCCTGAGACTTTGGGGAGTCCCTGGGTGGTGCATGCTCAGATGCTACCTGAAAGGTTGCCGGTTCGCGTCTACCCATACACTCCTGGTGATCTGAGAAATCAGCCACAGAAAACCCTGTGGGGCCCAGTTCTACTGTGACACACACGATATTGCCAAGAGTCAGAAATGGTGTGACGGCAACTGGTTAGAGGCTTGGGTGAGAGCATGGCCCTGCCAACAGCCTGATTTCGGACTTCGGGCCTTCGGAACTGTGCAAGCATACTTTCCTGTTGTTTGAAGACACTGGTTTGTGGTACATTGTTAAGGCAGCCGTAGGAGACCAATTCAGAGGTTGGAATGGAGACTCGCTGGTTGGGGGGGTTCCCTTTGTGTTGCATTAGTGGGATGTGTAGGAGAGGCCTACCTGGGAGCATCTTGTCTGATTCACCTCTGCAAGTCTGGCCTGCAGGAGAGTGAGTGCCTCACATACAGGAGAACACTGGCCTCGCAAATACTGCCATCTCAGCCATGGCAGTTATGCATATAGTTTTAACTTGAAGAGATGTTTCATTATTACCTTGATCACTATTCATTCTCTGAAAACAAACCAAAAACACCCATTCAAGACCTTTTCCTCTAGAAAATGCTTATGGGAAATACTGTGAGGTTTTCCCTGTAAAACCTGCTCAATTGTCAGATGTCCTTGGTGCACACCCCCAGGCACTACCACGTCATGTGCAGATGGTGGCTCCTTGGCCTGCCAACTGGTCCTCAGGCCCAAGGGTTTGATCCTGCCTCTTCCTGTCTTCCCATTACATGGCAGGAGTGTACTTATCTGAAAGTAAGGGGTTTTTACTTTTTTAGTTACCAGAACTAACCAAACCAGACTCACTGCTGTTGAGTCAGATTCAACTCATAGTGACCCCTCCTTAGGTTTCTGAGGCGATATCATTACAGAAATAGGTTGCCCAATCTTCCTTCTGTGGAGTGGCTGGTGGGTTTGAACTGCCAGCCTTCTGGTTAGCAGTCAAGTGTCTTAGGAACTACACTGAGGGAAGGGTGTTTGGGGAGCTGAAGAGTGATGGGTTTGCAGAACTCAAGAGAAAGTTCTGCAGCAACTTTGGAAGGATGTTGTTGAGAAGAATATGGAGGCTTAGAGCACGTTTCTAAACATGGAATGTTGCAAACATTCAATGTGACCACTTAAAATCAACATCATTTATTTGAGGCATCGGTGCTGGATCTTAACACGTGTATCACCATCATCATTACTCTTTGCCCTCAACTTCGGTTCCTCCACCTTGTCCCTAAGATGTTCTTGTCGTGTGATTCAGAGTCTCTCTTCCTAACAATGGATTGAGTATTGATACAGCCCATCTCATATCTCCCCCAGGGCTTTTTGTAAGAGAACTGCAGAAAAGGTGGGTCCTCCAGAGTCAATCTCAATCCTTAGGAGCTGTGTGTTGTTGCAGCTTTAGGGAGATTCTTCCAAAATACCAAGTTATTTAGGTTGTACAGGCGTGAGTTCTAACTTGGAAAAGCTGGGCATCTAAGAAGAGACTATATACAGGATCAAACACAAGGCAGGCATTTGAGCCCTGGGTCACCAGATCTGACACTAAGTAACAGGGCAATGAATTCAAGAGCCAAGGTTAGAGGGAGAATGGAGTATGATAGAGCGAGCCCTGGAAGATCACTGCTCTCCTTACAATTGGTTGATAAGAAGTCCAAGATCCTTCACAACTACAACAGTCTTTGGAAGACCAGGTCCGTCCCTTGATTACAGCCAGCTTATCAACCTTGGACATAATGAGACAGTTGGATTTTTCTAACCTGGAAGCTTCTTGATGGCCCAGAAATGGAAGTCATTTTGTTTCAAAAGCCTTTGTACAACAGCCTGTGTGTGAAAACATATTGATTAATAATTCCACTAATTTTATTTTAAATATGAAAATGCCTTAAGATAAAAAGCTTCTTAAGCTTCTCCTCAGCTGACTTATTCTACCACGTACGCCTGAATCGCAGCAATTTGGAGCATACCATGCTTGCTTATGCCTCTGAGCTTGTGCCTAGATTGGACCCCCACCAGAAATGTCCTGGAGTCCCCCACTTCACCTGGAACAATCTGACTCAGCCTTCAAAAATCGGCTGGGATGTCATTTCCTCCACAAGCCCTTCTTGAACTCTTGATGCAGAGTCAGGCACTTTCGGTGCTGTGGACCATCCCTGTAACTCAGTGGTTCTCAACCACGGGTGGTAATGTCTTCAGGTATTTTTTGCTGTTCTAATCGAGGGAGGAGGTGAGTGATACTGGCATCTAGTGAGTAGTGGCCAGGATGCTGCTGAGTATCCTACAATGCTTAGGACCCAAACCAAACCAAACCTGTTGCTCTCGAGTCGATTCTGACTCATGGGGACCCATATGGTACAGCATATAGAACTGTTACGTAGGGTATTCTTGGCTGTAGTGGAAGCAGATCACCAGGCTTTTCTTCTGTGGTGCTGCTGAGAAGGCTTGAACTGCCAACCAGTGGAGCACAAGCCATTAGCGCCACCCAGGGCCTATTATGCATAGGACAATCCCACAATAAATGTCCATTTCTGGCCCCAAATGTCAGTACCAAGGTTGGGAAATCTTGCTTTTGACTTATATTTATCCTGTGGCTGAGGTATGTGTTCAGTCAAATCTCTATCCACTCTGGGGAAGAAATGGTGTTCAGCTGGTGTTTATATTCTTAGCCTGGTACATGGTGTGAAATAAAATTTTTGAAACATGAAATGTGTTCACCAGGGTTTCTATTGCATTGATCCCTGTAATTGTTTCAAAGACCATTGTGTTTGACCTGAAGATGTCAACATATTCTATTGCAGGTATACTTTATTTGAGGTTTGTTTTCCTTAAATTCTATATGTAGATCACAGAGTTTTCAAATCAATTCGAGTCATGGAAACCCTACTCTTTCCTCATTTTCAACTAGAACTTTCCTTTGAAGCCCTCCATGACTATCCAGGGCCTTTTTGACTTCTCTCTCCTCAACATCCATATATTTACCATCTGTATCATTCAGCCAGCATTGCCTATATAGCATGAATCGCTCCTTTCTGCCTTAGGCTCCTAGTTCCTTATAAAGTCCTTCTGGGTTGGACCTCTCATATGTCTCTTTGAATTCCCAGGGCTGGGCAACCATGCCTTTGCCCACAATGGATGCTCAGTGGATGCCTGAAGAATAAGTTAAGGTGCTTACTATTTCAACAAACATAAATACTCAACGCTGCTGGTTTAAACAACAGGGAAACTGGTATATCCCCAAAGATAGAAGCTCCAAGGATGGCTAATTCTGTGGCCTAATAATAAAGGGGTTGGTGGTTGGTGCATAGATTCATCCATGAAGAAAGCAAGAAGCCATTAAAAAGACAAGAAAGGAAGAAAAGACCCAAATGAATGTCAGAAGAGATTCTGAAATTACCCTTGAGTGGAGAGTAGCTAAAGCAAATGCAAGAAATGACAAAATAAAAAAGCAACTCTAAAAGACAAAGCCAATTATTATGATGAAATGTGCAAAGACTTGGACTTAGAAAACCAAAAGGGAAGAACATGCTCAGCATTTCTCAAGCTGAAAGAACTGAAGAAAAAATTTAAGCCTCGAGTTGCAATACTGAAAGATTGTATGGGCAAAATATTGAATGATGCAGGAAACATCAAAAGAAGATGGAAGGAATACACAGTCACTGTACCAAAAATAATTGGTTGATGTTCATCCATTTCAGGAGGTGGCATATGATCAAGAACCAATGGTACTGAAGGAAGAAGTTGAAGCTGCACTGAAGGAATCAGTGAAAAACAAGGCTCCAGGAATTGATGGAATACCCTTTGAGATGTTTCAACAAACAGATGCCACACTGGAGGCACTCATCTATGCCAAGAGATTTGGAAGACAGCTCCCTGGCCAACTGACTGGAAAAGATCCATATTTGTACCCATTCCAAAGAAAAGTGGTCTCATAGAATGTAGAAAATATTGAGCAATATCATTAATACCACATGCAAGTAAAATCTTACTGAAGACAATTCAAAGATGGTTATAGCAGTATATTGACAGAGGGCTTCCAGAAATGCAAGCTGGATTCAGAAGAGGACGTGGAATGAGGGATATCACTGCTGACGTCAGATGGATCTGAGCTCAAAGCAAAGAATACCAGAAAGATGTTTACTTGTGTTTTATTGACTATGCAACAGTATTGTGTGGATCATAACAAATTATGGATAACATTAAGAATGGGAATTCCAGAACACTTGATTGTACTCATGAGGAACCTGTACATAGATCAGGAGACTGTTGTTTGAACAGAACAAGGGGACACTGCATGGTTTAAAATCAAGAAAGGAGTTTGTCAGGGTTGTATCCTTTCACTATCTTATTCAATTTGTATGCTGAGCAAGTAACTTGAGAAGCTGAATTATATCAAGAAGAATGTGGCATCAGGATTGGAAGAATACTCATTATCAACCTGGGATACATAGATGACACAACTTTGCTTGCTGAAAGTGAAGATGACTTGAGGCACTTACTGATGAAGGTTGAAGACCATAGTCTGGTGTATGGATTAGATCTCCATAAAAAGAAAACAAAAATCCTCACAACAGCTTCATGATGCATGGAGAAAAGATTGAAGTTGTCAAGGATTTCATATTACTTGGTTCTATAATCAACACCAATGGAAGCAGCAGTAAAGACATCAGATGATGTATTGCATCGGGCAAATCTGCTGCAAGAGCAGCAAGTCCGCTCTTTCAAGTGCTGAAGAGCAAAGATGTCTCCTTGAAGACTAAGATGCTCCTAACTCAAGCCATGGTATTTTCAATCACCTGATACGCATGTTAGAGCTGGACAATGAATAAGGAAGACCGAAGAAGAGTTGGTCCCTTTGAGTTGTGGTGTTGGAGAAGAATGCTAAGAGTACCATGGATTGTTAAAGGACTAACAAATGTGTCCTGGAAGAGGTGCAGCCAGAAGCCTCCTTGGAAGCGAGAATGGCCAGACTTTATCTCACCTACTTTGGTCATATTATCAGAAGGGACCATTTCCTGGAGAAAGATACCATGCCTGGTAAAGTGGAGGATCAGTGGATAAGGGGAAGGCCCTCAATGAGATGGATTGACACAGTGGCTGCAACAACATGCTCAGGTATGGCAAGAATCATGAGGCTGGCACAGGACTGGGCAGTGTTTCGTTCTGCTGTGCATAGGGTCACTGTGAGTCGGAGATGACTTGATGGCACCTAACAACAACTACAAAAATGTCATTAAGGGTCTAAGTTATTTTCTTGTCACTCTGCCTCCTTGGCTTGTTAGACTTGCCTTGGCTAGCTTTCCTCTCATTGTTAAAAGATGGCTGGTACAACTCGAGGTCTCCCAAGAAGGAATCATTTTCAGACAAGAAGACTGTTTCTTCCCGGATGTTCCTTTTTATCAGTGAGGAAACCTTTCTCAGAAACCCCCAAGAAGATGCCTCCCACATCTTGTTGGTCAGGATTGGCTCATGTGCTCCTTCCAAACTCATTTACTTGCAAGGAGAACAGGATTACCATGCCTGGTTTAGACAATTTGGACTTGGCCTCTGTGTGCCATGTAGAGAGGAGGTGGAGATGCCCCAGAATCAAGGCTTTGCCAGAAAAGAAAAACCAGACTGTTAGCCATCAGGCAGGGACCACCAAAGCCCAATGCGTTTCTGACTGAGCTTCTCACAGAAGTTTCTCACAGTTCAGTGTTAGGAATTTTGCCCTTTTTGAAGAAAGTCTATATGGACTCATTTTCTAGTAAGAAATTACCCTTTAAGTTGCCTGCTTATAACTTTAATGAGGCTTTTCTTAAAAGTGGTCACACCTGGAGGTAACTGTTCTCCCTCAATCCTCCTTTAAGAGAGCAGAAAACTCAGAGGTGAGGAACTCTTTCTGTCCCCTTCACAGAACACTCTACTTTGCACAGATTGTTTTTTTAAAAGGTGAATGTAAAGAGACAAAGCCTTGAGTGCTGGTATGGGTCTGGCATCTTCTAGTTCTAGGACCCTGAATGCCCTGAAGCTCCCCGGCCCTCGTTGTCTTCACCTCTGACAATGGTGGGAGAAGGGCTACTACTGTGAAGATGGAAAGTTCCATGAAGAAGTTTCATGAACTGTAAAACACAGCAAAAAGAAGATGTTATTCCATTTTAAATATGTCAAGCAGGGGCATGGATAGCATGGATCTGTTGACTTCAACCAAAACCAAACTCACTGCCGATGCGTTGACTCTGACTCATGGTGACCCCTTGTTGGCTTTTCAAGGCTATAAATCTTTAACAGAAGCAGATTGCCTCATCTTTCTTCCATAGAGCAGCCGGTGGGTTTGAACCACTGACCTTTTGGTTAACAGCCAAATGTCTTAGCCACCACACCACAGAACTCCCTTCTGTTGACTTCACAGACATTGAAAAACTCAGGTTAGCCCATAAAGACCCTGCCCTTGCCAAGCTTTTAACTGGAACTTCTGCTAAGTGGTTGAAGGGCCTGTTTTGAGTTCTGTGATAAGCCAAGAAAAAAACTCACTGCTGTCAAATAGTTTCTGACTCATAGCGACCCTTCTTTGGGTTTCTGAGGTGGTATCTGTACAGAAGTAGATTGCCAGTCTTCCTTCTGAGGAGTGGCTTGTGAGTTTGAACTGCTGGACTTCTGGTTAGTAGTGAAATGCCTTAGGCACTATGCCACCCGAGGTCCTTAAGTTCTGTGATATGCCCTGATAACTCTGATGGCACTCCCTACCCTTGAGCTCCTCCCAGTGCCAGCTATGACACCCACCCACTGAAGGCAGTGGTGTTAGTAAAACTCAGTCTTAGTACTTCTGAGCATATCTTGGAGTTCTGTTGACCTGTCTCTGACCTTCTTCATTCCTGCATGACTCATGTTCCACCTATCGAATTCCCCTCGGGCCTGTGAGGAGGGAGCTGATGAGGGCGCTCCTCATCCCTTGGCAATTGGCCTCTCCTCTCCTCTCTGTAGACAACCCAACTCCCTCTTTCTGTAGAAGAGCATGGTGGCATATGATCTTTGGAGTCAGCTGGAGGGGCTTCTGAAGTAAGGAGATGGTTATGACATCAGCATACTCTTCAGTATTACAACCTTGCTACAGACCTCACCACTCACTCTAGCTCTGCTGAAATAAAAAAACACACCTGCTGTCCTGATAGTCACATTTCCAGTTAGTCACAAGAGCACAAGTTCTCGTGGTTCATGAAAAGACTTACCACAAGGTTTCTTTAAATTACAAGTTTCTTAACAGCTTTTGATCAATGGGCCTATTTTCCTCAATTGGTTTCTTAGACCACTTCCCGGGAGCACATTTACTCTACATGTGCTCACATGGGATGGTTTGACTTCAGGAGTTTTCAACAAACGTTCAGGCTTCACCTCTCTATGCCTGAGTAATGAGAACTAGCACCCTCATGTCTTGGATCAACAGAGACTGTCAAGAAATGAAAAGGACTCAACTAGTGAGAAACACAACATCTCAGCTGGAACTCACAGCAAGTGACACAGATTTTATTTAATAAACTCAAATGGTTTTCAATCCACAATTATCTTCAATGAAATTTTTGGGCCAAGTGGGCTCAGTTCTCCAGGCTCATGATCACTGGTTTCTCTGGGTGAACCAGGGATGTGCAGATTCCTGTGGGTGTTTGACTTGTCTCTTCTACCTGCTGTTAATTTCTCAGTGTTTTCTGAGTGCTGGACTTTGCCCTGATAAGTCCTAGTAATGCTATCTTCATTAAAACTTCTGCTCAAAATAATAGCAACCAACTCTTGGATGCTTAGTATGTGCCAGACACTGTTCTAAGTACTTTATTTGCATTAACTAATACAGTCCTCACAATATATGAGGTAGATAAGATTTTAAGCCCCATTTTATATATGTGGAAACTGAGGCAGAAAGAGGTGAGATAATTTGTTCAAGGCTAGGCAGGCGAGCCACAGAGCAATCCAGCTTCTTGTCGGTGACACCAAATTGCCCATTATAATAAAATTCAATTCTTTCTCATATCATTCACAAAAATAAATTTCAGGTCATGATTGAAGGCTGAATTGTGAAAAAGAAAACTTTGCAACCTCAGAGAAAATATAGAAAAATATCTTTACTATCTCAGGATAAGGAAAGCTTTCTGAAAGAAGACAGAAAAAGCACACATATGGAGGTCAGGACTGACCATTTTGACTGCACAAAAGTGAAAGTATCTGTAGGCTTGGAGAGGTCATAAACGAAGCTGAAAGAGAAGTAAGTGTTAGGCTGGGATAGGATATTTAGGACCTATCCAAAAGAAAAAGGATTAGGGTGAAGAATGCATAAAGGTTATTACAAATCAGTGGGGAAAAGACTACACAACGGGCCAATGGGTAATGGATCTGAAGAGCAAAATTGCATGGCCACTAAATATATAAATTCACTCAAAACCAAAACCACACTCACTGCCATTGAGTCAGTTCAGACTCATAGCAACTCCTGTTAGGTTTCAGAGGGTGTAAATCTTTACGGAAGTAGATTGCCCCATCTTCCTTCTGCAGAGCAGCTGGTAGGTTTGAACTGCTGACCTTTTGGTTAGCAGCCAAATGCATTAACCACTGCATCACCAGAGCTCCTTCTAAGTTCACTAGTAATCAGATAAATGAAAATGAAAATGATCATAGCTTACCATTTTTCACACAACAAATTGGCAGGAAAACAAAATGTCTCACAATCCCCAATGTTAGTAAGATACAGAGAGACAAGAGCTCAGACTGCTCGTGGAAGAACAAATTGGAAAGCAGTTTGGCAGTAACTAGCAACGCTAACCCTATATATGCCCAAGGCACCATGACGGCTGTTTCTCATTGAGAAGTCAGATGATTCATGTCAGACTGTTCGTGGTGCCCGCGGAGGCAGGCCCTTGCGTGGGCTTGCTTCCAGGCCTCCCCAGACCACTGAGATGGTGGCAGCTGTTAGCTCTTCGTGTTCGTGCATTTCTCTGCTGAGAGTCTGGACTCGCACGTTTAAGAACCATTGTCTCAACACCTCCCAGGCCACTTCCCGAAAGCACAGACCTCAATCTCACCGCAAAGGCCAGGGCGGGCAGGCATAGCTTTGGGGCAGCTTCAATGCCAGTTTTAAACAGGGTAGAAGAGGGAAGTGTGCTGGCCTGTTCTCTTCTAAGTGCTTCAGTCACTTTTAGATGTATGTAGATCCTGTGCCGTATAGCACTTGCCATCAAGTTGATCCATCTCATGGCAACCCCATGTGTGTCCGAGTGGAACCACCCTTGTAAGGTTTGCGATGGCTAACTTTGGAAGTGGATCACTAGCACTTCTTCTGCGGTGCCTCTGGGTAGACTTGAGCTTGTAACCTGTGAGTAGCCAGGCACATTGACTGCACCATCCAGGGACTCCAGACGCATGTGGGCCTGTGCCCAATTCCCACTGCCAGTGGGAAGCTGGTGCCTTCTCTTAAGTTTCTCATGGACGGAACAGAGTTTTGAGTTGTGATACTGTAACTAAAACTGTTGCCTGTGGCAGACCTGCTTCTCATTCAAGTGGGCAATAAAGAACCTAAGTGGTGGCTCAGTTCCCTCAGCTTCTCACAGTTACTGTAGCTAAATCATTCTGGTAGAGGAGTCCAGATGAGGTTACTCGAAATCAGATAGTATAGAGACCATATGGTAGTTCTTTGCTTATGGAGACAACCGAGTAACTTTTTTTTTTTTTTTTTTTGGTCCACACAATGTCTCCTAAAATTAAAGACAGGATTCTGGTGACTCTGTCCAACACGTGCTTGTCTGGTACCTGAGCAGGTTCAAATGCCTTTTTCTGTTAAACAATTGGTGCCGCCCATTGTGATCCCTGTCCTCTGCAGAGGTGGCTGTTCACTGGTGTTGGAAATAAATCAAGATTCTGAATTTCATTACACAGGTTCATCTTTTTTGCCCATGGTGGCACTTGGCAGTCTTCTCAAAAAAGTCCTGTTTGATTGGTTGCTCTCTTATGCAAAAAATCAACATTTGTCTTCAGTCATCCAATATTGGAAAGAGATCATCCAAAGAGCCTGTTGGCAACGCATATCTTCAAGTTCTACTGCTTTCCTGGGTTAGACAGGGACCTGCTGAGGCTGTGGAAAGAAGGGCTGTGGAATTCTGTAGTCAGATGGGTCTGGGGTCAGGTTCCCCCTGTCACGGTGAGAGAGAAGCAGCTGCCCCTGTCCTTGGAGGGGAGCAGGCACAGGAGCTGCGGGGTCACCCCATCCCTGACAGAGGTACCCTGGAGGACTTTGGGACTTGCTAGGGGCTTCCCGTCTTTGTGGAGGAAGGGATGAGGGCCCTCCTCTGTGTCCGTGGCCCTCATTTGCATATTGTCTTTGTTCTGATACAACAGAAATAACGCAAGTAGGTGGCTTTCACAAACAGGAATTTATTTCCTTATAGTTTAGGAGACTAGACGTCTGAATTCAGGGCTCTAGTTCCAGGGGAAAGCTTGCTCTCTGTCGACTCTGAAAGATCAATGCTCAGGTTTTGAAGCCCCAGTGTTGCTTAGTTCCTTGGCATCTCCACGGGGCATCTACTATTCCCCCATTTGTGCTTGCTGGGGTGGGGGAGGCGCTAACCTTCTAATATCACAAAACTTGATTAGGTTTCAGACACACCCTGCACTGATATGAGCCCACTCACATAACAAAGAAAGCCCTATTCCAAATGGGGTTTCCCTGCAGGTATTAGGGTTAGGATCCCAACACATATTTTGGGGACACAATTCAATACAAAATGCACATCATCCCTGTCCTCTCGCTCCCAACACTCTGCCCTCCTTCACTCTAATTTGATTTTTATTGTGATTTGAGTGAAAGTTTACAGAACAAATTGGTTTTCCATTCAATAATTCATAACAAAATAATTCATTTTGTTTTGTGATGTTCCTTGCGTTCCCTGCAATGTAACACCACTGGTCCCACTTCCTCCCTGTGTTTACCCTTTCCCTTTGTTCTTTCTTATCCCTTCCTGTCTCCTGAGCTTTAACCCTGAGCAAAGGCTGCCTTTCTGATCTTGTGTGATTGACTGTTCTAAGGAGCTCATACCTCCCTGGGGTGGTTGTTCACCTTTGAGGCCTGTCTGTTGCTAGGCTGAAAGTTGAGCCTTGGGTCCTCCACTCTATTTTTGTGGAGTCGTGGGTATAGCCCTCTGAACACCTCAGGTCAGATGCTCTTCTGAGCTGGAGCCACGAATAGGAACTTGTAATAACAGTTCTCCCAGACCGTTCATGTGTCTTTTCTCTGTGAGTCTGTCCTTGTGGCCCTGGCTTTCCTGTGCAGCACCCGCGCTGCCCAGCCAGCCTGTCCCTCCCACAGAGTATGTTTTGCATGCAGTTGTTAAACTTTGATTCGGTGACTCCTGCTGAGGCTCAAACTTCAAGTCCCCTCCCTCATTTGATTTTTTTTTCTTCCTTTCCTTTTTTTTTTTTTCTAACCCCAAAGCAAAACTACCTTTGCTGCTGAATGTGACTCTGGTGTCCAGGAAGTGGAGTGTGGGCATGAAGTGGTTCCTAATGGCTGCACGGCCCCGTCAGGCTGTCCTCTTGTTTGCCCTCTGAGCCCTCTAGTGACAGCTGGCTGGCTGGGTCTCTTCCTGAGAGGAGGCATCTGTGTGAAGGCTGCAGGCAGTGTCCTGTGTGAGGGACAGAGCAACACACCAGGTAGGAGATAGGGCCCTGCTGGTGAGTGTGTCCCTGGCCACCAGCATGGCCAATGCTGTGCAGACTTCAGGCAAGGGCGGAGGGAGAGAGACTAGAATCCATGGGAAGGGAGGAAGGGGAGAATGGAGAACCCCTGATTTCTTAGCCCTTAAATTGTTCTCTAAAGTGTTTAAATGCAAGAATAAAGTGAGCATCTTTAAATTCCTTTAGATGGAATACTTAGCAAACTTGTATTGAATCTCCTTGTGGCTTTTGTCGGGAAAAGGATTAATTAGAGAAAGCTCTTCAGTTAAGTAAGAATTCCTGCTGTGGTGTTTGGAGATGTTTTTGTTTTATGAACTCAGAAGGAGTGGAACACTCTTGGGCACATTTTAAACTTGTTCACATGCTCACAGAAGCATCCTCTAAACTGGATATTGATTTGCAAGTGTCTAGTTTCCTGGCTGAACACAAATCAGAAATGTTTGGGGCAGCTCCCCGCGCCAGCTCTTCTGTGGGAGGTTAGGGAAGGCCTATAGGGAAACTGAGAGGAGTCATAACCTGACTGCAATGAAGAGAGTTTTGGCTAATTTTCTGTAGGCATTAAGGTGCTAACTTCTGGTCTGTGAATAGGTCAGCGTATAGTATTGTACGGAGAGGGTTGTTTTATTAAACTTTGCTTCAGTGTTGCTCTGGGATATGAAGGGTGTAAATACTTGTGTGAACCTCCTAATTAACCAAGAGCAGTGCAGAGTAACTTAGCAGGGGAGAATTTCAAGGAGAAAACAAAAGGCGAAACCATAAACTCAAGTCCCGTGAGCAGAAATCCTCGCCTCGCTGTGACTTCCTTAAAATCTAACTGACGACTCCACTGAGGGCCTTCAGTCTAGCTGTCAGCTGACCCGCAGTATTTCTGCTTGGATTCTGTTGAGAAGCTGAGGGTGAGACCACGTTTTCCTGGTCATTGCAGGGGACTTCTAGTGGCCAGAATATCCGGATTTCTCTGGAGCTGCCTGAGGCGAGCTGAGAACGGGGTTGGGGCTCAGGAGGGATGTGTTAGAAGTGCTCTTTTGAGGCTGGTGCCTGGGTGCGCCCTGCTCTGTGGAGCGCGAGGCCGCAGCCGGCCGCTGGGGGGCGCCCGAACAGCCCTGGGTTGCGCAGTCTGGCCTTGGCGTCTGCGGACCCGCAGCCTTTGGGACTCTGGACTCAGCTGTGCGATCCAGAGTAAGTCACCAAAATGTATCTTTTCCTCATTTTTTTTCGCTTGTAACATGGGTAATGAGGTAGCCCTTTCAACCTCCCAGGGACATTGGGATTTCCAAAGACAGTATGTGAGGAGGCACTTTATAAGTAAAATATTTGGAGGAAGGAGGCTAGACATCTGAATTCAGGCCTCTAGTTCCAGGGGAAAGCTTGCTCTCTGTCGGCTCTGAAAGGTCATTGCTCAGTTTCTGAAGCCCCAGTGTTGCTTAGTTCCTTGGCAATCTCCACAGGCCGCTACTGTTCCCCCATTTTTGCTTGCTGGGGGGTGGATATGAGTTACTGGTTCTCTCTTGAAAGGAAGGCTGGTGGCATAGGAATTTGCTAACCAGAAGGTTGGTGGTTCAAACCCAACAGCCACTCCATGGAAGGAGGACTGGGCAATCTACTTCTGTAAAGATTTACCTGCCTCAGAAACCCAAAGCGGGTAGTTATGAGGCTGAATCCACTCAATGGCAGTGAGTTTGGTTTTTTGGTTTTGGTTCTCTCTCATCTCCGCCTCCTTTTCTCCTCTTTCAGTTTCTTTTATTCTTGTCCTCAGAGGCTCTTCCAGTCAGAGGTTACAGAGCTTTGGCCTCGGGAGCCTCAACCCAGACTGGCTAATTCTAGAAGAAACAAATCAGACCTATTCCCATTGTTCCACCTGTGAACTATCTCTTCTTTTTCTCTCACCTTGATCCCTTCCTTTCACTCTGTTTTGTTAAGGCACCTTAACACAGGTTCAGGATTCATCCTGAGCACATCTCCACATTGCCTTGACTACTAATAGGAAACAGCCAGCCATACCAACCATTGTAAAAACCTCATGAGGAGACTTTGAACTGTTTCTAATGATCTGTGCTGTTTGTGACTTCCAGTCAAGATCGAAGAAGAAAAACGGAAATGAAATTGTTCACGTCTTAAAAATAGAAAGGAAGAAGTTACTGGTGTGCTGCAGTCCATAGACCATCCCATATTTGTGGGGAGGGTGTTGACCTAAGGGCTGGAGGAGGAAGTGCCTGAAAAAAGATGACCCCTCCATGCACACCTTTCTCCCTTGTTTAGAAGTTTTGAAAGGAAATGAAGTTGATTGTAAAGCCTCAAAGGAAAAAAGTCTCTGAAGTAGATTATTTTTTCCAGTTAATGTTGTGTAAACAGCCTTCTTGTCTCATGCATAACCTTTCCCAAGTCTCCTCAGGAAAGGAATGTGAGGGCTCTGTAGAGGTGCAGCAGACAGGACATCACAAGGCTGCTACCCTCCCCCAGCCCAGGTGAAAGCCTCTATCGTTTTCTGTTGTCGTTGTTCATTTTGAAAATATTTATGCTTCTGGCACACCAGAATGTGGCATTACAGAATAAATATGGATGACTTTGTGACCAGAGAGAGGTCAATTGACCCAATCGTATTTTTTTTTTCCTGAAATAACAAGATGCTGCCTCTTTCCTGAATACGTGAAAAAAATTCAAATCAACAAATTATACTCAGCAGCTACTGCCTGTTAGTCTCTGCCATTTACTAGCTGTATAATCTCTGTACGTCTCTGAGCCTCAGTTCCTCCACCTCTGAAAAGGGAATAATTTTCTCTACTTTGTCTACCCAGCAGCGATGTGTTGTTGTTGTTAGGTGCTGTTGAGTGGGCTCCGACTTACAGTGACACTGTGTGTGACAGAATGAAACTGCTCGGTGCTGGGCCAGCCTCACCGTCTTTGCCATACTCGACCTCACCCCTGCAGCCACTGTGTCAATCCATCTCGTTTGAGCGCCTTCTCCTTTATCACCGACCCTCTACTTTCAAGCATGATATCCATCTCCAGGGGATGGTCCCTCCTGACGACATGACCTAATAAGTGAGACGAAGTCTGGCCATCCTTGCTTCTTCCATCTGTACTTCTTCCAGGATAGATTTGTTCACTCTTTTGGCAGTCCATGGTATTTTCAGTATTCTTTGCCAACCACAGTTCAAAGGCATCAACTCTTCTTTGGTCTTCATTGTCCGCCTTTCACATGCATATGAGGCGATTGAAAATACCATGGCTTGGGTTAAGCACACCTTAGTCTTCAAAGTGAAGTCTTTGCTCTTTAACACTATAGAAAGATCTTTTACAGGGAAGTTCAAATGAGAGTGTCTCTCTCTCTCTCTGGACTAGATGGCAGTGAGTTTTTTTTTTTTTTTTTTTAAATATAAACACAAGGTGGAAATGATGAAGAATGACATGAATATGAGCTTTTATATTCATGCCACCTGTCACTGTCTCTCTTCTCTTTCCTTATGGCTCTTTCTTTCATTACAGCACATGCCACAGTGCAGGAAGGTGCAGACAATCATTCTGAGAGGGGACGACTGGTCACTAGTCAAGGAGTAGAGGTGAAGCTGGACTAGAGCTAGGTGGCCGATGAGGTGGGGGGTGGGTTAGGATCTGATTGAGAAGGGCCTTGAATTACATGCTGGAGAGTTGACATGTACTCTGCACAGCTGAGGAGACATGGATGTCTTGGAGCAGTGGGATACTGTGATTAGAGGTCTTCTTTTGACATTGCTGCGTGGGAGTGCAGTGAATGGACAGGAGGTGGAAAGGTGAGAGAAGAGTTAGGCCATCATTGTACAACTGAAGGGAGTATGGTTTCAAGGAGGAGGCAGCCCACCATTGCTGAATGTAAAAGAGTTGATGAGAGAGTGGTCCACGATGTCAAAAGCTACAGAGAGATTGTATAAGGCGGCAATGTGAAGATGCTGTTGGGTTGACAGTGAGAAGATCTTGGGTGACTTTGGAGGGACAGATTTGGTGTTGCAGGGCAGTGGGAGCTGCCTGGCTGAGGCAGGTGGGAGCTGAGGAGGGAGGCTGCAGACAGAGACTCCTGTCCCTCTGTGTCTCAGACCTCATCATTGTTAGTGCCTTTATGGCTCCAGCACCACAGGGAGAGGCCCTGCAGGAGTGTGGGAAGCCCACTGGGACCTTAGAAGAAGGAAGTGAATGCTATGAAGGATTCAAACAGGAGGATAGGAACCGAAGGGAAAGAACCTGTCATTCTGAGAAGTGGATGGAGTGAAAAGACAGACATACAACCATGTTGGTTGAGCATTATTCGTAATAGTGAAAAACAGGAAACAACCTAACTTCCTTTCCATTGTCTGACATATAGTTAAACACTGGAGAACACCATTCATTCTACAGACATGCATAGAATTTCAACTGTGTCCATCACTAGATGGTGGGGTTACATGGACAGCAGAACAGATAGGCTGATGTGGAAAGATGTCCAAATTTCAGGTTTCATAAGGAAAGCTAGTTACCAAAAAATACACATAGCATGACGTCATTTAATTAAAAAGAGTTACAACAGCATAGCAAAAACAAAACCCAGTCTATTTATGTTAATGGTGGTGGAATAATTTGGAAAGGATGGCAGTAATGGCTCCATAACATGATGAGGGTCATGTTGCCATGTCACTAAATTACATGTGTAAAAATTGTTGAATTGGCAAACATTTTGTTATATATATGTTTACCACAATATGAAACAACATTGAAAACAATAACAACAAAAAACAACCAAAAACACCACCTGAAAGCAATATAAGGAGCCCTGATGGTACAACAATTAAACACTTGGCTGCTGATTGGGAGGTTGGCAGTTCAAGTCTACTCAGTGGCTCCGTGAGAGAAAGACATGGCCGTCTGCTTCTCTAAAGACTACAGCCTAGGAAACCCTATGGGGGCAGTTCTACTGTCACATGGAGCCACTGTGAGTTGAAATTGCCTCCATAGCACAACAGCAGCAAAGCTATATATGTGTTTATCTATTAAATGCATAAAAACAGGGCCGGCTGGATGAAAACAAGTAGCAGTGGGGGCAAACAAGTTTTGGGAGGTATTATATATAATACATATACATATATAT
>NW_006921688.1:4483462-4495114 GCF_000298275.1 Orycteropus afer afer | reverse complement strand
GTAGTGATACTGCCTCGGAAACCCAAGGAGGGGTCGCTATGAGTCAGGGCTGACTCGACGGCACATAACAACAACAACAATATATTTTGTTTATTCCTTATACTTCTGGATTGTTTATTATCTCTGTATTTTAAAATGCTTTGAAAAGGTGGAGGTCTTTTTGAGTAAAAAGAAAGAGGGACTCAGTCTTTCCAGAAGTTTCCAATTGACTTAATCATCTTTTTCCCCAACATCTATCAGGTTACAAAGCAGCTTTGGGGGCGCAGTGGTAAAGCACTCAGCTGCTAACCAAAAGGTAGATGGTTGGAACCCACCAGCTGCTTTGTGGGAGAAAGATGAGGCAGTCTGATTCTGCAAAGATGTACAGCCTTAGAAAGCCTATGGGGCAGTTCCACTCTGTCCTATGTGGTTGCTATGAGTGGAATTTGACTTGATGGCAGTGGGTTTTGGTGGGTATCAGGCTACAGCCCCCACAACCTGTCCTCATGCACTGATGGGAAGGACCAGCCCTGGTTGAGGCCCTTTTGTCTAGACGTCCAGCCTGGTCTGAGTGAACTGCTAGGGGGACTGAATTGGTGACAGAGCTGAGCTCTGGGGTTCTGGTGATTGCCCTGGAGTTGGGGTGAGTCGCGGCCACTGCACTAGTAAAAGCTGTGTGATTGCATCTGCGGCTCCCAACCACAGGGAGTAACTGAAAGTCCCCAAGAGGACGGCTTCATTGTGATTTCCTGAAAGATAAGGGAAGAGTGAGCATATCACTAAACCCGAACCCAAACTAAACCCCCTGCCATCCAGTTGATTCCGACTCATAGCGACCTCCTGTGGCTTTCCAAGGCTGTATTTCTGGGAATAGATTGCTTCATCTTCCTCCCGCGGAGCAACTGGCGCGTTTTGAACTGCCGACCTCTGGTTAACAGCCAGATGGCTTGCCCACTATGCCACCAGAGCTCCTTAGTTTGCAGAAAACACCTCATCTCTGACTTCTCTCTCTAGCTCATGCCTGTGGGGCTCGGAGCACAGGAAGTCGTTGGGAGAGATCCCCGGGAACGGCGGGATACAGCATGGAGCCCTCGAGCAAGATGGAGTTCTTCCAGAAGCTGGGCTACGGCCAGGAGGACGTGGTCAGGGTGCTGGGCAAGCTGGGTGAGGATGCCCTGGTCAACGACGTGCTCCAGGAGCTCATCCAGACTGGCAGCCGCCCCGTGGCCCAGGAGCGACCGGCAGGGGGCGCCGCTGCACCCCTGCTCATCCCTCGGGGGTCTTGTGGCCCACGGGACTCGGTCCAGTGCCGGCCGGGGACAGACCCTGAAGAGGAGTGTGGAGGCCTGGCCAGTGCCTTGAGACCCATAGTGATTGACGGCAGCAATGTGGCCATGAGGTAGCGTTCTCTCGTCCGTCCATAGGGAGCAGGGTGGGCGGTCCGTTCTCAGGAGCTCCAGTGCGGCCCCTCTTCTCTGCGGTTTGGTCCAAAAGAGCTCTGGGGCCAGTGGATTGGGCTTTCCACCTCTTACAAACAATGTGGCCTTAAGCAGTCACTTAGCCTCTCCATGTGTAAAGTCGTGATAATACCTCTCTGGAAGGAAGTTGTAAAGATCAGGGGTGCACAAAATGTGTAGGACAGAGCAGGTGGCTGTTATTTCACTAATCCCTGAGTAGTGGCCCTCACCTGGGAAGGCATCAGGGAAGTGGGAGGAGCTTATGGTGGGATATGGGAAAGCTAGAACATCTCCAGTTTCCTCTTCTGTGACAGTTAAGAGAATCAAATGGGAAATGTTCCTTTCCTGCGTTGGGAGCCCTCTGCTGGGGGTGTTCTAGGGGGTTGCAGTTCCCCTACTTAAATTTGAGAGATGTGTTTGTCGCCCCTGGTGGCACAGTGGTTAAGCCCTCAGCTCTAACCAGCAGGTCAGCGGTTGGAACCCATCAGCCACTCCATGGGAGAAAGATGTGGCAGTCAGCTTCACTAAAGATTACACAGCCTTGGAAACCCTTGGGGCAGTACCACTCTGTCCTGTAGGTTCAATGGGAGTTGAATTCACTCCAAGGAGTGGGTTTGGGTGGATTTAAAGGGGCTGTAAGAATCCAGCAGGAGAGAAAGTCTGAGAGCGCTTGTGAGAGGCAGCCTGGCTCCTGGGTGATTTGGGCAAGACACTTCTCTCTGGGCACCAATAGAAAGAGGCTTTGGATGCAAGATGATGTTGCTTAAATTGAAGATCTTTCTAAGACTATAGGAATTCTGTGATTCCAAATCAAAACAGCCCAATGTCTGAATAGTAAAAAGAGTTCATCAGAGGCTCTTAGGGGGAGGAAGTGGAACCCTCAGGCCAGTGTTGGACTACTCCTTGGTCTCCTATTCTTGATTGTTCTAAGGAACACATTCTTCACGGGTATTGTTTTATAATTCTGTCTATTATTTGGCCTAAAGGTGGTGTTCTGGTTACCTAGTGCTGCTCTGACAAGAATATACCACAGATGGGAAGGCCTTAACACACAGTTTATTCTCACAGTTTGGAGGCTTTAAGTCCAAGTTCAAAGTGCCAGGCTCTAGGGGCTGGGTGAAAGCCCCTCAACCTTAGGCTTCAGCTCTGCCTCCTGCTCCCGGCCCACTGGAGCTAGAGGCTTTTCTTCACTCAAACAGCTACTGGCTGCTGAGGCTGAGAAGCCCCAAGGTTGACAAATAAAAGACACAGTCCCGATATTACCAAACCACATGACAGGTCATTAATTCAAGTCCACTGAAAGTCCCAAGGTCGGCAGAGTATGGCAGGCTGCTGAACAACGACACAGCTACATGTAGGGTCCGAGCGTCCCATAAATAGAGACTGTTCCCAAAGCTGCTTCTTATATAAGCAGACCACATACCCAAAGCAGGAACTCAGCTGCTCCGATAGATTTCACCATGGAGTTAATTACCAGTCCTACCATGGAGAATAACTACATTCAGCTGCCCAGCCATGTTGACACACAAACTTAACTACCACAGGTGGCCTCTGGGAGTGTCTTCAGTTTCAAGTTAAAAGGTTGTTTCAGGCCAATAGTCTCAGGGATTCCTCTATTCTCTTTCAGGTAGGTAAGTTTTTTTTTTTTTAATTTTGTTCTACTTTTTTTTTTTTTTTTTTTAATTTTCTAACCGGAATTTTTTGTTGTGGTCTTGGTCAGAGTGGTTGGTAGTGGTAGCCGGGTACCATCTAGTTCTTCTGGTCTCCAGTTAGAGGAGGCTGTGGTTCATGTGAGCCGTAGTCCTTTGGACTAATTGCTTCCTGGGATAGTAATTTCTTTCCATCAGGTTCTTATTATTTGGTTCTAGTATTTGCTCTAAGCCCATGTGAGAACTATTGAAGGCTTTGCTTGTTTCCAAAATGCTCTGCAAATCCTAAGTATGGCGATCCTTTCTCACTAATGTGAGTGCTCTCTTCAGCATTCTCTCTAGAGACGAGAGTTATTTAGGAATTGTAGGATAGAGATAAGGTGGAGGGTTTTCTTTTGATGGAAGTCTCTGCTACTTGGAATTCAAAGTTAAACCACCTCCTCTACTTACACATGACCACAGTATATCCTGAGCAAGTCCATTAAGTCTCCCCCTCTACTGTAATTGGTATAATCCCTTCGCTATCTGTGTGTGCTTACAAATGGAAATTATCTAGGAGATTTATTATGAAGAATGTGTCCAAACACCAATGCTTTCACACACTTCCCGCCTATAAAATACTTCAATTAACCAGAATTAAGTGTGTCTCTGTATGTTTGTCTGTGTGTGTACATATATGTATGTTGTTGGCTGCTGCTGGGTCTCCTCTGACTCATGGCAGCTCCATTCACAACAGAAGGAAACACTGCCTGGGCCATCTTCATGAACGTTGGTGTTCTGGTTCCCAAGTGCCGCTCTGACAAGAATATACCACAAATGAGATGGTCTTAACAAACAGGAGTTTATTCTTACAATTTGGAGGCTTTAAGTCCAAGTTCAAAGTGCCAGGCTCTAGGGGCTGGGTGAAAGCCCCTCAACCTTGGGGTCCAGCTCTGCCTCCTGCTCCCGGCCCACTGGAGCTAGAGGCTTTTCTTCACTCAAACAGCTGCTGGCTGCTGAGGCTGACAAGCCCCAAGGTTGACAAGTAAAAAGGCACAGTCCCGATGTTACCAAACCACACGACAGGCCATTAACTTAAGTCCATTGTAAGTCCCAAGGTCGGCAGAGCATAGCAGGCTGCTGAGCAATGACATGGCTACGTGAAGGGTCCAAGCGTGCCATAGGCTAGAGACCATTCTCAAAGCTTCTCCTTATATACAGGAAGCAGTCCACATCCCAAAGGCAGCTACTCAGCTGCTCATAGTAGATTCCACCATGGAGTTGATTGCCAGTCTCATCATGGGGAATACTCCATCCAGCTGCCCAGCCACTCAACCAGACCTAGCCAAACTGACACACAAACACAACCATCACAGTTGGTGTCCATTGTTGTGGTTACTGTATTCTGAGTGCCTTCTGATGGAGGGGCCCCCTGCCAGCACTGTATCATAACAGTGTTCTCTTGTGAGCCATGGGGTTTTCATTGGCTAATTGTCAGAAGTAGATTGTTAGGCCCTTCTTCCTAATCTGTCTTGGACTAGAAGCTCTGCTGTAATCTGTCCATCATGGGGGACCCTACTAGTAGTTGAAACAATGGTGGCATAGCTTTCAGCATTGCAGTGACACTCAAGCTACACACACTTATGTTTACATACATACAAACATCACCTCTGCCACCTCCTGAGTCACAATGGTTGGGAAAAAGGAAGAAATTACACAAAGACCACATGGTAGCAAGACTTAATTTGTTCCTTTCCAAGACAAGTTCTACAAGAGAGTTGGAGCCTTAGGTCTGGCTCTGTCCCTCCCCTCTTCTGCAGTAACATCTTACTGTGCCCTCCAGTGAGAGTTCCAGTGAACAAATGACAGTAGGGTGCCCCCAGATGCTCCACAGAGAGAAGGCTGCAAAGGTGGGGCTCACCCTTTAGAGAGAATGGGTGATTGAAACCCAACAGTGTGTCTCATTGTCTGTTAAACTGAAAATCCTCTTAACCTTGGAAACCTCTTAACCTTCTGAAAACTCTCCCGCACCGAGGATTTGCAGTGCTGCAAACTTGCTGTTTCTTATTGGTTTCTCTTTCAGATTTTTACTATGGTGAAATACTGATAACATAAAATTGGCTGTTTAACCATTTTTAAGTGTACAATTCAGTGACATCACTTGCTTTGCAATGTTGGGAGGGGACAACACTGACCACTCTACTTCCAGAAGTTTTCATCACCCCAAAGAGAAACTATGAACCAATTAACAGTTAGTGCCTACTTCCCCTCCTCCCAGCCTCCAAACCCACTTCCATGGAGTCGATTCTGACTCCTAGTGACCCTCGTTGGGTTTCCAAGGCTGTACATCTTTACAGAAGTAGATTGCCTCATCTTCCTCCCAGGGATTTGTCATTTGGATGACAGTTGGTGGGTTTTGAACCGCTGACCTGGTTAGCAGTCATGTGCTTTACTCACTGTGCCACCAGAGCTCCTTTTCTCCCAGCCCCCAGTAACCAACCACTAATCTACTTTCTGTCTCTATGAATTTGGCCATTCTAGATATTTCATAGAAGTGGAATAATTTAATATTTGCCCTTTTGTATCTAGCTTATTTCACTTAGCATAACCTTTTTGAAATTCATTCATGTGGTAGCATTTATCAGAATTTTATTCCTTTTTATGACTGAGTAATATTCCCCTGTAGCACAGACCATGTTTGTTTATTCACTCATCTGTTGGCGGACATTTGGGTGGTTTCCACCATTTGGCTGTTGTGAATTGTACTGCTATGAACACTGGTATATAAGTATCTGTGACTCACTGCTTTCAATTGTTTTGGGTGTCTACCTAGGAGTGGAATTGCTGGGTGGTATGGTAGTTCTGGTAGCACAGTGCCTAAGGCACTTGACTGCTAACCAAAAGGCTGGCAGTTCAAACCCACCAGCCCCTCCTCGGAAGGAAAGTTGGGCAATCTACTTCCGTAGTGATGCTGCCTCGGACACCCAAGGAGGGGTCACTATGAGTCAGTTCTGACTCGATGGCACATAACAACAACAACAACAACACTTGTAGTTCTATGTTTATCCTTCTGTGGAACCACCGTACAGTTTTGTTCTTTATGTTTGAAGGTGATACTGCTTGTCATGCTGTCTGGTACTGGGGAGGAGTGGAGAGGGGCTTAAAAGTCCAAATGGGACCTTGTGTCCTTTCTTCCCAGAGCAGATGATAAATGCATCTTTTATTGGCAGTAGCATACTCTAGGATGCCTGCGGCCGATTCTGGCTCTGTCCTCGGGAGCCTGGGGCAGCCTGTGCCTTTGCTCACAGAGAACAATGGCCAGGCTTTTCAGGGACAGTTTTTCTTTTTTTCTCTCATCCTTGCTACATCCTCACAGACCAAAACCTATTGCTGCTGTAACAAATTAATGCAAACTTGGTGGCTTACAACAACATGATTTAATTCTTACAAGTCTGGAGTTCGTACTAGCATCCAACTCAGACTAAAATCAAGGCACCAGCAGGCTGTGTTCCTTTCTAGAAACTTTAGGGAAAAACCTGTTTTCTCGCTTTTCCAGCTTCTCAAGGCCACCCGAGTTTCTTGGCTGATGGCCCCTTGCTGTTTTCCCAGCTGACAATGGCCTGACCACTTGTGGCTGTGGGGCACTTGAAATGTTCCCAGTGTGACTGAGGAACTGGATTCTTGAGATGTTATGTAATTTTGATGAGTCTGAACGCAAATGCAAAAATGCAGCCACAAGTGTGAGCTTTCCAGCCCACAAGCTGTGCGACCTCAGCGAGTCACGTGGCCTTTTTTGAGCCTTATTTGTACAATTAAGGGATTGGACTAAATAATTGTATTTTATTTATTTATTTATTTGTGATTTGGGTGAAAATTCACAGAGCAAATTGGTTTTCCATTCAATAATTCATGTACATTTTGTTCTGTGACATTCTTTGCAATCCCCACAATGTACTGCACTCTTCCCACTTCCTCTTGGTGTTTATCTTTCTCCTCCTGTCCTCTCCCTTCCTGCAGCCTTAGCGCTATCCCCGGGCAAATGCTGCCCTTTTGATCTCATATGGTTGATTGTTCTAATGAGTGCACACCTTCCTGGTGTTACTGTTCACCTTACAGGATTGCCTATCATTTGGATGACAGTTGAGCCACGGGGTGAGTTCAGTTCTTGGCTTGAAGGGGGTCTAAGGACCATAGTCTTAGGGGTTTCACCAGTCTCTATCAGACCAGTAATCCTGGTCTTTTTTAAAACTTTGAGTTTTGTCTCACATTTTTCTCCCATTCTATTTGGGACCTCCTATTATGATCCCTTTCAGAGTGGTCAGCAGTGGTAGCCAGGCACCATCCAGTTCTTCTTGTCTCAGGGTCATGGAGGCTGGGGTCTGTGTGGTTTGTTAGTCCTTTGGGCTAATTGTTTCCTGCACACTTTTCTTCATTCTTCTTTGCTCCGGATGGGGATAGACCAATAGTTGCACCTTAGATGGCCACTCACAAGCTTTTAACACCCAAGTTGCTACTCTCCAAAGTAGGATGTAGAATATTGTCTTTGTGGACTACGTTATGTCAGTTGACCTTGATGTCCCCTGAGACATGGTCCTGAGCCCCCATGCCCAGTGACTAATTCCCTTAAGGTGTTTGGCTATGACTAAGAAGTTTTCATAACTTTGCCCCCTGTAGGCTCCACTATATTCATGGATATATTTGCAGCACATATAAATACATATGTTGATGTATCCTCTGTCAAACTTGTATACATCCCAGGGTGTAGTCCCATTTGGCTTCCCACCCCTGGTTAGCTTGAGTGTCTATGTATCCACTCATAGATTATTGTTATTACTGTTATTGCAGGCTTGTATCTGTAATAGTGTTCTGGTTACCTAGTGCCACTCTGACAAGAATATACCACAAATAGGATGGCTTGAACAAACAGGGTTTATTATCTTACACTTTGGAGGTTTAAGTCTGAGTTCAAAGTGCTAGGCTCTAGGGGCTGGGTTAAAGCCCCTCAACCTTAGGCTTCAGGTCTGCCTCCAGCTCCCAGCCCACTGAAGCTGGAAGCTTTTCTTCACTCAGCTGCTGGCTGCTGAGACTGACAAGCCCAAGCTTGACAAGTAATAAGGCACAGTCCTGATATTACCAAACCACACAGCTGGTCATTAATTCAAGTCCATCAAAAGTCCCAAGGTTGGCAGAGCATGGCAGGCTGCTGAACAATGACATGGCTACATGCAGGATTCAAGCATGCCATAAGCTAGAGACTGTTCCCCAAGGCTTCTCTTTATATACAGGAAGCAGACCACATCCCTAAGGCAGCTACTCAGCTGCTCACAGTAGATTCCACCATGGAGTGGATTACCAGTCTCATTATGGGGAATACTCCATCCAGCTGCCCAGCCACTCAACCAGGCCCAGCCAAGTTGACACACAAACTTAACCACCACAACTAGTATTTACCTTTGTGGCCTTTAACACTTGTGCTCCTCCTAGTATCATCCTCTGCCTTGATTATTTTGTGCTGACTTCCCTTGTAGTGTATATCGCCTTTCCCTTCACTCCAGTTAATATGTAAACCAAACTCACTGCCGTTGAATCGATTCAACTCATAAGGACCCCTCCTTCGGTTTCCAAGGCGGTATCTCTATGGAAGTAGATTGCCCAATCTTCCTTCTGAGGAGTGGCTGGTGGGTTTGAACTGTCAGCCTTCTGGTTAGCCTTAGGCACATGCTACCAGAGCTCCCAAGTTAATATGTATGTATCTACCCTTTAATTAGTGATTTACCTTCCCTTCCCATCCCACACTTGGTAACATTTGAGGAATGATTTTTTTTCTGTGTGTAAACCTTTCTTGACTTTTTACAATAGTGGTTTTGTACAATATTTGTCCTTTTGTGACTGACTAATTTTACTCAGCATAATGTCTTCTAGATTCATCCATGTTACCAGGAGTTTTGCAGATTCATCATTATTCTTTAATGTTGTGTAATATTCCATTGGAGCTCTGGTAGCGTAGTGCCTAAGGCACTTGACTGCCAACCAGAAGGCTGGCGGTTCAAACCCACCAGCCACTCCTCAGAAGGAAGATGGGACAGTCTACTTCTGTAGTGATACTGCCTTGGAAACCCGAGGAGGGGTCGCTGTGAGTCGGATCTGACTTGACGGTAGTGTCTTTTTTTTTTTTTTTTTTTTTTCCCATCTGTTAATTATACAGAAGATGGGCAATCTACTTCCGTAGTGACACTGCTTTGGAAACCCAAGGAGGGGTTGCTATGAGTCGGGTCCAACTCAATGGTAAATAACAACAACAACAACAATATTCCATTGTGTGAATATACCATAGTTTGGTTATTCATTCATCTGTTGATGGGCACTTAGGTTGTTTCCATCTTTTTGCTATTGTAAATAATGCAACGATGAACATGGGTGTGCATATATCTGTTCATGTCACAGCTCTTACTTCTCTAAGATATATGCTTAGTACTGAGATTGCTGGTTCATTTTATTTCTATTTCCAACTTTTTTTTTTGTTTTTTTTGGTTTGTTTTTTTTAAGGAAGCACTATACCATTTTCCACAATGGTCGTACCATTTTAGTCCCACCTAGTGTAACAGGTTTCCAGTCTCTCCGCACCTTTGGCAGCATTTGTTGTTTTCTGTTTTTTTGAACTTTGCTATTAATTCTGGGGTGTGGACTAAATAATCTTCATGGAGGGTCAATGAAAAAGGGGAAGGTTGAGGAATGAGGTGGATTGGCACAGTGGCTGTAATGATGGGCTCAGGTATAACAGGGATTGTGAGGCTGGTGCAGGACCAGGCAGGGTTTCATTCCGTTGTACGTGGGAGAGTTATGAGTCAAGAGACTCGACCACACCTAACAGCAACAACAACATGGCTTTTTTACCTCTGACATTCTGGAATGCAAGGTGATTATTTTATGCATGCTTAAAAGATATAAAGGGAGCCCTGATGGTGCATTGGTTAAGTGCTTGGCAGCTAACCAAAAGGTCAGTAGTTGGAACCTACTGCGGGGAGTGGCTCTGTGGGAAAAGGCTTGGTGATCTGCTCGCATAAAGATCACAGACTAGAAAACCATTTGGGGCGGTTCTGCTTTATCCCATGAGGTCACTATGAATTGGAATTGACTTGAAGGCACACACTTGGTTCCACAATCAACATCCACTTGAAGTGGCAGTCAAGAAATCAGACAATATATTGCACTGGGCAAGTCTACTGTAAAAGATCTCTTTAAAGTGCTGAAGAGCAAAGATATCTCTTTGAAGACTAAGGTGCGCCTAGCCCAAGCCATGATGTTTTCAGTTGCCTCTTATGCATGTGAAAGCTGGACAATGAATAAGGACAATCAAAGAAGAGTTGATGCTTTTGAGTTGTGGTGTTGGCAAAGAATGCTGCAAGTACCATGAACTGCCAGAAGAACTAACAAATCTGTCCTGGAAGAAGTGCAACCAGAATGTTCTTTGGAAGTGAGAATAACCAGACTTCGTCTCACCTACTTTGGTCATATTGTCAGAAGGGACCATTCCCTGGAGAAGGATATCATACTTGGTAAAGTGAAGGGTCAGCGAAAAGGGGGAAGGGCCTCAACAAGATGGATTGACACGGTGGCTACAATGATGGGCTCAGGTGTAGCAAGGATTGTGAGGCTGGCTCAGGACCTGGTAGTGTTTTGTTCTGTTGTACAGAGGGTCGCTATGAGTCGGAGCCGACTCAGCGGCAGCTAACAACAACAATGAAGGCCCACAACAACAACAACAAAAATGTGTTATTTCTTATGGGGGAATGTCTCTTTCTGCTCAAAGGTTCAGAGAGAATATGTAACTTTGCCCAAGGTCATAGTAAGTCACCAGGCTGCAGATTCAGTGCTCTTTTCAATGTCCCACATTGTTGTTGTTGTTATTAAGTGCCACTGAGTCATCTCTGACTCATAGCGACCCTATGCTCAGCAGAATGAAACACTGCCCGGTCCTGAGCCAGCTCCACGATTCTTGCTACACTTGAGCCCCT
Source organism: Orycteropus afer afer (assembly GCF_000298275.1). Taxonomy (NCBI): domain Eukaryota; kingdom Metazoa; phylum Chordata; class Mammalia; order Tubulidentata; family Orycteropodidae; genus Orycteropus; species Orycteropus afer. The sequence goes on along the minus strand of NW_006921688.1, from coordinate 4,484,035 downwards.
CGCCGCCACCACTGTGTCAATCTACCTCGTTGAGGGCCTTCCCCTCTTTTGTTGACCCTCCACCTTACCAAGCATGACATCTTTCCCCAGGGAATGGTCCCTTCTGACAACATGACCAAAGTATGTGAGAGGAAGTCTGGCCATTCTCACCTCCAGGGAGCATTCTGGCTGCATTTCCTCCAGGACAGACCTGTTAGTTCTTTTAGCAGTCCACGGTACTTTCAGCATTCTTTGCTAACACCACAGCTGAAAAGCATCAACTCTTCTTCGGTCTTCCTTATTCACTGTCTGGCTCCCACATGCATATGAGGCGATTGAAAATACCATGGCTTGTGTCAGGCGCATCTTAGTCCTCAGGAGACATCTTTGGTCCTCAGCACTTGAAAGAGGTCCTTTGCAGCCAATTAGCCCAGTGCTGTACATCACCTGATGTCCTGACTGCTGCTTCCATTGGCGTCAATTGTAGAACCAGGCAATGTGAAGTCTTTGACAATTTCAATTTTTTTTTTTTTATTAGGATTTGGGTGAAGATTTACAGAGTAAATTCACTTTTCATACAGCAGTTCACATATA
>NW_006921688.1:4467366-4481832 GCF_000298275.1 Orycteropus afer afer | reverse complement strand
GTCAGATATGTTATTACCAAATATTTTTTCCCAATCTGTAGGTTCTCTTTTGACTCTTTTGGAGAAGTCTTTGGAAGCACATAAAAATTTAATCAATTTCAATTTTTTATCCAATTTTTATAATGCTACTTATAGGTCCAGTTGTGAGGACTTTTGTTTTCTTTATATTGAGATGTAATCCATACTACAGACTGTATTCTTCCATCTTCATCAGTAAGTACGTCAAGTCATCCTCATTTTCAGCAAGCAAAGTTATGTCGTCAGTGTATTGCAGGTTGTTAACAATTCTTCCTCCAATCCTGATACCACGTTCTTCTTCATGTAGTCCAGCTTCTCGGATTATTTGCTCAACATATAGATTGAATAAGTATGGGGAAAGGATACAACCCTGACACACTCCCTTCTTGATTTTAAACCATGCAGTGTTCCCTTTTTCTGTTTGAACAACAGCCTCCTGGTCTATGTACAGGTTCCTCATGAGTACAATTAAGTGTTTTGGAATTTCCATTCTTCTCAATGTTATTCACAATTTGTTATGATCCACACAATCAAATACTTTTGCATAGTCAATAAAACACAAGTAAACATCTTTCTGGTATTCTTTACTTTGAGCCAAGATTCATCTGACATCAGCAATGATATCCCTCATTCCATGTCCTCTCTGAATCCAGCCTGCACCTCTGGAAGTTCTCTGTCAATATACTGCTGCAATCATTTTTGAATTGTCTTCAGTAAGATTTTACTTGCATGAGATATTAATGATATTGTTCAATAATTTCCACATTCTGTGGGATCACCTTTTTTTGGAATGGGTACAAATATGGATCTCTTCCAGTTAGTTGGCCAGGTACCTGTCTTCCATATCTCTTGGAATAACCCAGTGAGTGCTTCCAGTGGGGCATCCACATGTTGAAACATCTTGGTGGGTATTCTGTCAATTCCTGGAGCCTTGTTCTTCGCCAGTTCCCTCAGTGCAGCTTCGATCTCTTCCCTCAGTACCACTGGTTCTTGAACATATGCCACCTCCTGAAACGGATGAAGATTGATCAGTTCTTTTTGGTACAGTGACTCTGCATATTCCTTCCATCTTCTTTTGAGGCTTCCTGCATCATTCAATATTTTGCCCATAGAATCTTTCAATATTGCAACTCGAGTCTTAAATTTTTTCCTCAGTTCTTTCAGCTTGAGAAATGCTGAGTGTTCTTCCCTTTTGGTTTTCTAACTCCAGGTCTTTATATTTCATTATAGTATTTCATTATATATATATTATATATATTTTATAATATATATTATATAGATTTCATTATAGCACATTTCATTATAGTAGTTGGCTTTGTCTGCTCGAACTGCTCTTTGAAATCTTCTGTTCAGCTCTTTTATCTTGTCATTTCTTCCATTTGCTTTAGCTACTCTTCGCTCAAGGGCAAGTTTCAGAGTCTCTTCTGACATCCATTTTGGTCTTTTCTTTCTGTCTCGTATTTTTAATGACCTCTTGCTTTCTTGATGGATGATGTTCTTGATGTCATCCCACAATTCTTCTGGTTTTCAGTCATTGGTGTTCAATGCATCAAATCTATTCTTTAGATGGTCTCTAAATTCAGGAGGTATATATTCAAGATCATATTTTGGCTCTTGTGGACTTGTTTTAATTGTCTTCAACTTCAAGTTGAACTTGCATATGAGCAGTTGATGGTCTGTTCCACAATCAGCTCCTGGCCTGGTTTTGGCTGAAGATATTGAGCTTTTCTATCGCCTCTTACCACAGATGTAGTCAATCTGATTCCTGTGTACTCTGTCTGGTGAAGTCCACGTATATAGCCGCCGTTTGAGTTGTTGAAAGAAGGTATTTGCAATGAATATGTCATTGGTCTGGCAAAATTCTGTCATGTGATCTCCAGCGTTATTTCCGTCACCACAGCCAAATTTTCCAACTACCGGTGATTCTTCTTTGTTTCCCACTTTTGCATTCCAATCACCAGTGATAAGGAACACATCTTGATTTCATGTTTGGCAATTTCAGACTGCAGAAGTTGATAAAAATCTTCAATTTCCTCATCTTTGGCTTTGGTGGTTGGTGCATAAATTTGAATAATAGTCATATTAATGGGTCTTCCTTGTAGGTGTATGCATATTATCCTATCACTGATAGCATTGTACTTCAGGACAGATCTTAAAACATCTTTTGTGATGATGAATGCCACACCATTCCTCTTCAATTTGTCATTTCCGGCATAGTAGATCATATGGTTGTATGATTCGAAATGGCCAAAACCAGTCCATTTCAGCTCACTAATGCCTAGGATATTAGTCTTTATGCATTCCATTTCATTTTTGACATCTTCCAATTTTCCTACATTCATACTTTGTGCGTTCCACATTCTGATTATTAGTGGATCTTTGCAGCCGTTTCTCCTCGATTTGAGTTGTGCCACGTCAGCACATGGAGGTCCTGAAAGACTTACTTTATCCATATCATTAAGGTTGGTTCTACTCTAATGAGGCAGCTCTTTCCCAGTCCTATTTTGAGTGCCTTCCGACCCAAGGGGCTAGTCTTCCTGCACTGTGTTGGACAATGTTTCCAAGCTATTCATAAAGTTGCCCAGTAATGTATCAGACAGTGTTTCTCTGCTATTCATAAGGTTTTCACTGACCAGGTTTTGAAAAGTGGATGGCTTCCTCCTTCTTCCTAGTCAGTAAGTTGAAACCTGTGCACCTATGTGCAACTCTGCTGGTGTCTGAAACACCAGTGGCACAGCCTCATTCTCACAGCAACGTACAAGCCTCATAGGATGACAAACTGACAGACAAGTTTGTCTCCCTTAGCTGTTGGAAACCTCTGCACCCTCCTCTTACCTAATTCCTACCTGAAACCTGACACTCTGTGGTCCCTGGCTGCTCCTGGTCCCTCCCTCTCCTGGCTCTAGGGGGCTTGGGGCCTAGCCCTGCCTCCCACCCCCTTCAACCCCACGTTACGTCCAATAATTCCCATACCCTTGGCTCATCCCCATTCAGCCTTGAAGAGGATCATGAAGCAGAGACCTTGAGCTCATAGGCCTCTGTGTTGGAGCCAGGGAGGGCCTGCCTGTGCTGACCGCAGCCCTTGCCATGTAGGACAAGCACTGATTTGCCCACAGCAGGTAGAATGTGCTAGTGCCACCTCCCTTCCCCAGACCCAGGGCTCTCTGCAGGTGTCAATACTCAGGATGCCACTCTGCTGGACCACCCTGCTGGGGTTCCTCAGTGTGTCACATGTGCATTGCATAGTGGTTCAATGGATTGAATTGTGTCCCCCTCTAGAAGACATATTGAAAGGTGCTGTGGTGCCAAAGTGTCTAAGGCATTTGACTGCTAACCAGAAGATTGGCAGTTGAAACCTACCAGCCGCTCCATGGAAAGAAGATGGGGCAATGTATTTTCGTAAAGATTTACTGCTTTGGAAACCCAATGGGGGGTTGCTATTAGTTGGAATCGACTTGATGGCAGTGGGTTTGGCTTTTTGGTAAGAGATATATTGAAGGCGTAACCCTGGTACCTCTGAACATGACCTTGATTGGACGGTGTTATCAGTTAACATGTGATCATAGCAGAGCAGGATGGGCCTTAATCTGCTACAACTGGTGTCGGTAGAAAAGAGAAGAGACACAGAGAGACACACCGAGGGCAGGGGGCTGTGTGAAGATAGGCAGAGATTTGGAGTAAAGCATCTGCAAGCCAAGGGATGCCAAGGATTGCCTCAAAGTGCTGGAAGCTAGGAGACAATGGAATATATTCGCCCTCAGGGCCCTCAGAGGGAATCAACACAACCAGTACTCTGACTGCAGGCAGCTAGCCTCCGGAACTGTGGAACAGTGAAGTTCTGTCTGACAAGCCACCCATTTTGTGGTACTTAGTCACAGCAGTTCCAGGAAACTCCCACGGTGACTCTGATTCACTAGCAGCACAGAGACTGATTTTCATGCACAATCTCTAAACTTTCAAAGTGTGTGTATGAGTGTGTGTATGTGCTTGGGCCACTCAGCTGAATCCCTGAGTCTCTATACATTTGGCCTTTAGAAAAATGTCCGGCAAGTTGAAAAAAGACCCAGGCTTTCACTGAAAGCGTGTTAAAAGCTGCACCTGGTGTCTGGGAGGAACATTAATTCTCAAGTGCCAGTTGCGTGCACTTTCTTGCCTGCGGCAGGCAAAGTCAGAAGGCGTTCTGTAGGCAAATTTAGAGAAGGAGTGATTTGAAGTCCTTAAGCTTGGAGAAACCACCTGATGATTTCACATCCTCTTACTGCCTCAGACAAGGGTTTCATCTGAATGTGTCCTCATTTTGGGGTGCAAGGTGTTTGGGCGGTTATTTACATTTTTAAACTCAAAAACCCCAGCAGAATCTGGTTTCTTCTGGAGTAATGAGTTTTCCGTAAAGACAGAGCTCAGGTTTGAAATGGGAGGGTTTGGTGTGACCCTCCAGTGGAGCACCAGTAAGCAGCAAACAGTTCTGGGGGGTTTACAACTGGCCTGGGGTCAGACCTGCGGCTGACCAACTTTGGTCTTAGATTCTGTATTCGTTCTCTAGGGCTGCCATAACAAAGTACCATAAACAACTTTCACTGCCATTAAAATGCAAGCTAGATGCATGCGTGAAAGCATGTGAGAAGCTGCATCACGGTGTTTGGGAAGGAAGTTAATTCTCACGCACCAACTGTTGTGAGGATTTCCCCCATCTTCTACTGTCTGACAGTTCTGGAGGCCGGAAATCCGAAACCAAGTATCAGAAGGACCTTGCTCTTCTCCCTGAAGGCCCCAAGGAAAGACCCTTGCTTGCCTCTCCCAGCTTTTGGCGGTTCCTGGCAGTTCTCAGCCTGCCTTGGTTTATGGGTGCATCGCTCCAATCTCGGCCTCCGTCTCTCACATGGCCATCTTACCTCCACGTCTCTGTGCTCCGTGTCTCTTTCAGAAGGACACCAGGCACAGTGGACAGGGTCCACCCTACTGCAGTATGATCCCATGTTAACTGATCATATTCAGGTATCACCTCCAAAAACAGAATTCAATGTATCTTTTTTGAGCTACAATTTAATCCTTGCCTTGACTAGGGAGCGTTCTCTTGGTGAGAAGGGCTATAAGCTGCAGATTCAGAGTGTTTTTAATTAAACAAAATAAGAAACAGAGCAGAAACAGTGGTGTCTGCTGAAGTCTCATACCCTATGGGAATGGTGGTCTTCTCTTGCTTTCCTCTCTCCTACAACCACAGTGTTGCTGTCCATGAGACTATTGGGTGAGCTCCTAATTTCTTCAGGGACTTCCTTGGCAGTAGTTAAGGGTACAGTGGTGTTCCAATTAGATTGTCTGGCTGACACTCTAACGGTAGCTGCCCTAGGCACAATTGTCATGTAGGCAAAATTTGCCCCAGGCTCAACCCACTTCCCCTTTTCACCCTCCCCATTATTCAAAACCTACCACTCCTGTTTCCTTTTCCCACAAGGCCTAGCTCTAAGCTCCTGGCTGATAAACTAGAGGTTGGACAATCTACTTCCGTAGTGATACCACCTCAGAAACCCAAGGAGGGGTCACTATGAGTCGGCTCTGACAGGACGGCAGTGAGTTCGGTTTTGTTTTTTGTGCCTGTCAATAAACAGCAGTTCATGGAGTTCAGGAAGAGAAGAACAGAGGAATGCTGCCTCTCTGCAAGTGGGAGCATTTGAATGGTGAAGATTATTGCTCTGAAGTTGCTGCCATTTGGATGCCAGGGGTGGAGCCTGGGGAGGGGGAGGAAGAAACGAGCTTTGGGACCCTGGGGAGTAAGAGTTTGCAGGCCCACAGATTACACATTGAGATCTCCACTGGATCAGTGAGCTGGGCACACCTCTGTGCCTCCATTTCCCTGTGGGTGAAATGGGGATGAAGGTAACTTCCTCAAGGGCTTGTTGTAATGACTGAATGAGGTAAACTGTGTAAAGTGGCCTGGCGCACAGGCGCTCTCTACAAATATTGAATATGAACCTTAAGAAGCAGGGGCCACACTCAGCACCATGCACCAAAGCAGTTGCACTCGAGCTGATTCCAGCACGTGGTGACCCCATGCATCAGAGTAGAGCTGTGCTCCAGAGGGTTTTTAATGGCTGATTTTTTGCAAGTAGTTTACCAGGCCTCTCTTGCATGGCACCCCTGGGTGGATTGAACCTCCATCCTTTAGTTCAGCAGACAAGAGCATTAGCTTTGTGCCCCACCCAGGGCTTTCAGCACGGAGCATGTTGTTGTTATGTGCCTTCAAGTCAGAGCTGACTCATAGTGACCCCTCCTTGGGTTTCCGAGGCGGTATCCCTACGGAAGTAGATTGCCCAACCTTCCTTCCGAGGAGGGGCTGATGGGTTTGAATCGCCAGCTTTCTGGTTAGCAGTCAAATGCCTCAGGCACTATGCTACCAGAGCTCCCTAACATAGACTCTAGTTTTTAGCACAAAAAACAAAACTAAACCCATTGCTGTCAAGTTGATTTCTGACTTGTAATGACCCTAGAGGATAGAGCAGAACTACCCCACAGGGTGTCCAAGGCTGTCAAATCTGTATGAAAGCAGATTCCCCATCTTTCTCCTGTGCAGTGGCTGTTGGGCTTGAACTGCTGAACTTTCAGTTAGCAGCCAAGTGCTTAACCACTGCACCACCAGCACTCCTTTGGTTTTTATTCCAAAGCAAAACCAAACTCACTGCTGTCGAGTTGATTTTGACTCATAGCGTCCCCTCCTTGAGTTTCCAACGGGGTATCTCTACTGAAGTAGATTGCCCAATCTTGCTTTTGAGGAGTGGCTGGTGGGTTTGAACTGTCAGACTTCTGGTTAGCAGTCAAATGCCTTAGGCACTACGCCACCAGAGCTCCCATGCTCATAAATAGATGTTGAATTAATGAGAGAATGCACGAATGAATGAATGCCTCCAGCTTATCGCTTTCCCTGATGCATGCCAGTAAGAGAGCTCCTTGGGTGACCATAGATGCCTGTTGCCTGACTGGAAGCTTTGTGGGTCCTCCAGGTGGACTTCTGCTTGGTGAGGAGGTGTCCTTGCTGTGGCCTCCTGCCATTGTCCAGCACTTTCTTCAGTCAGAAATAGGGTAACCAAGCTGGGGCTTCAAGATTGGTAAAAAATGTGAAAAGGATTGGAAGATAGATCATCTTCATGTCTCAAAAGAGACCAGAAGCCTTGTGAGGAGAGGTTGGGGTGGGATGTCAAGTACTGTAAATAATAGCCTGAATGAAAAGTCCCCCATTCCAGAGAAACCAGGTTAGGGGTTCTGGAAGTCAGTCCCCTACCACTCTGTGCCTGGAATCAAAGCTGGATGGCAGAGGACTTCTTAGGGAGACAGGGAAGGTGTGGGCCACAAAATGTGCTACGGGTGGACATGCTCTTGCCTCACAGTCCCCTCCTCTTAGTGGGTCTGTATCTGCCATTTACAGAGTCTTGGCTGAGGATCTGCCGTTTTGTGTCTTGTATTAGAAGCTTTGGGGCTGGTTTTTGCTCCCTGAGGCTGATGGTGGCAGCTTTCCTCTGTTCTTCTCTTCCTGAACCCCATGAACTGCCAACCTCCTCCCCTCTTCATGTCCAGGCCAGGGTCACTGTGGTTGTCTCTTCAAACCCTCAGACCCGGGCAGGATCAGCGGAGTCCATGGCCCCTTCTTACCCTGCCCCCTCACAAGAGCTGGGTTCAGTTTCACTCCTACTCTACCGTCACAAATCGCCCCCACGAAGGTGGAATGGAAAGTTAGCTTTTGAAGGGCTGAAAACAGGAAAGAGAGCAATTAAGAAAGAAGTTCAAAAGAATTGAAGTAGTACTGGTTTTACTTGAGAATTAGCTGAGGGTTGACTTTGCTGTGGTAAAGAGGTGCTCGTGTTCACATTATGTACTGCTCAGATATGTGAAGAAGATGGACCTTGTTTTCTTTGATGGATACAATCTCCTCCCATCCTTTTTGGGCAGTGTGAGGGCACACCTTAAACTTGACAATTTACAATACCTTGGGGTCTTCTATGACTCAATCTTTCTGTTTTCCCACCCTCCCCTCGTTCCTCTATTAACTGGCATCAGGGGTTTTGAGACCTAGTGGGGGCTGGGAGAGAGGGTTGTCAGACAAAAATCTCATACTTTGTCAGGAGTGAAGGAAAAGGCGTTTTATTGTGGAATAATACAGCTCAGGCTGGCATCACCCAGTACAATTACAAAGTACTCTGCCGTTTGTGCAGTCAGAGGTTTTCATTCATAGCAGACAAAGGAAAGATGGGGGTTAACGATTGATTATAGATAAAGTCAGCTTCTGCTCTGGAGTCTTTTGAAATGGAAAGGTCAGCCATTTGGTGAGGGAGTGAGATATTCGTAGGTGAATGGTGCCAGCTGGTTCGGTTTGGTTGCATGACTGGAGTCATAATCACGTTCTTGCCAGGAACAAATCGTTGTCGTCCTCACCTTATGCTCCCTAGGAATGCATGTTGACCCCCACCATTCTTATGTCCTGACATGAATGCTTCCATTTTGAAACTTTCTGTTTACAAAGTCTTGGACACTTACTGGGCTCTATTGCTCTCTCTCTGAGTTGGAGAACATGGAAGCATCATTGGTCCCATTTGGCCTTTTCAGGAGACACCTGGCTTCAAGTGCCTCCTTATGGGGTCCTATTTCTCCATCCTCCAGCCTCAAACAATCTACCAGTTCTCACGGCATGGAAAGGGGGGTTGCTTTGGGGTCATCTATCTGGCATTGTCTTCCAAGGTAACCCTGCAGCTCCAAAGCCCTGTTAGATGCTGAAACAAGGATTTCTCTGAGGGGCTTAGAAGGTGTCCAGGCTCTGCTGAGAATGGAGCCTTCAACTTGATGCTGGTATGTCTGCCCCTACTCCTTTGGCTCAACCAGTAAAGCAGGGTAAGCAATGGGGAAGGACCCCGGTGAATGACCTCTTCATTCTCCCGGCATCTTTCTTTTCTCAACTTCTGCTTGAGTGGAGGAGACTAGCTTCCCACTTCCTCTTCCTTTTTAACACAGACATTCCCATTGATATCTTCTTACTGTTTGAATAAGCCTCGTAGCTCAGTCTCAATGGTCAAAGTGGTATTTTCTGAAGAAACTTTGAGTTTAGGAAGCCAGGCTTGGCTCATGTTACTGGAGCTAAGGGAATTTAGAAAGTTCTCTTCTATCTCTGCAATGCCAAGCATTTCTACAGACCCCCTGTAACTCTCCTAATCCCCTCCAGGTAACTAAATGCCTCCTGGAGACCAGCAGGAAAGATCACACACAAGAGAAAGTACAGAAATACAATTTTTTAAATTATTATTTTATTGTATTTTTGGTGAAACTTTACAGAACAAATTAGGTTCCACTGAACAATTTCTATAGTATTGTTCAGTGACATTGGTTACATTTTTCACAGTATGTTACCATTCTCATTATTTCCATCCTGGTTTCTATTCATCTAGTTTCCCTGCCTGCTCCCTTACTTTCTTATCTTTGCTTTAGGGTAAATACTGGTCTCATGTAGATGATTATTTAAGGGAGCAAAATACTCATGGATGATATTGTTTATTTTATGAGCCATTATTATTTGGCTGAAAGTTGATCTCTGGGAGGGGGTTCAGTGCCAAGTTTAAAGGGTATCTTGGGATGACAGTCTTGGGGAGGGATCTGCTAGTCTCAACTAGTGCAGTAAAGCTGGCTTTTTAATTTTTTTTTTTCTCTTTTCAGGAATTTGAGGTTTGTTCTACATTTTCTCCCCTTCTGTCTGGGACCTCCCTGGTCAGAACAGTTGTTAGCAGTAGCTGGGCACCACCTAGTTCTTTTGACCTCAGGCTAGATGAGGACATATGTAATTCTTGTGAGCTATTAGGCTAGTTTCTTTTTGAGTCTTCGATTTCCTTCTTTCTCTTTTGCTCCAGATGAATGCAGACCAGTAGTGTCTTAGCTGGCTGCTCATAAGCTCTTAAGGCCCCAGATGCTACCAAAGTGGGGAGCAGAAATATCTTTATGCTCTATCAATTGACCGAGTTGTCCCCCAAGACTATGGTCCCAAGCCTTCAAAGCCAGTAAACCAAACCTGTAAGGTGTTTGTTATTTCTAGGATGTATCTGCAACTGTGCCCCTTATGTACTTTATTATATATATGAAAATACATGCAGTGCACACAAACATGTATATGCATATGCCTATAGATGCACCTATACATGCACACGTATATTCACATGTGCCTTCCTATACATGTGTATGTATACATATTTACCTATGTAATCACAAACATATTTTTTGGTTGCTATTACTGCTAAAGCACTTGACTGCTAACCAGAAGGCTGTCGGTTCAAACCCACCAGCCACTCCTCGGAAGGAAGGTTGGGCAATCCTACTTCCGTAGTGATACTGCCTTGGAAACCCAAGGAGGGGTCGCTATGAGTCGGGGCCGACTGTACGGCACATAACAACAACAACAACATTACTGTTTTTGCAAAATTATATGTTATAGCATTGCTTGAACAGTTTCTCTCAGTAAGATCAGCACAAGGCCAGTTCCCATGAGGCAGAGGTTAAAGATGTCCCAAATGTCCAAACTACCATGCCACACCATCATTTCAGCATTAACTTCTCCTCCTCCTCCCAGTAATTTCCCCCGTCTTAGGGTTCTGTATTTCGCTGTAACGCCTCACAGAACTCACAGACACCAAAGGGATCATCTCATGTAGTAGTGGTGGAGGCTGGCAGGCTGGTGAGTCCCAGGTCCGTGAGTAGGTCTGGAGGACCCTCCCAGTTCTTGGGGTTTGATGAACCTTGGTCAGCAGATCAGATGACGGTTGCTGTCCCAAATCCAGGGGTGAGATGAGGATGAGCCAAAACACAGAATTGGAGCAAGAGGAGGGGGAACCTTCCCAGGAGATTCGTAGGTATACCCTCAAGGAAGCTAAGAGTGGTGATTTGAATTATACCCTCCAGCAAGGCAGGACTCAAGATACATTGCACCTGTGTTGTTCCAACAGAAATAACCCAAGTGGATGGCTCTAACAATCAGCAGCTCAAGGCAAATCCCACCACAGAGCCGATTGCCATCATTTTAGGGAATGACTACTACCAGCTGCCCAGTCAAGATGACACTTGACCTTAACTATCACTTGCACCCCAAACAGGCATGGATAATAGGATTTACAATACAACACAGAATGGAGGACAATGGCTAGAAGGGCCATATCAAGCAATTCACCGCAAGCATTTACCAAAATTTTCCTTTATCTTATGTTCCTCTTAGTGTCATCATTTACCTTGGGCAGACTGTACATGTGTCACCCCTACTGGGTACCACCTTTCTCATCAGCAAAAATGACAAGTGTCTACTACTTAGAAAATGATTTCCCGTCCTTACTCCTCCCATCCCTTGTAAGCATCAAAAAGGTGCTTTCTGTGTGTATATCTATTCCTGTCTTTTTTATAAAAGTAAGACCATGTAATGTATGTCGTTTTTTGATTGACTTACTTCACTCAGCCTAATGTCCTCCAGATTCACCCATGTTAAAATATGTCTTGAGAACTCACCTTTATTCTTTGTAGTATTCCATTTTATCTTTGTACCACAATTTGTATATCCATCCATCTATTGACAGGCAGTTTGATTGTTTTGTTTTTTTGTTGTTGTTACTGTGAATAAAACAGCAATGAACATAGGTGTGCATATGTCTATTCATGCCACTGCTATTAGAGTTCTAGGGAATATACATAAGAGTGGGATTGCTGGATCATAAGGTTTTTCTATTTCTACCTTTTCTAGGAAGTGCCACACCATTTCCCATAGTGATTGTACCATTTTACAGTCCCACCAGCAGTGTATAAGAGTTCCAATCTCTCTACAACCTCACCAGCATTTGTTGCTTTCTGGTTTTTTGATTGGTGCCAGTTTTATAGGGCTGAGATCATGTCTCATTGTAGTTTTGATTTGTGTCTCTCTAATAGGAGCTCTGGTAGCACAGTGCCTAAGGCATTTGACTGCTAACCAGAAGGCTGGTGATTCAAACCCACCAGCCCCTCCTCAGAAGGAAGATGGGGCAATCTACTTCCGTAGTGATACTGCCTCAGAAACCCAAGAAGGGGTCGCTATGAGTCGGGTCCAACTCGATGGCACATAACAACAACAACAACAACAACAACAACAACAAAAAGCTAATGATTTCAAACATCTTTTCATGTGAATGACCTCTTTGGTGAAGTATCTCTTTATGTTCTTTCTTATTTTTGATTGGATTATTTGTCTTGTTGTTGATATTTTCTACATATTTTGTCTGTCTCTTCCTGTTCTGAAATTCTGATAACATGTAAGTTATTCTTCTTGACGGTATACCACATGAATCTTTGGCTTCCTTCATTTTGTTTTGATCTTTTTTCTGATTGATCCCTTTACAAAGTAGTATTGAAGTATTTGTCTTCAATCTCATTAATTTTGTCTTTGATTGATTCTGTTATACTCTTTTACCCATTCAATGTGTTACCTGTTTCTGAAATCTTAGTATTAACATTCTGGATTTCTGTTTGTTGCTTTTGTATAGTTTCTAATTTTTCATTTATTTTGTCAGTTTGTTCTTGAATTATTTTCCTAAATTGTTCTAGAGTGTTATCTGTGTTTTCCTTAATTTTGTCAGTGTTTTCCTTGACCTGTCTCTCAATTCATTGAAGGTACCTGAATATAATTATTTTTAATTCCTTATCAGAGAGTTCCAATGGTTCCAATGCTGCTTCTTCCTCAGGGATGTTTTCTGGGTATCTTGGTTCCTTGTTTGTATTACTTTGTCTTGCTTCTTTGTGTGGTCTGCGATGGTTAGTTGTCTCTGAGACATTGTGATATATTTGTTTATATTTAATTGGTGATTTATGTTGGTGTGATTTGCTCAAATTTTTTTTTCTTTTAATATATCTGAGTAAACAGGGCTATTGTGCTACTCTATTCGCTAATGGGCAGCACTCAGGCACTCACCATCTCTCTCCTGGTGAGTATAATAGAGAATGAGAGTGTGTGCACAGGTCTCTCTTAGTCATTTGTGAAGAGCAGTTGAGGGTGAATTGGGCTGGTACTGGCTACTGTCTGTTGTTGGTCAGTAGGTGCAGAAGCAAATGGTGGCCCTCACCCAGTGGGTGGAGCTGTAGGAGGTACAGATATGGCTGGGTCAGATATGGCTGGGCACAGGTTTGATAGGCCTGGTTGCTGTCTCCCACTCAGTTAGACAAAAACACAAACAAAACAACCACCAAAAATATAAAAACAAGAACAAAAAACAAACCACATCAACAAAAATTGCAAAAAAAAAAAGATGAAAGAAAAATATATCAAGAGCAAGAGAAAAAGAATAATAAAGAAAAAATTAGAAAACTGCAGAAGAAAAACAAGGAATGGGAAGAACCAAAAGAAGAAAGGAAAGAAAAAAGAAGGGAACCAGGAAAAGGGGGAGAAAATTCTATATATTTTAGATATGTTTTTCCCTGTCTGTGAGTTATTTGGATAAAATCTTTTGATGAGCTTAAGTATTATTTCTTATAAGGGCCTAATTTGTCTTCTGTTGTTCATGCTTTTGTTGTTGTGTTTGATAGTCTATTTCTGCAAAAAATTAGGTCTCTTAGTTTTGTCCCTATATTATCTTCCAGAAACTTTTAGTTTTAACATTTAGGTCTTTGATCTATTTTGAGTTAGTTTTTATGTATGGTGTGAGGTATGGATCCTGTTTTATTTTTCTGCAAATAGATATCCATTTTCTTCACCCCTGTGGGAGTGAGTCCATTTCTAGGTCTGAAGGGTAACCCAGGGCCATAGTCTTGGAGATTCCATCAGACTCTATCCAACCAGTAATTCTGGTCATTTTTGTGTTTTTGAATTTTGCTCCACATTTTTCCTCCCACTTTATTCAGGATCTCCAGTTTTGATCCCTTTCTGAGTGGTTGGCCAGCACTAGTTTTGCCAGCACTCCTACTGTGGTGATGTGTTGATGTGAGTTTTGAGTCTGAGCCACTGGTGTTTCAAACCCAGCAGGATGCACATAGTGCACAGGTATCAGCCCAGCTTACAGACTGAGACAGACTAGGAAGAAGGAATAGGCTGTCTACTTCTCAAAGAATTGGCCAGGGAAAACCTTATGAATAGCAGAGAAACACTGTTTGATACATTTCCACGCAACTTTATGAATAGTCCGGTTAGGTTAGAAGAATCTCAAAATAGGACTGGGAAAGAGCTGCATCATCTGAGTAAATCCAGCCTTACTCCTATGGATGAGGTAAAGCTTTCAAGACCTCCATTTGCTGATATGGCACCATTCAAATTGAAGAGAAACAGCTGCAGACATCCATTAATCATTGAAATATGGAATGTATGAAGTATGAATCTCGGAAAATTGGAAGTTGTAAAAAATGAAATGGAACACATAAAGATTGATATCCTCAGCATTAGTGAGCTGAAATGGACTGGTTTTGGCCATTTTGAATCAGAAA
>NW_006921688.1:4459395-4465246 GCF_000298275.1 Orycteropus afer afer | reverse complement strand
AAAAGAACTAACAGATCTGTCCTGGAGGAAGTGCAGCCAGAATGCTCCTTGGAAGCAAGAATGGCCAGACTTCGTCTCACCTATTTTGGTCATGTTGCCAGAAGAGACTATTCCCTGGAGAAGAATGTCATGCTTGGTAGGGTGGAGGGTCGACAAAAGAGGAGGCGGCTTTCAACGAGATGGATTCCCACGGTGGCTGCGATGATGATCTCAAGTGTAGCAGGGATCGTGGAGCTGGCGCGGGATCGGGCAGTGTTTCGTTCTGTTGTGCATGGGGTCGCTATGAGTTGGAAACGACTTGACAGCACCTAACAACAACAACATGTATTAAAGAGACTTTTTCTTCCACATTGAATGGGCTTTAATACCTTATTGAAAATCAGCTGCCCATAGATAGACAGATTTACTTCTGGGTTCTCAATTCTATTCCATTGGTCTATGTGTCTGTCATTGTACTAGTACCAAGCTGTTTTGATTACTGTGTCTCTGTAGTATATTTTGAGATCAGGAAATGTGAGGCCTCCTACTTTGTTCTTCTTCTTCAATATTATTTTGTCTATTGAGGGCCTTTTTCCTTTCTATATGAAATTGGTGATTAATTTTTCCATTTCAGTAAAGAATGTTATTGGGATTTGGATCTGAATTACATTGTATCTATAGATTGCTTTTGGGTAGTATTTTCACATTGTTAACTCTTCTAATCCAATAAACATGGAAGAAATATAATTTTGAAGTGTGATCCTCATCTAGACGTGGGGCAGTGGCTTCAGGCCAGGCTTCTGAGGAGAGGCTAGTAGTGTCATGGTAACTGTCTTATTTCCCAGTGCTGCTGTAATGCAAAATGCAACAAACATGTGGTTTTAAAGAACAGAAATGTGTTTTCTCACAGTTTAGGAGGCTAGAAGTCCAAATTCAGGACATGGCTCTAGGAAGAGTTTCTTCCTTGTCAGTACCCCTGGGAGGTCCTGCGAGAACCTTTGCTTGTAGGCACTCCTCACATGGTGTCTATCTTCCCCTGTGTGTGTGTGTGTGTCTAGTCTGGTCTTTTTACAACTCAGACTGATTAGGTTTAGGATCTACCCTACTGGTATGGCCTCATTAAAATATCAAAGGAAAACCTCTATTTCCAAATAGGGTCACATCCATAAGCACAAGCGCCAGGAATTCAACACATGTTTTAGGCAACACGGTTCATTCCCATGGCCATATAAGAAGGAATCCCTGCTTGCCTCTGTGCCTCGCCTCATATCACTCTCTCTGCTCATTTGATATACTCTAGTTGTGCTGTCCTCTTTTTGGTCTCTGTTGTTGTTATGTGCTGTCGAGTCAGATCCGACTCATAGCGACCCCTCCTTGGGTTTCTGAGGCAGTATCTCTATGGAAGTAGATTGCCCAGTCTTCCTTCTGAGGAATGGCTGGTGGGTTTGAACCACCAGCCTTCTGGTTAGCAGTCAAGTGCCTTAGGCACTATGCTACCAGAGCTCCCTTTTGGTCTCTAGAACATGCCAAGTCTCTCCTGTGTCCAGGCTTTTGCCTGGCTGCTGCCCCTCTGACAGCTTACAAGGCTACTTTCTTCTCAGCCAGTCATTTATTCAACAAGTGTTCCTTGAGGACTTATCAAATATCAGACACTACACTAGGCACTGGGAATTCAATGATGAGCTAAGGGTACTCGTTCTCTATAGAGATGGGAGACCCAATTCAAATCATCCCACAGATTAGTGTCAATTTTCCTCCATGTCATTGTCAGGAAGGAGAAATACAGTGCCTTGTGAGCTTGTAATAGGGGATCTGACTGTATCTAGTAGTTCCTGGATGCTTTCCTGAAGAAATGAAGATAAGGTTGAAATCTGAGGAAGGAGGAGACGTTAACTGGGCTGAGAGGAGAGGAAATAGCTGATGCAAAGGCCCTGTGGTGGGTGTGGAGGAAGGATAAAGGGCTGAAGAAGGACAGGAGGCTACAAAGGAGCAGTGAGGAGTGTCATCTAATCTTGTGGCCAGACTGAGCCCATCCATGACTAAATCTAATTGCTTTTACTTTCTCAGTGTCTCAAATCTACCCACCTGTGTCCGTCTCCAGCACAACACCACTGACCCCCACTGACTAAGTCTGAGGGATGTTTGCAGACTCCATCAGCCGTTCTCAGCGGCATTCGCCTATCTGCTTCCCTTGGCTTCCATGATGCAGCACTCTCTGGCTTTCTTTCTACTTCTCTGAAAGATCCTTTTCTGTCTGTTTGTAAGATTGTCTTCTTCTACCTGAAACCAACTGCTGAATTTCAGAGTTCCCCAAAGTCTGGCAGTAGACAACTTACTCTCTCCCCAAGCAATCACGTAATGCTTATCTATACTGTGGCCTCATGGTCTCATTATCAATCACAGATGACTCACAAATTTTATCACCAAAACCTCTCCTCTGAACCCTTGCTGTTAATTCAACGTTTCCACTTAGAGGTCACAGAGGATCCTCCTGCTCAATATGAGTCAAAAAGAAAACTCACAATCTTTCCCTCTAAAGCCTGTCTCAGTGAGTGGCCCACCATTCTGCTATATAAGCCAGAGATCTGGAAGCTCCCACAATGACTTCTTCTCCATCATCCCCATATCCAGTTAATCTCCAGCTTCTGGGGCTTTCATACTAATAACATCCCTCAAATTGACCTGTTCTTCTCCATCATCTACTACCAGCTTGGTGCAAGTCTCTGTCATTTATTGCTTTGACCACTGCTCAAAAACTCATTGCCATCAGTCGATTCCAACTCAAAGCAACCCCCACTGGGTTTCTTTCCAAGGCTGTAAATCTTTACAGAAGCCCACTGCCCCATCTTTCTTCTGTGGAGCAGCTAGTGGGTTCGAATGACTGAACTTTTGGTTAGCAGTCAAATGCCTTAACCACTACACCACCAGAGCTCTACTACAGCAGCTTCTTATTTTGTATGCCACTCCCACTCCTGCTCCATTCCAATTTATTCTCCTTTTTGCTTCAATAGTGAGCTTTTGAAAGCACAAATCTGGTACATTATATCACATGTACCCCAACCTTAAAATCCTCCCATACTTCCTCATTCTTCTTCAGAGAGATGTAAAACTCTTTGATAAGGCCCACAAGGCCCTGTCTGGTCTTAAAACTCATCTCACAATACTCTTGTCACTGCTTCTACTGGTGTCTGTAGTGGAATTTGTGAGACACATTAGCCTCCTTGTTTGGACTTGGGAAATCCAATAAAACATTTACAATCATCTCTTAGGGTGATAGTAATTCTGCAGATGGCTACTCTTGTCCATTTTATATTGATCCTTATCAATATTGTCATTTTGATCATCCTTGTAACAATCCTTATCCTTATTGTTGTTGCTAGCTGCCATCAAGTCAACTCCAACTCAGAGAGACTCTATATTCAACAGAACAAAACACTGCCCGGTGACATCCCGCCCTCACAATCCTTGCTTTGGCCCATTGTGCTGTCGCTGTGTCAATCCATTTTGTTGAGGGTCTTCCTCTGTTTCACTGACCCTCTAATTGAACAGGCATAATATCATTCTCCAGGGAATGGTCCCTTCTGACAACATGACCAAAGTAGGTGAGACAAAGTCTGGCCATTCTTGCTTCCAAGGAGCATTGTGGCTGCACTTCTTCAGGACAGATCTGTTAGTTCTTCTGGCAGTCCATGGTATTTTCAGTATTCTTCACCAACCATATTTCAAAGGCATCAACTCTTCTTTGGTCTTCCTTATCCATTGTCCAGCTTTCATATGCTTATGAGGTGATGGAAAGTACCATTAGTTGGGTTAGACACACCTTAGTCTTCAAAGTGATATCTTTGCTTCTTAACACTTTAAAGAGGTCTTTTGCAGCAGATTTACCCAGTGCAATACGATGTCTGATTTCTTTCTATTTTTTAAAATGCATTTTATTGAAATATAATTTATGTACAGTGAAATACACAAAACTAAAGTGACATGGGTCAATGAATTTTTTTGTTTGTTGTTTTGCAGTGTTCCCTCCCCTCCCCTCCCACCCCTGGCAACCAACAAAGAAAGTTTCCCTCCATATACAAACCTTTCCTTGACCCTCCACAACAACAAACTAATACTATATTTGTCCTTCTGTGAATGACTTATTTCACTCAGCATAATGTCCTCCAAGTTCATCCATATTATGTAGTGTTTTGCAGACTCTACATTATTCTTTAGTGCTGCATAGCATTCCACTATGTGTATGTACCTTAGTTTGGTCATCCACTCTTCCGCTGATGGGCACGTAGCTTGTTTCCATCTTTTTGCTAATGTAAATAGTGCTGCGATGAACATGAGTGTGCATATGTCTGTTCCTGTCCTGGCTCTCACCTCTCTAGAATATATACCTAGTAATGGGAATGCTGGGTTAAATGGTATCTCCAATTACAGCTTTCTAAGGAATCACCATATTGCTTTCCACAGTGGTTGTATCACTTCACAATCCCACCAGCAGCGTATGAGAGTTCCAATCTCTCCTCATCCTCGTCAGCATTTGTTATTTTCTGTTTTGTTGAACCTTGCCATCAGTGCTGGAGTGAGACAGTATATCTCATTGTTGTTTTGATTTGCATCTCTCTGATGGCGAGTGATTGTGAGCATCTCTTCATGTATTAGTTGGCCACCTGAATATCCTCCTTGGTGAAGTGTCTATTCATGTCTTCTGCCCATTTTTCAATTGGATTGTTCATTCCTTTGCTGTTGAGGCATTGGAGTTTTCTATGAATCTTGGAGATAAGTCCTTTGCCAGATATGTAATTATTGGCAAATATGAATTTGTTGCTGTCATTTTTGTTACGTATGTCGTGGTGTCGATTTCTTTGTTCCATATAATTTTCTATGCTGAGCTCGTTTTGTTTGTGAATCGTGTTATCACTTCCTTCATTGCTATTGTTTTAGTATTTGCTGAATATTTGTGCTGGTCCTCTTTTTTATTTTGATGTGAAGATTTATCATTTTTCTTTGAGACTACCCTGTGATTTATAGTTTTCTTCCCAAGTTTAGAACAGTCCGTTCTATCTTGTAGCCATCTTGACTTCCCTACCATCTAGAAGTTCTGTAACAATACAATTTTTTCCCTCCTTTTGGGTTTGTAGTTGTCCTAATTTGTCAATTAATGTCTCTAGTTCCCTGTTTAGAATCTTGTAGACTTATTTACTTTGGATACTTCCATAGCTGGGTTGGTTTCTGGGTTTTATCATCATGTGTGTTAATGGTCAGTTGTTGTTGGCTGTTGTTGCTTCTCTGTCCAAAGGGCTTCCTTTAACATCTCTTGCAAAATTGGTCTGGTTTTAACAAATTCCCTTAAATTCTGCATATCTGGAAATGTCCTAATTTCACCATCATATTTGAGGGACAATTTTGCTGGATACATAATTCTTGGTTGGAAATTTTTCTCTTTCAGTGTTTTATATATACCATCCCACTGTCTTCTCGCCTGCATGGTTTCTGCCCAATAATTTGAGCTTAGTCTTCTTGGTTGCCCCTTATAGGTAACTTTTCATTTCTCCTGTGCTCCTGCCATGATTCTTTCTTTGTGTTTGGTTTTGTGAGTTTGATGATGATATGTCTTGGTGATTTTCTTTTGGGGTCTATCCCGTTTGGGGTTTGTTGGACTTCTTGAATGGATATATTCTCATCTTTCTTCACACCAGGAAAATTATCTTCCAATAAATCTTCAACAATTTTCTCTGTGGTTTTATTTTTCTCTTCCTGTTCTGGAATTCCAATGACTTGTAGGTTATTCCTTTTGATTGTATCCCACATGAACCTTAGGCTTTCTTCATTTTGTTTTGATCTTTTTTCTGATTGATCTCTTTCCAAAGAAGTATTCAGG
>NW_006921688.1:4446712-4459045 GCF_000298275.1 Orycteropus afer afer | reverse complement strand
TGTATCCTGGTCCCTTGTTTTTCCTGCTTTATCTTGCTTCTTTGTGTGGACTGTGATGCTCTGTTGTCTCTGAGGCATTTTGACGTTTTTGTGTTTATATTTGATTGGTGATTGTATGTTGGAGTGAGTTGCCAACGATTTTTGTTTTCTTTGTATGTTATCTATGCAAGCAGGGTACTGTGCTGTGCTCCTCTAGTCACTAGTTGGCAGCACTTATACACTCACCACCTGTCTCCTTTCCTGTTGTCAGCCTCTCATATGTCCTTGCCGACCCTGGCAAGCCGAGTCTGTTCGTAGGTCCCTGGGATCTGAATGAGAATGCTATCACTTTAAAATTCAAAATGGTTGCCATTTGTAAAGATTCAAAATGGCTGTGCCCTTGGTCACTTTAAATATCCAAAATGGCCACTGCTTGTAGACATTCAAAATGGCTGTACTCCCAATCACTTTAAATATCCAAAATGGCTGCCACGTGTAAACAATCAAAATGGCTGCACTCTCCAGACAGCGGAAAGTCAACAGCTCAGGTTGTCTCCCTCCTTGCTGCTTCCCTTCCTAGTCTTGGGCCACCAGTGCAGTTGTCCCTGCAGTCCTTGGTGACCAGGTCTGATCTTTAGGTCAATTCTCAGGTCCCAACATTACTTGGAAATATTCATGCTGTTGGTCCATCAGAGTAGCTGACAGTCCACAGCTCCAACCATCTCTGGACTCACTGTTTTCGTTCAGGTTTTTCCACTGGTTGGTGCCTAATCCACTTCTGTATAGTTCCTTTCAAAGCTCAGGGCTCCAGGATTATCTTCTCTATCTGTGTCAACTGGTTTTTCTTTTCTTTGTTGAAGAGGGTCTGTGCCACTTGTCTGCCTATTTCTCCATCTTACCAAAGTCCCCTGACATCTGATTTCTTGACTAATGCTTCTGTGGGTGTTGATTGTGGATCCAAGTAAAACGAGATCCCTGACAACTCCAATCTTTTCTCCATTTATCGTGAAGTTGCTTTTTGTCCACTTGTGAGGATTTTTATTTTCTTTATGCTGAGGTGTAATCCATCCTGAAGGCTGTAGTCTTTGATTTTCATGAGTAGGTGCTTCAAGTCATCTTTACATTCAGCAAGCAAAATTGTGTCATCTGCATATCACAGGTGTTAATAAGTCTTCTTTCAATTCTGATGCCATGTTCTACTTCATATAGTCCAGCTTCTCGTATTATTTGCTCAGCATACAGATTGAATAAGTATGATGAAAGGACATAACAGTGGCACACACCTTTCCTGATTTTAAACCATGCAGTACCCCCTTGTTCTATCTGAACACTGCCTCTTGCTCTGTGTACAGGTTCATCATGAGCACAATGAAGTGTTCTGGAATTCTCATCTTCTCAATGTTATCCATAATCCGTTATGAGCCACACAGTTAAATAATTTTGCATAGTTAATAAAACACAAGTAAACATCTTTCTGGTATTCTTTGCTTTCAGCCAAGATCCATCTAACATCAGCAATGATAACCCTCATTCCACATCCTCTTCTGAATCCAGCCTGCATTTCTGGAAGTTCCCTGTCAATATACTGCAGCATCCATTTTTGAATTATCTTCAGCAAAATTTCACTTGTGTGTGATATTAATGATATTTGATAATTTCCATATTCTATTGGATGATCTTTTTTTGATCCTTATTAGCTTTTAGTTAATGGGACGATCTTGTTACTAATCCTTGGAATTCACTCCCTTTAGACCCCCAGCCCCTCTACATATTTACCACAAGCTACATGTTTCTAGTTAAAGGGACATATGCTGTGCAAAGAATGATCTTTTATTATTATTATTATTATTATTATTGTGATTTGGGTGAAAATTTACAGAGCAAATTCACTTTCCATACAGCAGTTCACAACACTTTATCTAATGACCACAATTTACCACAATGCAACATCTCTCCTCATACTTCCTCCTGATAGTTACCTCTTCTCTATGTCCATCCCTCCATGTACTCCTGCCCCCTGAGCTGTCTCCCTGTGCATAAGCAGCCCTTCTTTCTCCCATGATTGTTCTCTCCAAGGAGTGTATCTACCTAAGGTAAATGTTCAACTCATATGCCTGTCTATTGTTTGGCTGGAAGCCACAGGTGTGGGTTCAATTTCAGACCTGAAGGGCAGCTAGGGACCATAGTCTCAGTGGTTCCACCAGGCTGTATTGGACCAGCAAATCTGGTCCCACCTTTTTTTTTTTTCTCCAAATGATTTTGAGTTTTGCTCCACATTGTCCTCCCTTTCTATCCAGGATCTCCTACATAGATCCCCTTCCAAGTGGTTGACAGTAGTATCCAGGCACCATCTAGTTCTTCTGGTCTTATAGTCGTATAGGCTGCAGATTGGATGGCGTACCAGTTGCTCGGACTAATTGTTTCCATGAAGTTTTGGTTTTCTTCATTCTTCTTTGCTCTGGATGAGGAGAGACCCATCATTGTGTCTAGATGGCAGCTTGCAAGCTTTTAAGATCCCAGTCGCTACTCGCCAAAGTAGGAGGCAGAACAACGTTTTGTGTAGTATGTTATGCCAGTTGAGCTTGATGTCCCCTGCAACTATGGTCCTGAGCCCACAGATAGAATGAACTATTTTTAAAATGCACATTTACTTGGCTCTCTCTCGAGTATATAATTATGATACAGAATATTTCCAGGGGAATTCACTCTTTAGGAATCCTTTCTATGTCCCAACAGATTTCTTTGTTTTCCCTTTGTAGCCATGGAAATAAAGAAGTCTTCTCTTGCCGGGGAATCCAGCTGGCTGTGAACTGGTTCAGGGGCAGAGGACACACTTCCATCAAGGTTTTTGTCCCATCCTGGAGGAAGGAACCATCGAGATCTGATACCCCCATTAGAGGTATGCTGGAACAGAGATATGCTCAAGTGGTTATATTCCTTTTCTGGGCAGTACTCATCATAATTAGACCAATTATCTATTTAATTATTATTATTTTTAATGGCATCTGTCTTCCTCACCACAAAGGCACTGACTATGAGTGCTCACTGCTGTAGCCCTAGCACTCAGCATAGTGTCTGTCATGGAGCTAGTGTCAGTGAGTAGCTGTTGAATAGATGAAAGAGCAAATTACTCCAGCTTCTATTGTTAAGTTTTTTAAAAATCATGTCTTAGGACTTCTAGCACTCTACAGAAAGATTGGATCTGCGTCCCATCCTTAACAGTTTCACCCCCAATCCATCCAGTCAGGTAATATTTATTTAATGAAAATCTAGTCCAAGGTGTTCACTTTGAAAAAGAAGAAGAAGAAGAAAGAAACTGAGACCCAGTGAATTCTTTATTTTTAATTCTTGTATCAGACTATTTTAAACTACAGATAATAGGAAACTGAGGTTTAAACAGTGTTTTGTTTGTTTTCTGTCTAAGAAGTCAGATGCTAAACCATTGTAATATTTCAGCACATCCTAGATGGTAGGATTGGCCTCTCTGTGATTCTGGGATGTTTTCCTAACTTTCACTTCCAGCCTTTTACCAAAGATTTGTTTGTCTGTTTTGTTTTTATTTGGGCAATGGTTACCACTTGCTTCTGCTTTTCTCTTGGTCTCTCTCTCTTAGTTTTTAAATAGAATGCTTTTTTTTTTTTTTTTTTTTTTAATGGATGCATTATCCTCTTGACTGTTTTTCCACTAAAACAGATTTGAGAGGGTTGTGGTGGTTCAGTGGTAGAATTCTTGCCTTCCATGCAGGAGATCTGAGTTTGATTCCTGACCAAGGCTCCTCAAATGCAGCTACCATCCGTCTGTCACTGGAGGCTTGAGTGTTGCTGCGATGCTAACCGTGTTTCAATGGAGCTTCCAGACTAAGACGGGGTAGGAAGAAAGGCCGTGATCTGCTTCCTAAAATCAGCCAGGAAAAACCTTATGGATCACAATAGTTTGATCCTGTTGTGCATGGGGTCTCCTTGAGTTGGGGGCCACGTCCATGGCAGCTAACAACAACAATATAGACTTTAAAAAAAAAGTTCTCTTAAGTTCCATGAATTACATCTATTTTTTCTGAGGTCAGTTCTCTTTGTTTCTCTTAGCCCCTCTTTTGTGTGTGTGTGTGTGTATGTGTTATTGGATCTTCCTCTCAAAAGTCTGGTGGTACTTGGTTGTTAGTTTTTACTTGTGAATAAGAATCAGATTGATTACATATATACTTGGCTGCGTGGGTTTCCTCTGCTAGTTTGTGGATCTTTCCCTGAATGGCAGGGCTGACCATTTGTGGTGACTGCCAGCTTTCACTTTAGCTTGGAGCAGGCAGGCAGCTGAGCACCTCTGCCTGCACATAGTCCAAGGTCAATATGATGATCGTTTTACTCTAGGAAGTCAACAGTCACACTAGGAGACTTCCTTCTTCCTGGTTATATCTTCATATTCTTTATGGTGGTTTTAGCCCAAGGGGAGAAGAAGAGTGGTGATCCAGACCCCTGAACGCAGCTGCCCTGTAGGCAATCCTTCCATTAGTAAACCTGATTCTGCCTGTCTCTCCACTCCTTCTCCACAGGCCTCTGGGACTTTTCAGAGAAAATGGCTCCCATCTCACTTTATCCTTTCACGCACATTCTGGGCTGTGGCTCCCTTCAAACTGAGGCATCTACCAAGATGATCCCATCTACTTTCTAGTTTCCTAAAATTTGTCAAAATCCTGGATTTGCTGCTGTTCTCAAGCCCATTTATAATGTGATTATGGGTTCTTCTTTCCCATTTTGAACTTCTTTTCTGTCATTTCAGTGTGATTTTAAGAAGGAGGGGGGATAAATATTTGTGTTCAGTTCTCCATTGTGAACTGGTTGTGCCCCCAAATAATTCTTTATGGTCTTGACATGGAGAATGGTGGCTTTCAACATTGGGCAATATTTAAATATACTTTGGGTAAAGAGGAAGGAAATCATTTGGGGGTAAGGAAAACATTTTTAAACAAGTCACAAACCTAGGAGGAAAACATGAATGAATTTGACTACATGAAAATAAAAGCTTCTATTCATTAATGGATACCATAAAAATAAAAATATGGGAATCTTTACACGTGGCAACCATTTTGGATTTTAAAGTGATAGCATTCTCATTCAGATTCCAGGGACCTAAGAATAGGCTCTGTTTGCCAAGGTCGGCAGGGACATACAAGAGGCTGACAACAGAAAAGGAGACTGGTGGTGAGTGTATAAGTGCTGCCAACTAGTGAATAGAGTAGCACAGCACAATACCCTGCTTGTGTAGATAACATACAGACAAAACAAAGAAAATGAAAATTATGGGCAAGTCATGATTTTCATCAACATACAATCACCAATTAAATATAAATGCAAAAAGCCACAATGCCTCACAGACAACAGAGTATCACAGAGATAAAGATATCTTTATCTGTGATAAAAATAAAGATAAAGATAAAGCAGGAGAAACAAGGGACCAGGATTACAGCCCAAAACACATCCCTGAAGAAGACTCAGTGTTGGAACTCCCGGATAAGGAATTCAAAGGAATTATATTTAGGTATCTTCAATGAATTGAGAGACAGATCAAGGAAAACACGACAAAGTTGAGGAAAACACAGAGAAAACCCTACAGCAATTTCAAAAGACAATGCAAGAACAAAATGACAAAATAAATGAAAAATGAGAAATGATACAAAATCTACACACAGAAATCGAGAAGATTAATACTAAATTTTCAGAAATAGATAAGACATTGAATGGGCAAAAGAGCAGAACTGAATCAACGGAAGACAGAATTAGTGAGATTAAAGGCAAATACCTGAACACTTCTTTGGAAAGAGATCAATCAGAAAAAAAGATCAAAACAAAATGAAGAAAGCCTAAGGTTCAGGTGAGATACCATCAAAAGGAATAACCTACGTGTAATGGGAATTCCAGAACAGGAAGAGAAAAATAAAACCACAGAGAAAATTGTCAAAGATTTTTTGGAAGAGAATTTTCCTGGTATGATGAAAGATGAGAATATATCCATTCAAGAAGTCCAACGAACACCAAACAGGATAGACCCCAAAAGAAAATCACCAAGATATATCATCATCAAACTCACCAAAACCAAACACAAAGAAAGAATCATGTGAGGAGCATGGGAAAAATGAAAAGTTACCTACAAGGTGCAACCAACCAATAAGACTAAACTCGGATTTCTCGGCAGAAACCATGCCGGCGAGAAGACAATGGGATGGTATGTATAAAAACACTGACAGAGAAAATTTCCAACCAAGAATTATGTACCCAGCAAAAATGTCCCTCAAATATAATGGTGAAATTAGGACATTTCCAGATAAGCAGAAATTAAGGGAATTTGTTAAAACCAGACTGTTGTGGTTACCTGGTGCCACTTTGACAGGAATATACCACAAATGGGATGGCTTGAGCAACAGGAGTTTATTCTCTTACAGTTTGGAGGCTTTAAGTCCAAGTTCAAAGTGCCAGGCTCTAGGGGCTGGGTGAAAACCCCTCGACCTTGGGCTTCAGCTCTGCCTCCAGCTCCCAGCCCACTGAAGCTAGAGGTGTTTCTTCACTCAGACAGCTGCAGGCTGCTGAGACTGAGAAGCCCAAGATTGACAAATAAAATAGCACAGTCCCAATGTTTCCAAACCACATGGCAGGCCATTAACTTAAGTCCATTGTAAGTCCCAATATCGGCAGGGTAGCAGGCTGCTGAGCAAAGACACAGTTACATGCAGGGTCCAAGCGTGCCATAGGCTAGACACCATTCCTAAGGCTTCTCCTTATATGCAGGAAGCAGAGCACATCGCAAAGGCAGCTACTCAGCTGCTTGTGGTAGATCCCACCATGGAGTTGATTGCCAGTCTCATCATGGGGAATAACTACCACCAGCTGCCCAGCCACTTAACCAGGCTCAGCCAAATTGTCACACAACATAACCACCACATAGACCAACCTTACAAGAGATGTTAAAGGAAGCCCTTTGGACAGAGAAGCAACAATAGCCAACAACTGACCATTAACACACATGATGATATAACCCGGAAACCAACCCAGCTATGGAAGTATCCAAAGTAAATAAACCTACAAGATTGTAAACAGGGAACCAGAGACATTAATTGACAAATGAGGACAACTACAAACCAAAAAGAGGGAAAAAACTGTGCCATTACAGAACTTCTAGATGGTAGGGAAGTCAAGACAA
Organism: Orycteropus afer afer; assembly: GCF_000298275.1. NCBI lineage: Eukaryota > Metazoa > Chordata > Mammalia > Tubulidentata > Orycteropodidae > Orycteropus > Orycteropus afer. The sequence continues at coordinate 4,451,878 of NW_006921688.1, read as the reverse complement.
CTATAAGATGAAACAGACTGTTGTAAACTTGGGAAGAAAACTATAAAACACAGGGTAACCTCAAAGAAAAATGATAAACCTTCACATCAAAATATAAAAGAGGACCAGCACAAATATTCAGCAAATACTAAAATTAGCAATGAAGGAAGTGATAACATGATTCATAAACAAAATGAGCTCAGCATAGAAAATTACATGGAACAAAGAAATCAACACCTTGAAAAAGCACATAATAAAAATGACAACAACAAATTCATATTTGCCGATAATTACATATCTGGCAAGGGACTTATCTCTAAGATTTATAGAAAACTCCAATACCTCAACACCAAAGGAATTAACAATCCAATTGAAAAATGGGCAGAAGACATGAATAGACATTTCATCAAGGAGGATATTCAGGTGGCCAGCTGATACATGAAGAGATGCTCACATCATTGGCCATCAGAGAGATGCAAATCAAAACAACGAGATACCATCTCACCCCAGCACTGATGGCAAAGTTCAACAAGACAGAAAATAACAAATGCTGGTGGGGATGTGGAGAGATTGGGACTCTCATACGCTGCTGGTGGGACTGTGAAGTGATACAACCACTGTGGAAAGCAATATGGTGATTCCTTAGAAAGCTGGAATTGGAGATACCATTTGACCCAGCAATCCCATTACCAGGTATATATCCTAGAGAGGTGAGAGCTAGGACAAGAACAGATATAGGCACAGTTACGTTCATCACAGCATGATTTACAATAGCAAAAAGATGGAAACAAGCTACGTGCCCATCAGCGGAAGAGTGGATGACCAAACTATGGTATATACACATACTGGAATACTATGCAGCACTAAAGAATAATGTAGTCTGCAAAGCACCGTATAATATGGATGAACTTGGAGGACATTATGCTGAGTGAAATAAGTCAATCACAGAAGGACAAATATAGTATTAGTTTTTGTTGTGGAGGGTCAAGGAAAGGTTTATGTATGGAGGGAAATTTTCTTTGTTGGTTGCCAGGGGTGGTAGGGGAGGGGAGGGAACACAGCAAAAAAAAAAGAAAAAAGAAAAAAAAATGCATTGACCCCTGTCACTTTAGTTTTTTTGTATTTCACTGTACATAAATTATATTTCAATAAAATACATCAAATAAATAAATAAATATATGTACAGACAAGCCTCAGATAGGGAGAGATCATGTATCACTGACAATGGGTTACTATTCAGAATCTGTAAAGAACACCTCCAAGTTAATAAGACAAAGAGAAAGGACCAATAGAAAGATAGGCTAAGGCATTAATAGGCCTTTCACAGAAGAAGTAATAAGAATGGCCAATAAACATGTGAAAAGAGGCTCAAATCCCATCTGTAACCAGAGAAATGAAAATAAATCCCCAGTACGAGACCATTTTACATCCACCAGGTTGGCAAAAGTTCAAAACTCTGAAAATACCACGTGTTGCCAAAACCCAAAAATCCAAACCCATTGCCATTGAGTTGATTCTGACCCTGTTGTCCTATATGCTGTGTTGGGTATGTCAATGGGTACAACCTTTTTGGAAAACAATTTGACAGTATCTTGTAAAGTGCCAAGGAGCTCTGGTGGCATGGTGGTTAAAGCATTTGGCTGCTAAACAAGAGGTCACCAGTTTGACTCCAGCAGCTGCTTGAAGGGAGAAAGATGCGGCAGTCTGCTTCCGAAAGATTTACAGCCTTAGAATCCGTATGGGGCAGTTCTACTCAGTCCTATAAGGTTGTTATGGGTCGAAATTGAGTCCATGGCAGTGGGTTTGTAAAGTACCCTTCCCTACAGCTGAGCAATTTCCACTCTGAGAGATAGATATACTCCAAAGAAACTCTCACACCAGGAGACTCGCATGGAAAACTACCAGTGAACATTATGCACTGTTCAATGGAAAAACCAAGTTACATACATGTAGTTGTTTTTGTTGTTGTTATGTGCCGTTGAGTTGGACCCAACTCATAGCAACTTTTCCTTGGGTTTCCAAGGTAGTATCACTATGGAAGTAGATTGCCCCATCTTCCTTCCGAGGAGTGGCTGGTGGGTTTGAACCACCAGCCTTCTGGTTAGCAGTCAAGTGCCTTAGGCACTATGCTACCAGAGCTCCTAAGTTACATACATATCCAGCATAATTCCATTTATGTAAAGTCTACGTTGAAAACGGTTCTTTTTGAGGTACATTCTTACGTGGATTTTTGTTTTTGCTTTTTCAAGGTTTTATTTTTAAAATTGTGGTAAAAATATTTATATTTATGAATTCAACTCATATATAATGTGTTTTTAAAAATAAAAGCAAGGGAATTATAAACACAGTTTTAGAAACTAGTTATCTTTAGGGGAATATAAAATAATACCAACTGGAAGGGGCAATGGGACTTCACTTCCCATGAAGCATGGGCCACGCTCTGCTTCTCAAAGGGAGTGGTAGGACACAGTGTTCTTTTTATTACTCTTTGTAACTTACATGTACTATGCACTTTTCAAAGTCTGGAAACCATGTCATATAGGAAAGGACTTAGACTCGATGGAAGAAGCAATTTATGAAAAATTAAAATTAATTCACTCACTGCCGTCAGGTTGGATCCGACTCATAGTGACCCCTCCTTGGGTTTCCGAGGTGGTATCACTATGGAAGTAGATTGCCCAGCCTTCCTTCCGAGGAGTGGCTGTTGGGTTTGAAACGCCAGCCTTCTGGTTAGCAGTCAAATGCCTTAGGCATTACGCCACCAGGGCTCCCTTATGAAGAATCATGCTAATACTGTTCTGAGGTCTGAGTAATTTATGTGTAGAGGGATTTTCTTTCCATATCTGCCAAGACAAGAGTGAAATCAACGCAGACCTTCCAGTCGTGTGATTTCAGCTCCTGATAAGAAGGAGCTTGTGAAATCTGTACCATCTGATATGTGTTCACCATCTTTCTAGTTTTCATAAGCGCTCTCACATGCATGACCAAAGTCAATGTGTGTAAAGGAGGTACTCTTACCCTCATGTTATAATGTAAAACCTGAGGTTAAAAGAGAGGCAAGATACCCAAGACATGGGGCTAAGACCAGAGTTTGGCCGTTAGAGTGTTTTTTGTTTTTTCAAATTCATTTTGCTTGTCGTTGTGAATATACACAATGGAACTGACACCAGTTCAACAATTTCCACATGTATAATTCAGTGACAGTGATTACATTCTTCCAATTATACAACCAGTGTTCCAAGCTGTTCCTTCCCCATTAACATAAACTCTCTGCCCCTCAAGTTTCCTATCTAATCTGTCCAGTTGCTGTTGTCAATTTGATCACATGTAGAGAGACCTCAGAAGAGCTCAACGCTCAGGGCAGGAATTCTTTACTAATTCAGCTGAATGACTGTTTGATGCTCAAAAGACTTCAGGGGCATTTCTGGTTTAGGGTTTAAACATTGTATCAAGGCAAAAGTTTCAGGAGTTCATCCACCCTCCATAGCTCCAGAAGGTCTGGAGTCAGTGAGAATTTGAAATTCTGTTCTGCATTTTCCCCCTTTTGATCAGGATTCTTATATAGGCTCTTTAATCAAAATGTTCATCAATGGTAGGTGGGCACCATCCAGTTCTTCTGGTCTCATGGCATAGGCGGCAGTTGTTCATGGAAGCAATTAGCCACACATTCTATTTCTTCCTCCTATTCCTGACTGTCCTTATTCTTTTGCTCCAAGTGAATAGAGACCAATTCAGGTTGTTAGACTCTTAATCCCTGGCTCTTCCTATTACATTTTTCTGTTTGTTAGAAATGTCAGTTACAGATGCTTCACTCCTGAATGTGTCTCTTGTACTTGAGGGGAGACAGACCAGTGACTCTCAGCCAAGGGCTCCCTTCAGGAGCCTTCCAAGTGGTTGTGAGGTTCCTAATAATTTCTGTGGCTTTGCTGGATTCCAGGAAAAATAGGAATGTCTTTCTCCTGGAGAAGGCTTCTGGTGTCCACTCTGGTGGGCTTCTAGTTCTCTGAAGGGGCATCATGGCAGGTAACCACCAAAAGGACAAGAGCTATGGTTTCAGTCTTCTCTGTGCAGTTACTCTCCCCTTTTGGGACTCATACTCTGGCCTCCTATCATGACATAACCAGTTGCCATGGAGTCACTTGAGGCTCATGGTGACTCCACGTGTCTCAGAGAAGATTTGTGCTCCACAGGGTTTTCAGTGAGGGGTTTCTTGGACATTGATCTGTAGGCCTTTCTTCCCACACACCTCTGGGTGGACTCTAACCTCCAACCTTTCTGCAACGTCCCACCCAGAGTCTCCTTGTCATGACATAGGCAGGACAAACGCTAAGAGCCCTCTTGACCATGGCTGCTGGTGAATTCCATACAATGAAAGAAGAGATCCTCATGCTGGGGAGAAAACCCTCCCTGCCCCTCATCTGACCGTGGGGAGTGGGGAGGGGACGGCATGCAGGATCTCTGGGCTGTTGGCCAGGAACTGTGCTCCCTGACCTTGGGTGGTCCTGGGGGGCCGTTCTCCGAGAAGGCAGTGTGTGCAGCCCTGTCTGCCCTGTGGCCCCCAGAGCGGCACGTGCTGGAGGAGCTGGAGCGGCAGGCGGTGCTGGTGTACACCCCGTCCCGCAGGGTGAGCGGCAGGCGGGTGGTTTGCTACGATGACCGCTACATCGTGAAGGTGGCCTACGAGCAGGACGGAGTCATCGTCTCCAACGACAACTACCGAGACCTGCAGAATGAGAACCCCGAGTGGAAGTGGTTCATCGAGCAGAGGCTGCTCATGTTCTCCTTCGTCAATGACAGGTGTGTGCGGGCGAGTGATGGCCCTGACGCTGATGGGGGGTGATGAGCAGGAAGCCAACTGAGGTGGGGGTCATGGACACACCATGTGGGGATCAAAGTACCCCAAGTCTGGGAGATGGAGCCACACAGTCATGTCTTTCCCCGACCTCCTTCTCTTCCTGGTTGGCATGTACCCAACAGGGCTTTGTCCTCCCCAGTCCTTGACCTGTCTGTCCTCATGCCACATCATCTAACTGATTCAGTACTGAGTTGCCCAACAGGTGGACCAAACATGTAGGGAGCACCATAAACCTGTTATTTTTGAAAAGAACTTAATACTTTAGATAAGAGCATTGAAAAGCTTTTATTGAAAAATCTGAGCTTTGGTGCACTTTCTTCCACTTATTTTAT
>NW_006921688.1:4440669-4446597 GCF_000298275.1 Orycteropus afer afer | reverse complement strand
CACTCCTCGGAAGGAAGGTTGGGCAATCCTACTTCCGTAGTGATACTGCCTCGGAAACCCAAGGAGGGGTCGCTATGAGTTGGGGCCGACTCGACGGCACATAACAACAACAACATATATATATTGAATGATATTAGAGGGTAGGCAGCATACCCTCTCTGTGCTCTAGGTGTGAAGCCCGGAGCAGACTCTCACAACACCCCTGAGTTCAGAGTTTTGGAGCAGCTGCTTGGCCCATCTGTCCTCTAGCCTGTTCCCCTGGGTTAGGTCTGCCTTGGACTCACCAGCTCTGGCTGGGTCAGGGTGAGGGGCCAGAGTCACAGGACACAAGCAGGTTAGCAGGTGCTGGGCGGGGGAAGACATGGGGGCTGTGTCCACGATGAACGTGCTTGACTTGCTGGGGGCAAACACAGGACCTAGCAGGGTAGATGCGGATCTGGAGGCGAGAACAGTGCGGGCAAGGTGGGGAGGGCACTTGTCATGTCAGCAAGCTGGGACATCACTCTCATGCCCACTCAGTCCCAGGCAATGATAGCTCTGCCTCCTACTGGGCTCTCCTACTGACTCGGGAATGTGGCTTGAGACCGGCTCCCCATCTCCATGAGAGCAGGGACTGTCTTATTGTCATATCCCCAGCATGCCTGGCACGTAATAACCAGTTGCCATGCAGTCGATTCTGACTCATGGCGACCCCAAAAGCATCAGAGTGGGACTCCACAGGGCCTTCAGTGGCTGATTTCCTGTAAGTAGATTCCAAGTCTTTCTTCTAAGCACGTCTGAGTGAACTTGAACCTCTGACCATTTGGTTAGCAGCTGAGCCTGTTAACCATACACACCATCCAGGGACTCCCTGGCCCATCATGGGCACTGAGCAGCTATTTGTGGATGAGAGAGTGAGTGAGTAAAGGAACGGCTGTGGCCCTGGGGAGGGGAGATGAGAGACAGGAAGAGACACTATCCTCTGGGACAGGCCACTTGCACGCACTGACCAGCGCCTTACCCTGAAGCTGCGAAGGCAGTGTGTGGCTGGTGAAAAAGTGAGGGCTTTGAGCCACCAGATGGGGTTTTAGACCGAGGCTCTGTCACCTGCTGGCTGAGTCCATGGGCACTCACCCACCTCCCCTCCATTTAACTGTCTTCTTCTTGCAGAGGTCTTCATAATACTTTTCCCCGAGATGGTGGTGCTACCCTAAGTGGTAGCACATATTCTGAGGCCAGACCAGAGCGTGGTATACCCAGGGGACACTACTGCTGCCCGCCACTGGCCTCTGCAGCCGTGGGGGGGGGGGAGACCCTTCCTGAGCCCCAGGGCAGACACTGACCCATAGAAGCCCTTACTGTCATTTCCAGATACATGTCCAGTTTAGGCCCAGAGAGTTCTGGTAAGCCTGGTAACTGTGTGTGCCAGAAAATGGGCTGATGGGCTATGGCTGCCTCTGGCCGCTAATAGCCTGGGGCCCGGGCCAAGTCCTTTTGACACACTGGTCTCTGCTAAGGACCTGCCATCCCCCTGAGGGCACCCACCCGGGTGCCCCGGGCACGTCCGCAGGGCCCTCTTGGCCCCGCTGGTAGTCGCAGTGCCTGTGTGAGAATGAAGTCTCTGGAACTTTAATAACCGCAGTGGCCGCTCCCGGATTCTTGGCCGGGGCCCAGCTCTGAGCAGGCTGTGTGGCTGGGATCTGAGCCAGAGGCTACATGGGACCAAGGATGGCCCAGCTCCCGGGACTGGGCTGCGTGCGGGGTCTGCGAGGCGGACCCCAGCATGACACTTAGGGGCACACCAGCCCAGAACACAGGCTCCCACTTAGAGTCCACAGCCCCTCCAGGGACCCCCTGTCTAATCAGGATGGGTCTCCAGATCAGATTCGTATAAAGAGAACTTGTATAAAAAAGTGGATTTGGTCTCGCTAAAGGAGGAGAGTTTTCCGTCTGAGAAATGTTTGCCTCTTCGAGCTGTGGGCACCTGTGTGCGTTCCCTGCCTTGTTTGCGCTAATGCCAGAGAGGGGAGTGGGGCCAGGCAGAGGTCACACGAGTCTCAGAAACTGACACGTGCAGAGTCAGGGTGTCTGGGGGAGCGGAGGGCAAACCCAGAGCCTCCTGGGGCTGGGGTGGGCACGGGGGTTGTTGGCATCTGGAGCCAGGCCCTGTGCTTCTTCACTGACCACTGACAGGTACCTGTAATGCTGTGTTATGGTCGAGCCATCACCTGCACACACCCAGGGCTGCTTGGCACGAGGTAAGGTGCCCTAGAAACGGCATTTAAGCCTCAAGGAGCTCACATGACTCGGAAGACTTCCAGGAACTGTTTGTCAGCCCTGTGTGGGGCTTCGAGCCTAGAAGGCAGTGTGATTGCGGGGTGGTGCAGACCCCGACTACTAACTGAAAGATTGGCAGTTGAACTCCCCCCAGAGGTGCCTTGGTGGAAGGCCCTGGTGAGGGGTGTCTGAGAGTCACACCCTGCAAGCCCTACAGAGAGTTTAGAGCACGGTTCTAATCTGCTACATGGAGGCACCTTGAGTCGGAATTGACTGGATAGCATCTCTTTGGTGGTCAGGAAGGCAGCTTTCAGATCAGGAGAAGGGGAGCCCTGGAGCACTTACGCTTCATTGTAGTATATAAGCATCACCTGGGAAGTTCCTAAAATGCAGATTCCTAACAGTTTGACCTGCTGATTAAGCAGGTCAGGTGTGAAGCCCAGGAGTCCGCATTTTGTAAAACCAGTTCCCAGGTGATGCAATGCCCACCCTGCTGCTTTGACCCACACCCGGGAAATACTCTGTGGGGCCCGGGAGGCCAGCACCCTGTGATCTGTGTTGGGCCCCACATGAGGGACAGGTTTTGTTGTTTTAAAATGCTCTGCAAACCCCCTGGGGGTGTGTGGGAAGAGCACAGGCCGAGGTCTGGGCTGCCCTTAGCTCGCTCGGTGGCCTGGGCCAGCTCCGCGTGTTGGTGTCAGCAGTGCGTCTGTCTGCAGTTGCCTCCTTGTGCTTATTTCCAGGTTCATGCCTCCTGATGACCCCCTAGGCCGCCGTGGACCCACCCTGAGCAACTTTCTGAGCCGGAAGCCTAAGCCTCCAGCGCCATCCTGGCAGCATTGTCCCTACGGTGGGTGGCACCCAGTGCCTCGCGCACCCTGTTCAGGGACTGTGTCAGGGGCAGCTCTGGGTACAGTATCAAACACTGGCCTGGTGGTCAGCAGCCTGGGTTCTAACCCAGATTCTGCCCTTGACCAGCTGTGTGACCCTGGAGAAGTAACTTAACCCTTCTGGGCCACAGTTTCCTGACAGGGTGATTGGAAAGAGGAATTGAATTCACGGGACCATCTGTGAGGGCTGGATGCAGCCTTCCACAGAGGGCAGAGCTGTGTTCAGGAAGCAGAGAGGCTGTGGGCCCACCCAGACTTCCCTTTCTCAATCTTTCACCTGGTCCTCTGCCACCTGTGTCCTAATCTTACACCACCCCTTCCCACCACCCTTACGGACTTTCTTCAGTGAAGGATTTTATCTCTCCTGGGGTGCCGGCCTCCAGCCAGATCTTTTTTTTTTTTTTTTGCATTCTATGTTCAATTCTTGAATTTCCATTCAGCAATTCATACACATTTTGTTGTGTGACGTTGATAGCAATCCCCACACTGTAACAGCACTCTTCCCACCTCCTCCTGGTGTTTACCGTTTCCCTTCCTCCTCCTTTCTTGTGCCTTCTGAGCTTTATCCCTGGACAAATGCTGCCCTTTTGATGTCATGTGGTTGATTGTTCTAAGGAGTGGTGCCTCTCTGGTGGTATTGTTCACTGGCCTAAGGCATTTGACTGCTAACCAGAATGACGGTTCAAACCCCACCAGCCACTCTGTGGAAGGAAGAGGAGGCAATCTACTTCCGTAAAGATCTACCGCCTCGGAAACCCAATGGGGGTCGCTATGAGTCAGAATCGACTTGATAGCAGTGAGGTTTTTTTTTTTTTTTAGGCTGAAAGTTGAGCCACAGGGGTGAGTTCAGCTCCAGGTTTGAAGGATTCGAAGGGCCATAGCCTTGGGGGTTCCACGAGTCTCTATCAGAGCAGTAAGCCTAGTCCTTTTTATGATTGTGAGCTTTGTTCCACACTTTCCCGCTCAATCCAGAACCATCTATTGTGATCCCGTTCGGAGTGGTCAGCAGTGGTACCTGGGCACCATCTAGTTCTTCTAGTCTTACAGTCGTGAAGGCTGGGTTCGTGTGGTCCATTAGTCCTTTGGACAAATTATTTCCTTGAGTCTTTGATTTTCATCACTCTTTGCTGTGGATGGGGAAAGACCAAAGTTGCACCTTAGAAGCGTGGCTCAGGAGTTTTTAAGACCCTAGTCACTATTTGGGAGCTCTGGTAGCATAGTGCCTAAGGCATTTAACTGCTAACCAGAAGGCTGGCGGTTCAAACCCACCAGCCACTCCTCAGAAGGAAGGTTGGGCAATCTACTTCCGTAGTGATACTGCCTCGGAAACCCAAGAAGGGGTTGCTATGAGTTGGATCTGACTCAATGGCAATAAGTTTTTTTGGTTATTTAGTTGCTATTCACCAAAGTAGGACACAGAACACTATCTTTGTGGGCTGTGTTATACCCACGAACCTTGATATCCTCTGATATTATGGTCCTGAGACCCCAGGCCCAGCAACTCATCCCCTTAAAGTTGTGTGGTGTGGCTAAGAACTTTTCATGACTTTACCCCTGTATGTTCTACTATATTCATGGATATATTTGTAACACATATAGGTACATATGTAGAAATACCCTTTATTAAACCTATATGTATTTGTGAGTGTAGTTCCATTCACCTTCTCACACCTGTTCACTTTCCTGTCTGTGTACGCATCCATTCATAGATTACGGCTCTTACTGTTATTGCAGGATTGGGTATGAAATCATACTCACTTTTGTTGCCTTTAACTCTTGTGTTCCTCCTAGTGGCTCCTTTTGTCTTGATTATATTGTGTGACCTTCTTATTGTATATTGTCTCTTCCTTCACCCAAGTTAATACACGTCTACCCTCTAGCTGGTGATGCCAGATCTTTCACTAACTTTGCTCTGGAAACTTATGTAACAACCCAGGTCATCTTATTATTATTTTGTGCCAACAAAAGCTCAGCAAAGCCTTGGGTGGTATACGCCCAGTCACTTCTTGTAAAAACGGGGTGACCACACGTACCTCCAGGCTGGCCTGTCCTGCCCCTTTCACTCTCAAAAGTGCCCTGGTTTTCCTCAGAGCTGCTTCTGGGGGAAAAAAAAAAAAGGCACCCTGGTTTGGATGATAAATTATTTGATCACCTTTGTTGGCACTTCTGTAACACAGAGGGCAGTGGTTGGCACAAGGGAAGTCCGTGGTGGGAACGGAGGCAGCTTTGATGGGATCACCCATTGGACATCTACTTGCACCTCAGGGCCGGTCCCGTCCACAGGGTCCCTGGGAAAGTGGACGTCGACAGGCGTTAGACCCAGAGGTTTGGTCTTAGTCCCTGGTCAGAGGGAGTTCTCAGACCGACACGCACTCCTACCCCCACTGGGGTTGGTGCGCACCACACCACGGGGGAAGGGGCATGCTGAAATTCCCCTCCCCGGCGTCCCACCCACACCGAGTGCACGTCTCTCCCAGTCCGTGCAGGGCCTCCATTCCGAGGCCTTTCCGTCGAGTCAGCGGCGGCCAGGCGGCCTTCCGGGAGGAATCTCCAAGGAGCAATGGCGGAGCGCCATTGCCCGGCCGCCCCGGCGCCGCACGGCTTCTTCCCGCCCGCCTCACTCACTGGCGCCCTCTCTCCCCCGCCCCTTCCAGGCAAGAAGTGCACGTACGGCGTCAAGTGCAAGTTCTACCACCCGGAGCGGCCGCAGCGCACGCAGCTGGCGGTGGCCGACGAGCTGCGCGCACAAACCCTGGCCTGGTCGGTCGCGGGCGCCAGGGAG
>NW_006921688.1:4353791-4440529 GCF_000298275.1 Orycteropus afer afer | reverse complement strand
CGACTTGGCGCTGGAAGGGCGCTTCTCGCGGCTCAGTGTCAGCGACGACCTAGGGCTGCTCGAGGTGCACTGCCCCGGCCCGGGCTGCGGCCCGGCGCCCGGGCTGCGCCGTCCCGACTGGGCGCCCCCTGGCGGTCTGGTCTCCAGCACCGCTGCGTCCCCGCGGGCAGGACCTCCGTGCCCCGGGGCACCCAGGCCTGCGCTGCGCAGCCTCTCGAGCCCCCAGGGCCCGCTGGCCCCTGGCGACCACCCACCACTCGTGGTCCCTCAGGGTGGCTTCTGTCCCACGGACCTGCAGAGTGACCTGCTTCCCCCTCTCAAGCAGCTCAAGGAGTCGTGGGTCCTCCCCCAAGCGTTCGATGAGTATCTGGGCCGCTCGGTTTGGGCCGAGTCAGGCTGGGGCGACGGCACCTTTGCAGGACCCTCTGAGTACGCGACACCGTCTGCCGACTGTGTGTTGGACCCTCGCACTCAGGCGCGCACGGCGCTCTGCGGCATCTTCCCGCCGGAGCAGGTGGACCGCGTCATGGCCTTGTTCCCCTCCCAGTCCGACATCACCAGGCTCATCCTTCTCATTCAGAGATACCAACGGGCTGAGGCGCCGCTGGGAAACCCCTAAGCAGTACGTTCAAGGGACTGCAAGTAATCTCCCCTGTGACGTGCGAACAAGCCATGTGGTAAACGAAAAGCACCAAACCCGTTGTCCTGGGCTGGATGCCGCCTCACAGCCACCCTGCAAAGACAGAACGAGCTGCCCCAAAGGGTTTCCCAGAAATCTTTTAAGGAAGCAGACTGCCAGGCAGACTGCCACATCTCTTTTCCGGACAGACTGGTGGGTTGGAATCACAGACCTTTGGGTTAGCTGCGAGCGCTTTGACCACTGCCACCAGGGCTCCTTGCCTGCCCTGTAGGGCCCTGCTTTCTTTAAAGACAGTTAGGAAAGACGGTTTCCTTATCGCCAGCAGTGACACTTAGTGACCCTCACTGACTATGGCTGTGCTGCACGGGGATCCACGTCCTGGGGGAGAAGGTTGGCTATGTCCCCAGGGGAGTGGTTTCTTACCTGATGGAAGACTGCAAGCCCACTGCAGCCCCACGGGTTCATGGGACATGTTAATGGCTATGGTCTCAAACTGCAAGTGAGGCCCCACAGGAGGGCTACACAACCAACTTAGTGGGTCAGCACCAGAAATGGGATGGGCTGGGTCGTGTGGGGCACACCCCAGGTCATAAGGCTAAGTATTATTTCCTGAAGCTTTTGTTATCCACACATGTGTGTGTCAATTTACCCTTGGTAAAATTTGTAAAAATTTCTTACCATGGGTCATAGTCAAATTTTGAAAAAATACTAGTAAATGGGCTTAAATGTCATTGTACCAAATAATGTTTGAAATATGTAGTCAGGGGGCTGTGGAGTTTCTGATACCTGGAGGTTCTCATGTTTCTAACCTCACCCCTGAGGGGAATCTATGTTCTAACTCTGATGGGTGGGCTCCCTTGTCACACTGAACTCAGATGACTGTGCTCGTCTGTGGAGGTGTGGCAGATACTTTGTGCTGAGGTCCTGTCTCTGGGGCCTTCACCCCCTTTGAACACACACAGTACACACATGTACCACACACAGATATCCCATGCACCTGACATACACATACCACACACAAACCACATATGCAAGTATAACACACATACCCCATACATCACATACATACACACTGCACACACTCCACTCATACATACCATGCACACACACACACCCCATTACATACATACACATACCACTCATACCATGCACATAGACATATATACCTATTAGCTCAGGGCTAAGCACCCCCATTTTTTGAGCTGTCCATCATGGTAATTCCTGGAACTGGAGTCTTCTAAGCCCCTCCTCACAGCTGAGCCAAGGTCTAGTGAGTCAGGACTCAGTCAGAAACCTCCAGTGGGCCAGCAAGAGAGCCGAGTGCACCCTTGATCTGAGGTTATTGCCACCTCCCCCACTGCTGCTGCTTCCAGTCAGCCACTGCTTTGAGTTTTGGGGAGCAGGGAGAAGGGCCCCACCCATTCCCAGTGGTTATGAAATGGGGACAGTGCTGCCAGGGCAGGAACCCCCACATCCTCACGGGGCTTTAGCGCTTTTGGGTGGTGTCTGCCTATTCCTAGCCATGACTCTAGCTCTCCAGATCTTTGCTTATTTGTTAGTTAGAAGACTTGTGGCCATTCTGGGTGAGTGTGAGGCACCCACTGGTGGAAAACCAGCCCCCCACTCTGTAAGCTTCCTCGGGTCTGACCAGGGCAGGGGGAGACTCGTTTTAGTTTATATCAAGCAGTCTGTAATGTTGGTACAGCCCAGGGTGCCTCAAAAAAATCCATTCGCAGCCATCTCATTCATGGCGAGCGTTGTCGCTGTGTGCTGTTGAGTTGATTCTGACTTGCTAAAGGTACTGATACTGTGTTTCCCTGTGGCTCCTTCTTTTCTTTTTTTAAAAATAATTTTATTGTGGTAAAAGATGTGTAACAACGAATTTTAATCATTTTAACTCTTTTTAAGTGTCCACTTTGGTGACATTAATTATCTTCACCACGCTGTATAGCTACCACTGCTAGGCATTTCCGAATCATCTTTATGAACTGTGTTCTTCTGGTGGCTTGAGCCAGGTCCTCCCACGCCTTTCCCAAAGAGAACCTTGCACCCGTAATTTTGCCGGAGTATTTGGGGACCTCAGTCCTGGAGAAGAACTGCTCTTTCTAGATACACTGAATTTTCCTCATGACTTTTTTTTTTTCTCTTGACAAGACAAACTTTCTGTTTGGGCTGCTGTCTGTCCGTCATGTCTGGCTCCTGCCTTGGAATCATTGCATTACTGATTTACAGTTGGAAATGTTTAAACAGCTTCCTTTGAGGACAAAGTTGAGTTGTAGTAAGCTGTAAAGCTATTTTTATTTGGTTCAGTGTGATTAAGACAAGCACAAAAACAAGTGCAGAAACAACACAGTTCAAATAATCCTCTTTGGAGTTTTTTTCCAAAGTCTTTGTATGTCTTTGTGACACAAAACATGGAAGGGACAGGTGAATGGACTGTCCCTAGCTGCATAGCTGTTACTGTACTCCGAAATAAATCACTTTTCCCCACATCTGGGCTCTTCATTGTCAAGTCGTATATCTGGTTTCTCTCACGTTCCTCCACTCTTTCCTGCTGGATTGGTTTTTCATGGTAAGTAATGTGGATGTGAAGACTGAGGTTATGACTGGTTTCAGCAGCTGCTACTCAGTGTGATTCCCCCCTTGGTGTGGAGGGGAGGGGGCTAGAGTCTGCCTTTCCTGGGGCTGGAATCCCTGGAGTCCCTGGGAGGCCCAAATGGTTATGCGCTGCGCTACTGAAAGGTTGACAGTTTGAATCCACTTGCAAGAAAGGTCTGGTGATTGACTACTTCTGAAAAATCAACCACTGAAACCCAGGGAGCACAGTTCTACTCTGACACACATAGGTGGCCATGAGTCGGAACTGACTTGAAGGCACTTGGGTTAGAATCCTCCTTTTCCAGGAGAGGCAGTGAAGCCCAAGGGTGTCCAGCAGCTTGTTCTCAAGGACACAAGCTGCTGGCCTGTTCCCTAGGCTTTCCACATCCTCACCACAGACTGATGAAGTGGTTGCATCAAAAGTGACTCTTGCAGCAGAGTCCTGGGGTGTGCACATCCGAGGAACCCTGGGATGGGCTGGTTTGAGCAGAACTGCAGAATTTGGATCTTGGGGTGGGGAGGGTGCAGTTGAAGAAAGGGGAGCCATTCATGGTGGCATTGTTCCAGATAAAATGGGTCCCAGCTCCCTTGATTTTACAGAGAACTCATAGGAGCAAGGAGCTAGCCACCAGCCACCACAGGTACAGCTCGAATGAGGCTACATAGCCTGCCTGCTTCTTGAAGAAAAGTCCACTTATGAGGGGGAAGAAGAGTACAGGGATGTGGTGGGGGGCATTAAGTAATGGGAAGACCCAAGATGGCGGAGATGGGGAAAGGGATTCTGGGAACTGGAGTGATTAATTGAAATCACAGAGACCCACCACTTGGGACTGCATGGAGCCAGGACCAGCTGCATCATTTGTAGGCCCCTTGTTCAAAGATGATGACTCTTCTTTTTTATTATTATTACATTTTTTATTGTGATTTGGGTGAAAGTTTACAGAGCAAATTCACGTTCCACACAGCAGTTCACATACACTTTGTCTCATGACATTGACTACAATTTCCCACAATGCAACACCTCCCTGCCCACTTCCTCCCCATAGTTACCTCTTCCCTGTGTCCTTCCCTCCCAGGCACTCCTGCCTCCCAAGCTGTCTCCCTTTGCATACACAGCCCTTCTATTCTCCCATGATTGATCTCTTCAAGGAGTGTATCTACCTATTGTAAATATTCAGTTCATATGCCTGTGTTTTTTTGTTTGGCTGGAAGCCACAGGAGTGGGTTCAATTCCAGACCTGAAGGGCAGGTAGGGGCCATAGTCTCAGTGGTTCCATCAGGCTCTATCAGATCAGCAAACCTAGTCCCTTTTTTTTTTTTTTTAAATGAGTTTGAGTTTTGTTCCACATTGTTCTCCCTCTCTATCCAGGAACTCCTACAGAGATTCCCCTTCAAGTGGTTGACAGTGGTAGCCAGGCACCATCTAGTTCTTCTGGTCTCATAGTTGTATAGGCTGAGGATTGTGTGGTGTACCAGTCCCTTGGACTAACTGTTTCCATGTGTCTTTGGTTTTCTTCATTCTTCTTTGCTCTGAATGAGGAGAGACCCATTGTTGCGTCTAGATGGCTGCTTGTAAGCTTTTAAGATCCCAGTCGTTACTCGCCAAAGTAGGATGTAGAACAATGTTTTTGTGTAGTATGTTATGCCAATTGATCTTAATGTCCCCTGTGACCATGGTCCTGAGCCCATAGGTCCAACTACTCACTCCCTCTGGATAGCCAGCTGTGGTCAAGAAGTGGTTACAACCTTGTCCCTTGTCATCTCTACTATATACCTGGGAATTCTTACAGAACATACAAATACACTTGTAGAAACATTGTCTGCCAACCCTATACATGGTCTTGGGCACACTCCCCCCTGCATGGACATACCTAATAGTTCAGCCTGTCCACCCATCTATCCGCCTGTATATCAGTGTTTGCTGACACTGACAACGTGGTACTGTATGTGCGACACGGCTCATCTTTGTTGTTTGTACCTCCCACATACCTTTCTATGTCTTCCTTTTCCTCAATGCCACTGTGCTGATTACTCACATTTGGTATTTTGCCCTTCTCTTCACCCAAATCAATACTTGTCTCTAACTATCTAACAATGTTCCCTCCCTTCCCATCCCTGGTAATCAACAAAGAAAATTTCCTTCCATATATAAACCTTTCCTTGACTTTTTACAATAATGGACTAATACAATATTTGTCCTTCTGTGACTAACTTATTTCACTCAGCATGATGTCCTCCAAGTTCATCCACATTATGCAGTGTTCTGCAGATTCTACATTATTCTTTAGGTTGCATAGTATTCCATTGTGTGTATGTACCATAGTTTGGTTACCTATTCTGTTGATGGGAACCTAGGTTGTTTCCATGTTTTGGCTATTGTAAATAGTGCTGCAATGAACATGGGTGTGCATGTATCTGTTCTTGTCCTGGCTCTCACTTCTTTTGGATATATACCTAGTAATGGAATGGCTGGGTCAAATGGTATTTCTAATTCCAACTTTTTAAGGAATCGCCATACTGCTTTCCACAGTGGTTGTTATCATTTGACAGTCCCATCAGCAGTGTGTGAGAGTCCCAATCTCTCCACATCCTCGCCAGCATTTGTTATTTTCTGTCTTGTTGAACTTTGCTACTAGTGCTGGGGCAAGATGGCATCTCATTGATGTTTTGATTTGCACAAAGATGAAGACTTTTAAGACAGCAACAGCAGAACGTTGAACCAAGCTCTGGACCCTTCTGACCTGGGGCTGTGTGGTCTCAAATCCATGCAGATGACCTTGCAGGGAGTTACCAAACAAGCAAGAGAATATTCTCCCCATGCAGAGCAGCCATTGCCTGGGATGAGCTGCGCACGCTGTGTAGCTGGGGGAAGCCAGGTGCATCCTGGGCAGGTCCTGCGCCCACAAGCCACAGACCCTCACCCAGGCCTCCGTCTGAGGGACTGCCCTCTGCATCCACCAAGGACTGAGTTGTGCTTCCCTGCCCACCTACTCATCCAAGGGGCCAAGGAGAAGTGGAAGGACTTGGGCAAACCACACATGGACCATCCATTTCCAAATGGGTAAGAGATGTCAGGGCAGCACACAGACTGGTTGGTATTTGGCAAGGCTCTTGGGTGGCCAGTACGGTTCACACACCACTTGGAGGCAGTTGTGGGGTGGAGGCAGTTGTGGGGTTGAACCTTGTCAGGACTCTCCTTCTGTGTGTGGGATTATCTTCTCCTAGGTTTTCCCTACACAATGAGAGCCATTCTACCGAAAGACATAGGCACATATGCTTCCAGCTACAGGTGGTGCAAAGAGTTAATGCATTTGACTGTTAACAGAAAGATTGGAGGTTGGTGTCCACCCAGAGGCACCTCAGAAGAAAAGCCTGCTGATTGACTCCTGAAAAGTCAGCCAGTAAAATCCCGAGGGAGGACAGGGCTGCTCTGACACACATGGGTTTGCCATGAGCCAGAGCTGACTCAGTGGCAGCTATATTTTTCAAGGCCTCAAGCTACAGCCTAGGAAAATCCTGATTGGCTTGGCTCACTCGCCTATCAGTTTATTGGATAGACTGTGGGGGCTGGTGTGACGTGGAAACTATGCCCCTGGTGTTTCAAACACCAGCAGAGACACCCATGGTGGTCAGGCTTCAGTGGGGCTTCCAGACCAAGACAGACTGGGATGAAAGACTTGTGGTCTACTTCCAAAAATGAGCCCATGAGAGCCTTACAGACAGCAACTTATCAGAAAGGCCAGTCTCCAGAAAAGGACATCATGGTTGGTAAGGGTTGTAAAACAAGGGGAGCCATCAGCGAGACACAGCAGACACACAATGGACTTAAACATGTCAAAGACTCTGAAGATGGCACAGGACTGGACATTTGTTCTGTTGAATCTGAAGTCGCCACGGGTCAGAGCTGGTTCCATGGTAACTGATAACAACAACACAAAACAAGTCATATTAAGCCTCAGAAGTTGGGCTTCACTGAAGCCATTCCTGAATGGGGCAGCTGTAGGGACATGTCTGCCAAAGGAAGCAGGGATCACAGGGTGGAGAGAGGTTGCTCTAGTCATGGGCAGTGATTTTACCGCACCTGGCTTCTCTCTCTCCCTGGGGCTGTCTCCAGCTCTCATTTACTCAAAGTCCTGGTTATCCCGAATGGCCCACCCAGCAGCATTTCGGGCTCGGCCCTACTGCTTGATCATAACCCCTTTGCTCCCATCCCTTCCTTGCTCTCTCAGCTCCCCTGCCCCCATCCTCAGGACTCCCCAGACTTCAAGGTCTTCCTCATCACTCTTCCCCCTCCACAAAGTCAGCCTAGGCCATTCCAGGGCTCCCGAAGCTGCCATTCTGCCTTCTCTGATGGCATCAGGGCTCCATTCGAGGGCTGAACATTTCCATACTGCTCCATGGGACCACTTGACTTGGCTTGGCTTTGCTCATTGGAATCTTCATTTATGATGATATGGACTTCCCCAACTAGACCACACAACTAGACCACACGTACTCAGAAGGCTAGGACTCTGTCTTGACCTATTCTCTCCATCAGTCCTGAGGATAGCCAGGGACAGATGGGTGAAGGTTTGCTACAGACACAGCAGCAGCAGCAGCAGTGCACTGCCCTGGAGTCAGACCCGACTCATAGCTACCCCTCTTTGGGTTTCCAAGGCAGTATCACTATGGAAGTAGATTTCCCAATCTTCCTTCTGAGGAGTGGCTGGTGGGTTTGAACCTCCAGCCTTCTGGTGAGCAGTCAAATGCCTTAGGCACTACGCCACCAGAACTCCTCTATAGACACAAAACCAAAACATCAAACTCATTGTCACTGAGTCAGATCTGACTCATAGTGACCCCTCCTTGGGTTTCCGAAGTGGTATCACTACGGAAGTAGATTGCCCAATCTTCCTTCTGAGGAGTGGCTGGTGTAGTTGAACCTCCAGCCTTCTGGTTAGCAGCCAAATGCCTCAAGCACTACACCACCAGAATTCCCCCATCACTACAGAATACAGTCTCAAATCCCAGTGGCTACACCCATAGGGCTGGTTTCTGGTTAAGTGTGACAGGCCCATTGTTGGTGGGTGGGACTGTGTTCCACACCGTCCACATGCACAGACTTGGGCCGAGGTAGACTCTGTCTCCAGTTTCCCAGGGGCCTGGGGCAGTGGAAGAGAACGTTTTCAATTGTTCACAGGCCCTTAAGGACTTTACCCAAACAAGTCACATGGCAACACTTTACTTCCTGAAAAAAACACCAAACTCACTGCTGTTGAGTTGATTCCAACTCATAGTGACCCCTCCTTGAGTTTCTGAGGCAGTTTCTCTATGGAAGTAAATTGCCCAGTCTTCCTTCTGAAGAGTGGCTGGTGGGTATGAACCACCAGTCTTCTGGTTAGCAGTCAAATGCCTTAGACACTACGCCACTAGAGCTCCCTACCTTACTTCTAGGGACAGGAAAGGGCAATCTAAAAGTGCTGGTGCCTGAAATAGCATATTTGGGAGCAGTGCTGAAGACAATCTGTTGCAGCGCTAGAGAGAAATGCTGACTGAAAACCGTGAGGGATGGAACTGGTTAAATGGAAACTAAAAAAATAAAACCAAACCCACTGCCATTGAGCTGATTCCAACTCATAATGACCCTATAGGACAAAGTAGAACTGTCCCACAGGGCTTCTGTTTCGGTTCCCTAGTGCTACTCTGACAGGAATATACCTGGGGTATATACCTGGGGTGGCTTTAACAAACAGGAGTTTATTATCTTACAATTTGGAGGCTTTAAGTCTGAGTTCAAAGTGCCAGGCTCTAGGGGCTGCATGAAAGCCCCTCAGCCTTGCCTCCTGCTCCCGGCCCACTGAAGCTGGAGGCTTTTCTTCACTCAGACAGCTGTTGGCTGCTGAGACTGACAAGCCCAACGTCAACAAGTGAAAAGGCACTGTTCCAATATTACCAAAGCACACAGCAGGCCATTACTTCAAGTCTGTTAAGAGTCCCAAGATCAGCAGACAAAATGGCAGCAACAGGTGGGGTCCAAGCGTGCCATAAGCTAGAGACCATTCCCAAAGCTGTTTCTTGTATATGGGAAGTGGAGCACATCCCTAAAGCAGCTACTGAGCTGCTCCAACAGATTCCAGCATGGAGTTAATTACCAGTCTCACCGTGGAAATAA
Organism: Orycteropus afer afer; assembly: GCF_000298275.1. Classification (NCBI taxonomy): domain Eukaryota; kingdom Metazoa; phylum Chordata; class Mammalia; order Tubulidentata; family Orycteropodidae; genus Orycteropus; species Orycteropus afer. Next base: position 4,431,140 of record NW_006921688.1, on the reverse strand, counting down.
CTGCATCCAGCTGCCCAGCCCCTCAACCAGGCCCAGCCAAGCTGACACCCAAACTGAACCACCACAACTTCCAAGGCTGTAAATCTTTATGGAAGCAGACTACCTCATCTTTTTCCTGCCGAGTGGCTGGTGGGTTCAAACTGACAACTTTTTGGTTAGCAGCTGAATGCTTTAACCACTGCACCACCAGAGACCTGGGTTAAATGAAGTAGGGTACACTTGTTTAATGGGCTACCACAAGCCATTAAAGGGGCACTGGTGGCCAAATGGTTAAGTGCTCATCTACTAATGGAAAAGTCAGTGGTTTGAACCCATCAGTTAATCTGCAGGAGACAAGACCTGGTAATCCTGTTAAGTTATAGTCTTAGAAACATTATGGGGTGGTTCTACTCTGTCCTGTTGCTGTAAGTTGGAATCAGTGGCACCTAAAAACAACCATTAAATTGTCCAACTATTATACTGTTAAAAGGCATTAAAAACAAAACCAAACCAGTTGCCATCGAGTCAGTTCTGACTCATGATGACCCCGTGTGTGTGAGCAGAACTGTGCTGCGGGGGTTTGCAATGCCGTGACCTTCTGAAGTAGATCAGGTCACTCTTCCTTGGTGCTTCTGCGTGGATTTGAATGGCCAACTTTTTGGTTAGTAGCAGAGTGCTTAACCATCTGTGCTACTCTACAAAGGATACTAATGACATAGGAAATGTTAAGTGTATATTACAAAGTAAAAAAAAAAAAAGGTTTTAAAAAAGAATATACCATAAGATCTCTTGTTAAAATTGTATGTGTATAGGAAGGAACCAAAGGAAATTTACCAAAATAACAACAGAATATATCTGGGCAGTGGGATTATGATTACAGGCTTATCTCAGAGATATTATGGGTTTCCATCCCACTGCAATAAAGTGAATATGGCAGTAAAGTGAGTCACTCAAATTTTTTGGTTTCCCAGTATATATAAAAGTTATGTTTACATTATCTGATAGTCCATTAAGTGTTCAGTAGCATTATAAAAAGTTTCAAATATTGTGAGGATTACCAAAATGTGACAAAGACACAAAGTTAGGACATGCTGTTGGACAATGTGGCACCAATAGACTTGTTCAAGCAAGTCTATTGTTGTTATAAATCTTGTTACAGACCTTCAATTTGTAAAAGAAAAATACAGTATCTGTGAAGTGCGATAAAGAAGTGTAATAAAATGAGGCGTACCTTTATAAGTACTATAGTTTTTGGTTTCTGTAAAGTTTTCCAAATCTTCTCTAATAAGAAAAAAGTTCCCTGTGAAAAATACTTTAAAAAATAAAATAAAATTCATTATAAATGATTCAGGAATGCAGAGAGGAAATGCCGACTCTTGCCATCTGATAACACCACGGTATGAGCCTTCTAGATCTCGTTCCACACATGCATGTGTATTTCATTGAAAGACTCCTCGTGGGGCGGGCAGTGCAGGTAAGCATCAGGCCTTGGTTCCCAGGAGGCTGGAGGATCCTAGGAGAGCCCCCCCATGACCTCTGTCCAGGTCTGCCCGCTACAGTGGCTCTTCCCAGAAGACCTCTCACCCTTGGGGCCCCCTGGGCCCTCAACATTTGGGCTTATGACACTACAAGGGAAAGGGTCAGCGCTCCGTGTGAAGGCTGGGACTCTGGGCCTCACAGCCACCTCTCCTGGGAAAGGCGAGGAGATGGACAGCACATTTCCCTGCGCTCTGGTTGTGCTCTTTGAGTTGGTTTAGCTCTGGGGAATTTTTGGGGCCAAGTCATTTTCAAAATAACTCTTCATGATGTGTTTGGTGCAAATGCAGTTGATTTATAGCTTTGCTGACCTCTGCCTTGTTGGCAAAGCTCCTCCTGGGCTCAGGGGAGGTTTCCCTTTGCTTGTTTACTCAGAGTGATTTAGGAGCCGCAGGCTAGGACGGTTTCCCTGTTTCTTCCACTGGAAGACTTGACCTTGTGGCCCTGCCATCAGGATTCACACCCCAGTTGGGGCTTGGCCTTGTATTTCATTCAAATAGCAGTTATCCTTGGGCCGTCCCAGACCACATGACCATGCTCTCTGGCTGCAGCCCTGTTGAGACTCCCCAGGGAGACCCCAGAGCCTGCTCTCCTGTGCTAGCTGCCGGCAGCTGGTTTCTTTCCCGCCTTCTGCTAGGCTCTGGCTCCTCCGTTGCTGAAGGGCTTGAGCAACAGCAAATGACTAATTACTGACTGACGGATTGGTCTTGTTATACAGTCCACAAGCACAGCCAGATAAGGCTGGGCTGCTTTGTGAACAGGGAGGACTCCCATTGGACCTCCTTTCTCTGGGCCAGGAGGTGAGGCCTGTGTTGGAGCCACCTCTGGGGCTGGCAGAATTGACTTTGTACACTCATGTCATGGTAGAGCAGGAAGAAGAACTGATGCATTCTAATTGTTGTGTTGGTAAAGAGTATCAAGTACACCATGGACTTTCAGAAGAATGAAACCAATCAGTCTTAGAAGAAATACAACCAGAGCACTCCTTACAAGAGAGGAGGGTAAGACTTTGTCTTGTTTACTTTGGACCCATCATCTGGAAAGAGTAATTGCTAGAAAAGCTTTGGTAAAGTCAGGGAAAATGGGGGTAACCCTCAATGAAATGAATTGACATGATAGTTGCAACAATGGATGCAAGCACACTTGCATCCTGAAGAAGGTGCAGAATGAGATAATATCTCATTCTGCTACATGTACAGTCACCAGCAGCTCTGGTGGTGTAGTGGTTAAGGCATTTGGCTGTTAACCAAAAAGGTCAGTGGTTCGAACCTACCAACTGCTCCATGGAAGAAAGATGAGGCAGTCTGCTATCAGTAAAGATTTACAGCCTTGGGAACCCAATGGGGGTTGCTATGAGTTGGAATTGACTCAATGGCAGTGAGTTTGGTTTTTGAGTTTTTCTACATAAGGTTGATTTGGAGTTGACTCCACGACAACTAACACGAATAACAACAACAGCAGAGGAGGAAGGACCCTCAGAGGTCATGAGGAGATCCCCGTCCAGGGAGGCTGAGGGACCGGCTTCAAGTCACAGGGGATGCTTGTGGACCCAGGATCATTCCATGAGTTCGAAGATTTCTGAAAAAGACTGGTTCATTTATTCTTAATCCAGCAAGTATTTTAGGTGTCTGCCACGTGCAGGTACTACTCTGGGCCTGGGGACATGGTGACGAACAAAGCCGAATCCCACCCTGCAGAGCTGACGTTCCAGCCAGGGTTCACGGTGCTGCGCTAGTGTGTATCATCTCACTCTATCCTCACAGCCTTGGTGATGGGGACCTTGACTTCCATCTTCCAGAGGAGGAAATGGGGGCACAGAGAAGCAATCTGTCAAAGGTCGGTTTTATATGTTCTTTGTGGTCATTTACATTACAAATGATCCCATGTAAATAGTGCTTATGCGTTTATAAGTAACTCTAAGCTACACCCAAAGGTGTAGTTAGCATTTGAAGGCCCTTAATTGAGCATTTTCTCTCAAGAGGAAGTATCTGAGGTGCTTTCACGACTATCAGACATCAATACTTGAAGCTTGTCATCTAGTAAAAAGGATGTTCAAAATAATTGGTGAAATGCTGCCAACAAATGGGTCAGGACCCGGCAGTGATTCTTCCATCCCTCTTCTTTGGTTCTGTGCATGCGTGTGTGTGTGTGTGTGCATGCATGTGTGTGTGTGTGTGTGTGTGTGTGATGGGACAGGACAAGATGGGGCTTTGAATCTGCCTCTCCCAACTCTCCCCGTCAACCTCAACTACACAAAAAAAGTCCAACTCCTCTGGTGTTTTTCCTCAACTGCCCCTTCTTATTGCAACATACACAAAATCACCCTACCCACTCCAGTGACTCACTAAAACAACACCACAGTGTCTGTAGGCCTTGAGAGCATTCCCAAAGGGTTTCTACCAAAAGGTAGGGTAACTGCAAAACTTTGTCTACAGCTGTGATGGGGTTGTGTTAAATTTTAATTTATTTTTAGTGCATGTATACAACCAAACATACATCCACTCACAATTTCTACATGTGTGGTTCCATGACATTGGTTGGATACTTCACAATGCATCACCACTCTCATGATCTCTACCCATATGGTTACATCACCATTAATTTGGACTCTGCCCTTTAAAGTGAGTAGCAGTTTTGACCTCCTCTTCCACCTCAATCCAGCCACCCTTTCTACCTCCACTCGTGCTTGGAGTGGGGGTTGGGAGCTGGAAAAGCTCAAGAGGAAAATTAAAGTCAGACCCAGTGGAGACCTGTCTGCTCTAGTTTCCTCTTCATTAGCTGCCCTGAGCCATTCATCCCCCAACCCCACCTCTCTTTTCTTGGGCCTCAAGGAGCTTGCAGACCAGTGAAGGAGCAAGCGTGACACCAAGACCTACTGTGCTCCCATTTTCCCCAATCTTCTCCCCACACACCCCTCTCCTGTAGACCATAAGGAGATCTGGTGGCATAGTGGTTAAAGCTTTTGGCTGCTAACCAAAAGGTTGGTGGTTCGAACCCACCAGCTGTGCCACTAGAGAAAGATGAGGCAGTCTGTTTTTGTAAAGATTTATACTTGGAAACCGTAGGGGGCAGTTCTACTCTGTCCTATAAGGTCGCTATGAGTCAGAATGAACTCGATGGCAGTGGGTATAGACCACGGTTCTTAACCTTATTTATTTATTTATTTATTTATTTAACAGTCTAGTAAAGCTGCTCCACCCATTCTAAGATTACAAAGGACATTAATTCAATTGGAACACAGTTGTTGAAATACTGAAATGACAAATGGAAAATGTTTAGAATTTATCTTCTTGTTTTTGAGAATATATACAGGAAAACATGCACCAATTCAACAGCTTTTATGTGTACAATTGATTCTACTTGGGCAACCATTCTCACCCCCTTTTCTGAGTTGTTCCTCCCCCATTGACGTCAACTCACTGCCCACTAAGCTTCCGATCTAATATTTTGAAGTACTGTTGTCAGTCGATCCCATGGAGATAGATCTTGAAAGAGCACAATGCTCAGGGCAGACAATGTTGACTAGTTAAGCTAAACTATCGTTTGGTTTGAAGATTTAAGGGGATATTTTTAGTTTAAGTTTTAAAGATTGTATCAAGGCAATAGTTTTGGGGATTCAAGCAGACTCCATATCTCCAGAAAGTCTGAAGTCCATGAAAATTTGAAATCCTGTTCTACATTTCCCTCCCTTTGATCAGGATTCTTGAAATGATGAATTTTGGTTATAGTAGTATATTGTGGGGGACTTTATAATAGATAAATCAGATGGTTTTTTGGGGGTGAGGTGGGGTGGGTTCTCCTCCCTCTGCTTATATACCTCTGGCCCCAACTCTTAAGGAGCTCTGGTGGGGTAGTGCCTAAGGCATTTGACTGCTAACCAGAAGGTTGGTGGTTCAAACCCACCAGCCACTCCATGGAAGGAAGACTGGACAGTCTACTTCCATAAAGATTTACCACCTCAGAAACCCAAAGGGGGTCGCTATGAGTTGGAATCGACTTAATAGCAGTGAGTTTGGTGGTTTTTTGGTTAGTAGGGAATAGAAGATGTGTAGTTTCAAAGTAGTGATGCACATGAGTGATATTTCATGTCTGCACCAACTCTAATTTGATCTGAAAATATCTGTGATTTTGTGCATGGGTGACCAGCCACAGGTATTGCTAACAAATATGCCTGTCATTTGTTATCTTTATTTATAATAGAAAAAAATGCCAAATTTCAGTTAGAAATTAGGGAAGATAAAGTTTCTGAACTCGCTGGCCAAGAGGCAGAGAACAACTTTGGGTTAGACCAAGCCAAGCCTGGAATCCCTGGGTGGTATGAAGCTTTAATGTGCTCTCTGCCAACTGAAAGGCCCACCCAAAGGCTCCTTGGAAGAAGGCCTGGTGATCTACTTATGAAAAGTCAGCCACTGAATGAATGATCAGGTGTGTCTAGCAGGGGAGAGCGTGCCCATGACCATGTATAGGGTTAGCAGACAATGTTTATACATGTGTATCTTTATGTGCTGTAATAATGTCTGGAGGTATAGTAGAGCTGACAAAGAGCAAGGTTGTGGTGGCTTCTTGGCCACAGCCAGCTACCCTGAGGGAGCGAGTAGTTGGACCTGCAGGGTCCAGGCCATGGTCTCAGGGGCCATCAAATTCAATTGGCATAACATACTACACAAAAACATTGTTCTACATCCTACTTCGGTAAGTAGCAACTGGGGTCTTAAAAGCTTGCAAGTGGCCATTTAGATACAACGATACGTCTCTCCTCTTCCAGAGCAGAGAAGAATGAAGAAGAAAACAAAGATACATGGAAACAATCAGTCCAAGGGATTGGTAGACCATGTGATCCTCAGCCTATATGACCATGAGCCCAGAAGAACTAGATGGTGCCTGGCTACCGCTGTCAACCACTCAGAGGGGGGATCTATGCAGGAGATCCTGGATAGAGTGGGAGAAAAATGTGGAACAAAACTCCAAATCATAAAAAAAAAAAAAAAAAAAAGGCCATGTTTGCTGGTCCGATAGAGCCTGAGACCCCGGAACCAAGGCCCCCAGTTACCCTTCTGATCTGGAACTGAACTCACTCCTGTGGCTTCCAGCCAAACAACAGACAGGCATATGGGGTGAACGTTTACATCAGGTAGATAGACTCCTTGCAGCAATTAATCATGGAAAAACAGAAGGATAGTGTTTGCATAAGGAGACAGCTCATGGGGTGGGAGTGCCTGGGAGGGAAGGACACAAGGAAGAGGTAACTACGGGGAGGAAGTGGGAAGACGGTTGTCATATTGTGGGGAATTGTAGTCAATGTCATGAAACAAGATGTGTAGGAAACTTCTGTATAGCAAATGAATGTGTTCTGTAAACTTTCACCCAAATCACAATAAAAACTGAAAAAAAGAAAATCAGCCATTGAAAACCCTATGAAGCCCAGTTCTTCTCTGACACGTGTGGGGTCACCATGAGTCAGAGTGGACCCAGTGATGGCTGGCTCCCTGGTCAGCAAGTCCTGTCAGGAAGTGGGATGTAGTAAGCTTCCCTTGAGCCTCCTGTCCAAGGGTGGTTACCCAATCAGCAAGGGAAGCATAGGTTTACTTTTGCTTACTTACTCATCTTGAGTGAGCAATTTCACATTTTTTCATCACATCAAAGTGTCTGCTTCTAAGTATGGCTGGCTCTCTCCCAACCCCACAGCACCTTCCTACAGAATGAAAGTCTCTTTCCAAATTTACAGTCCCTGACGGGGACAGAGTACCCAGTGAGCAAGGTGAGCACAGGCTTACTTGTGCTCACTTATTAATCTGTAATGAACAGTTTCACATTTTTTTTAACCACATAAGACTAGTAAGTAAGCACAAGGAAGCCCGTGCTTACCTTGCTTACTGGTAATCTGCCTCTTCTCATAGCAGCATGGGGAGAGGGATTCCTGAACAAAAGTGGACTTCTTGGAGGGAGAAGAATGTGGGGAGTGGATGCTGGGTAGCTAACCAGTAGCTTCTGTGAATCTAGACAGAGAAGGGGAGAGAGGCCGTCTCCCTGTGTGTGGCTCTATTGTATGAACTCAGATGTGAGGGGCCATCTTTTACGGTGGTTTGAGAACAGGGAAAATAAGTGTAGAAGGAGAAAAATGAAGACACACAGATGCAGAGAGGGAGGGCCGAGAGAACAGTCCTGTGTTTCAGTTCCCTGAGGCCTAGTTGTCACATCCAGGCATAAGGGACTCGGTGAGAACTTTCTGTGAGCTACGGTTTTCATGTGCAAATAAAAGAAACTCTTTGGACTTCACTTACCTAGAAGAAGGAACCCTATTGTTCAGACACAGGGTTCCTCACTGAAGTCAGACCATAGGGCATCAGACCCTTGGCCAGGGCAGCCCCACCTCAGGGACCTGTCTGTAGCCAGGGCCATCTTGCGGGCTCAACAGGCCAAAGATGAAGTTCACAGTCCCTGACGGGTTACTTATCTCTCTGCATTACTCACTTTACAACCTTCCAGTGAAGTCTGCAGGTGAAAGGTGCAGGGCTGGGTCACCAAAGTGTGACATGGAAAGCACTCTGGGGCCTGTAGCCGACCTCACCCCCTCCATTGCCCTCCTTCATGTCCTTGCTGAGACCAGCTCTTAATGGAGACTCTGAAGCTTGTTACCTGAAGTGATGAGAAATTCAAGTGCAAGTTCTGCTGTGGTGGGGGAGGAGGGTAGACTTATGTGGAAGAAGCAAAACCTTCAAATAAAGGAACGGAGTGTTGGTGTGGTGCATCAGGTGTTGATAGGTACCAGGAGTGTTACAGGAAACCAGGCCTTTACCCTCTGTTGTGAAGAGCCAATGACCACAAAAGGTCGAAGCAGGAAACCAGGTTTATTGAGTATCGAGACCCAAGGAGACATAGTCACTTCTCTCAAATGCCTGTCTCCTCCAGCAAAGGGGTGAATGGCCAGCACTACCTGTTCTCTTTCCTGCTTACTCCAGACTCAGCGTCCCTCTTTCCAGAGTCATCTAGCTTCACAGGTTATGGTTCTCAGCTGAACCCAGTCAGGGGAGAGGGTTATGCTTAGAAGAATACACAATTGAAAACAAAAAATCTAAAGAACTCAGCATCCGTTAAGAGGTTGGTAGTCGATTTACTTAAAAGAAAGCAAAAGGGAGGGAAAAATAGCAAGTTAGTCATGATGATGAATGTCTACTTTAATTATCCTGCTAGTCTGTTAAGGGAGCTCTGGTGGCTTAGTGCCTCAGGCACTTGACTGCTAACCAGAAGGTTGGCGGTTCAAACCCACTAGCCACTCTTCAGAAGGAAGGATGGGCAATCTACTTCCATAGTGATACTGCCTCGGAAACCCAAGGAGGGGTCGCTATGAGTCGGGGCCGACTCAATGGCACGTAACAACAACAACACCAGTCTGTTAAAGGGAGCTCTGGTGGCCTAGTGGATAAGGCACTTGACTGCTAACCGAAGGTCAGCAGTTCAAACCCACCAGCTGCTCCACGGAAGGAAGATGGGGCGATCTACTTCTGTAAAGATTTACAGCCTCAGAAACCCAATGGGGTTTGATATGAGTTGGAAATGACTTGACAGCAGTGAGTTTTTGTCTGTTGGTTTGAATCTGTTAAAGTTGTGTAATTTTCAGTGAGGGGCCTATTCAGCCTTTCCCTTCAGGCTTCCACAGGAGTGGGTGGTACTGCCGATGATTTGGGGCCAGGAGGCTTCAGAAGCCCGGAACCAGGCCCCTAAATGAGAAGACGGTCCTGCTCTTCTCTCTGTTCTTGTGAGCAGAGGCCAGAGTGGCTCACGGGCTCCCTGCCCTGCACAATGTGGGAACACGTCTCTGAGGTCAACACACAGAAAATGCAGATTTCATTTAGCAGCCACAACAACAAAATCAATATCTTTCATGTATTTAACACCATATTGATTTTTAAATTATACACATTATTTCACCTACTGTGACACATGCCATTCTTATCATGCCACGCTTCCCATGGCCAAACTACCCTAGCAGACCAACATCATCAATTTACTCAGTAGTGGATCTGTTTCATTATTATTATTATTTAAAGAGGCTTAGGCAGCCTAGTGCCTGAGGCATTTGACTGCTAACCAGAAGGTTGGTGGTTCAAACCCACCAGCCACTCCTTGGAAGGAAGGTTGGGCAATCTACTTCCATAGTGATACCACCTCAGAAACCCAAGTTGTTGTTGTTGTTATGTACCATCGAGTCAGACCCGACTCATAGTGACCCCTCCTTGGGTTTCTGAGGCAGTATCACTACAGAAGTAGATTGCCCCATCTTTCTTCTGAGGAGTGGCTGGTGGGTTTGAACCGCCAGCCTTCTGGTTAGCAGCCAAGTGCCTTAGGCGCTGTGCTACCAGAGCTCCCCAGAAACCCAAGAGGGGTCGCTATGAGTCAGATCTGACTCCATGGCAGTGAGTTTTTTTTTTTTTTTTTAGTGATAAGACTATCAGACATTAATGGGGAAACTATGAAATAAAACACTCAAATCATCCATTAATCCCACCACTTTAACTCAGCTCAGTGGTGCTGTGGCATCCATTCAGAAATGGTTCATAAAATTAAGAGCCAGGGCAAACGTTCTTCAACATTTTATTTGGTCAAAGAGTCAACTGACTGACTTGTAGATTATCATATACCTGATGGAGAGTACGCACACAAACATTTCTTAAGAGCATAAATAAGCGTCAAAAAGCATTTAAAGTGCACCCGAACTTTGACAGGAAAAACACCAACGCTGCCTCACGTGGGCCAAGACACCCACTACTGTTAAGTGGATCCCGACCATAGCAACTCTGTAGGACCGAGTAGAACTGCACGGCAGGGTTTCCACGGCTGTCAGTCTTTACCGGAGCAGATTGCCTCACCTTTCCGGATTCAAACTGCCGAGCTTTTGGTTAGCAGCTGAAGGCTTTAACCACATCAGCACCAGAGCGCCTTTGTTGGCCAAGGGGCTGGGAGAGAGCTTCTCCAGACATGGAACTGGACCCCCTTTACTTCTGGAAGGGAGGGAAAAACACAGTCGAAATTCTCCAAACTAGTTCCTGTCTTTCACAGGGCATTCATCTGCTTTGGCTGATGGCGAGAGGAGCTGATGGACATCCTCCACACCTGTCCTGAATCCTTCGTCTTTTTCAGGTAAAGACCACCAGAGGAGCAGACCGGAAGCTGGTCGTATTCTTTTCTTGTACTGCTTTCCAGGCCGAGCCCCGAGCGCATGTAATACCCAGAGGGACCAGTAGCTGTCACTGTTGCCGCACAGCACGCATTGACCTGCGCTCCAAGTTTAACTTCCTCGGCTTTTGGCTTTCCGCATCATCGCATGCTTTCCAAAGGCCTAGTGTCCGGTTGGAAGCCAAATAATAATAATAATAATAATAATAATAATAATAAATAAATAAATAAATAATAAATAACCCAAACTTACTGCCATGGAGTCTTTTCTGACTTACGGTCACGCCCATTGATTTCCAAGGCTGTAAATCTTTGCGGAAGTAGATCGCTCTGTCTTCCTTCCCCAGAGCAGCTGGTGGGTTTGAACCGCTGAACTTCCGGTTAACAGTCAAGTGCCGGAAGCCAGTAACCAATAAACAATTGATGAGGATTATGAAATCCAGGTGGTTAAAAGCCAGGCCGAGCTCCCTCACGGTCGCACTCCGGCAGCTCCAGCCTTTTGTGGCGGAAGATGAAGGAGCTGGGGTATCGCCTGCGACTGAAAAGGTAAAAAAGATACGTATTTATATCGTATTTTTAAATTCATAATAAAATGTTTCGAATGTACACGGAATTACAGAGAATATCATAAGAAATGCCTGAATTTAATTTTAACATTTTTCCATGTTTGCTTCAGTGTTTTGTTTTTAAAGAAACAAAACATCACCGCTACGTTGACGCTTGATGCTCCCGTAGCCCATTTTGCGGCCTACTTTTCCTTCCTCCTCCAGAGACAACCGTCTGGAGTTGGTCATGCGCTTAGTGGACGCCATCACTACATTGGAGGTGCGCATAAACATTACTTAGCATTGCTCTGTATGTTTCCAAATGCCGTGTAAATGTTACCTTTATATTACATGTATTACTTTGCAACTTGCTTGTTCTCAGCAATTACTTTTCTTCTTGGAGATGTATTCATCTTGATAGAAGGAGCTTTGGTTTATTTACTTGAAGGGTTTCTTATTCAGTTGAATCTCTGAGCTATCAATTTATAAAATTATTGGCTGTTTATGATTTCTTAGCATTACAAATAAGGTTGCAATGACAGTTCTTAACAAGCTTATTTACCACGTAAGTGACCCTAGGTGCTCTGGTAGCATTTGGCTGCTGACTAAAATTTTGGCCGTTTGAACTCACCAGCAGCTCTGTGGAAGAAAGATGAGGCAGTCCGCTTCCGTAAGATTTACGTTCTTGGAAACCCTATGGGGCGGTTGTACTCTGTCCTATAGAGTCTCTCTGAGTCGGAATCAACTTGATGGTAGTTTTTTTTTTTTTTTAATAAGTCAACGGTTGCTAGTATGCAAGTCAGTGATTGTTGGTAAATTTACCGAGTTGTGCAGCCACCACCACAATCCCGTTTGGGAACCTTTCCATCACTCATATCAGCTCCCTGGTGCCCATTCACAATGAATCCCCATTCTCCAGTTCCAGCCCAGGCAGGTCCTAACGTACTTCCGGTGCCCCACTGTGCTTACACCCACCTCCTGGTGCTTGTGCAGGGGTTCTCCATTCACCTCAGGAGGCAATTACTGAGGCCCGTTTCACTTCTCAAGTTTTGCCTGTTCGCTTGTGTAGTCCAATCAGTTCACACTGTCACCAGCGGTGTGTAGATTTCCTCTTGGTTCACACTGTTCACACTATTTCTTTTCTTCTTTTTCTAGTGAATCTGATTTTTGTAATTACTGCTTTAATTTGCATTTCCCTAATTTCTGTCTTTTCGTGCTTACTGGCTTTTTGAGTTTCCTCTCCTGTGAATTGCTTAGCTATTCATACGTTTGCTCATTTTTATAACATATTGTTTGTCTTTCCCTTATTTGTGGCAATTCTTTATATGTGCTGGGCAATAATTCTTTCTCAGTTAAATGATCTGGAAATCTCTTCTTGCAGTCTGTGGCTTATTTCAGTTCTGTGGACTTCTGTTGGACATAAGCTGTAAATTGTAAGGTGTTGTTGTTGTTGTTGTTGTTTTGCCATCGAGTCGGCCCCGACTCATAGCGACCCCTCCTTGGGTTTCCGAGGCAGTATCACTACAGAAGTAGGATTGCCCAACCTTCCTTCCGAGGAGTGGCTGGTGGGTTTGAACCGTCAGCCTTCTGGTTAGCAGTCAAGTGCTTTAGCCACTATGCTGCCAGAGCTCCCAAATTGTAAGGTAGCCACATTTATTAGCATGTTCTTAATGGTTTGTCCCGTTCATGTCATGTAAGAAATGTTTCTCCCCCTCAGGCTCACAAGGTGTTCTCTCCTATATTTTCCTTGAAAAGTTTTGAAGTTTTACATTTCACTTTAGGTCTTTGATTCATCAAGAATTGAGTTTTGTATGTGGTGTGTTGGTAAGAAATTTTTTTTCCTTTCCACTGTCAAACCCCGTGGGATGTCAAGTTTCTGTGTCTGGGCTCTCTCTTCTGCTCATCTGTGCCTGTGCCAGTACTACAGGATCTCAGTAGCAGTAGCTTTAGAGTAAGTCTTGATATTTGGAATGTCACTAAGCTCTGTAAGGCTAACTATGTTGTTAACAGTCGTACATCCAGAATCTAAAATTGCATTACCTAGTAGGTGCTCAGTAAGTGTTTTTTAAGTTAGTGAATGAACCATAGGGCAAGTTTCCCCTCTACTTGCTTTTTCTTCTTCTTTTTTTTTTTAAATTTAAGTAAGTGTTTTAACTATTTTTGACCTTCATTGTTCTGTGTAAAAGCTTAGAATCAACTTGTTAAGTTCCACAGAAAAAACCTATTAATTTAGTTAGATTGTTTTGAATTTGTAGATATGTAGATTCACTTGTGGAGAACTGACATCTTTATAATATTGAATCTTCTCGTCTAGAGATATGGCATCTATCTAGATTTACTTAAGTTTCTGTATGTCCTTTAATAATGATGTATAATTTATGGTATGGGTACAGTTTTATTAACATTATTCCTGGAGACCTTGTAGTTTTTTATTGTTAATATGAACAGCTTCTTCCTCACGCTTTCCCACAGGCTATCATTGGTGTGTTTATTTTTGAATTCTCTGAATACTTTGTCTGCATCTATTGAGAGGATTATGTATTTTGCCTTTAATCTTTGATGTGTATTTCTTTTATAATTTCTTTTCAAGTTGAGCCATCTTTGCGTATGGGTAAGCCATTAATTTTCTCTGTTGGTGCTGACCAATAAAAGTTTCTGCAATAATGGAAACATTCTGCTTTGCCCAAGAGGGTGGCCATGAGACATATCTGGTCACTGAGCACTGACAATGTGGCCAGTGTGACCAAGGAACTGAACCTTAAATTTTGTTTATTTTTTATTAATTTAATTACAAGCTAAACTAGCCACATGTGGCCCATGTTACCATACTGGTCAGTGTGGGACCCAGGACCCTGCAAAGGTAGCTGTGCACCTGGTGCTGGACAGTGTGTGATGCTTCTGGGGGTTTGTCTCCTGTGTTCTCCACATTTGATTGGGGTGTTTGCTGGTAGCTTATTGACCCCTGAACACTAAGAGAACCAAACTCCTCACAACTGGATACAACATTATGATAAATGAAGAGGAACTTGAAGCTGTCAAGGATTTTCATTCTACGTAGCTCAATAATCAAACATAGAAGCTGCAGTCAAGAAACCAAACAAGTATTACATTAGGCAAATCTGCTATAGGAAGACCTCCTGAAAGTTTAAACAAAGTTTAAAAAAGCGAAAGATGTTTTAATGACTAAGGTGCACCTGATGCAAGCCATGGTCTTTTCAATCACCTCATCTGCACGTGAAAGCTGAACAACAAATAAGGAAACAAGAAGAACTGATGATTCAAACTGTACTGTTGGCAAAGAATGTTGAACATGCTGTGGGCTGCCAAAATAAACAAATCTGTCTTGGAAAAAACACAACCAGAATGCTCCTTAGGAGTGAGGATGATGAGCCTTCATCTCACTTACTTTGGACACGTCATCAGGAAGACCAGTTGCTAGAAAAGAAGATCATGTTTGGTAAAATAGAGGCTCCATGAAGACAACAGGAACCCTCAGAGACGGACTGACACAGTGGCTGCAGTCATGGGTTCAAACACGCCAACGATCGTGAGCATGGCACAGGACTGGGCCACACTTGATTCAGTTATACATGAGGTCTCCCCGAGTCAGAGCTGACTCCATGGCAACTAACAACAACAACAACAACAATCCTGTGTTGTCCCTTGAATGGGCTCCTTGCTGGTGCTTACTGAGCCAGCCTCTCCTTAATGATCTCGGCCTGTCCTTGTGAAATGGGGCAAAGAATGCGAGACCATTGCTTTCACTGGGGAAAGAGAAGAAGCAACTGGAGCTGACCTCACCAGTGAAAGCAGTGAAAAGGTCACGTGGTGGAGCATCTGCCACCCCAGGCTCTCCTGCTTTCTGCTCTTTTTGTCAGCAGAGAGAACCCTACCCACCACCCTCTAGACCTCACCATACCAACCAGGCCCACGTCCACGGCTGGAGGGAAAAGCGCCACCGGCACTTTCTCTCCTGACAATCACGTGCATGTGGAGTCCATTGTTATAGACACACACACCCATTATAAAAAACACAGAAGAGGTAGAACAGTGACCAAAAATAAAACCGCTTAAGATTTTGGTATATTTCCTTTTAATATGTGTCCAATATATGTTGTTTTTTGTTCCTGTTTTTTGTTATTTTTGGTTGGTGCTCAGGTGCACAGTTGATGCAGCAGATATAATGAAAAAGCCTATAAAAATCCTGTGATTTTCTTATAATATTGCATAACACGAGCATTCCCCATTTTGCCATAAGTGTTGTACACACCCTCTGTTAGAACATTCTTCCCAGCAGAGAGAGTGTACTCTAATTAAGATATTGCACATTATTTATTTATTTTCTCTTGTGAGTAGCTTGGGCAGAAAACTTGTTCAACCTTCCAGAATTTATCCAAAGTGCCATTACTAGATGGAAGCCAAGTAACTGATACTTTAAAGCTCTGACCCACTGCCGTCAAGTTGATTCTGATTCATAGTGGCCCTATAGGACAGACTAGAACTGCCCCGTAGGGTTTCCAAGGTTGTAAATGTTTACAGAAGCAGACTGACTCAACTTTCTCCCATGGAACAGCTGGTGGGTTCGAACCACTGGCTTTTTGGTTAGCAGTCAAGTGCTTAACCACTGCACCATCAGGGCTCCTTAAAGTTCTGACATCAACTGCCTAGTTGCTTTGCAAAAGGGTAGCGCATATTCACAGACTACACGAGGCCCTTTACTTTATCACGCTCCCACCAGCAACAATCAGTTAAAAACAAAACCCAAAATTACTGTCACCAGCAGCACAGCAGCAATTGGATAGGTGAGACGTGTAAGCACCGTAAACTCTGATGAACAGTTTTCCCAAGTATTTGTTACCTCGCTTATTTCCTCTTTGGTGAATGTCTGTTCATGTATCTTACCTACTTGATTATCAAAGTCTTAGTGCTTTTACTAATTCACTGTAAGAACTCTATTCATATTAAAGAAGAGTCTCTTTTGTGTGTTATCTGTTGTGGACTTTCTCTCAGTTTGTTTGCTGTTTTGGAAGACCAACATTTCAAATTCTTGTCTGGCCTTCTCTCTGGTTCCACGTGGTGCTGGAACACTGGAGAGCTGCCTAGGCTGATCATTTCCTCTCCACACACTTTCCTTTGGTGATCTTCCTGTCTTCATGCCTGAACTATCACCCACAGGGAGCTGCCTCTCCTGCCTGGACACACGTCACGGCTCCAGCCAGACAGAGCTGCCGGGTGATTCAGTGGCACCTTGGACTCAGGTGTTCAGTCTGATGCCCTGCTTCCCCCCACATCCTCCGCTCTTCTGTAAATGGCACCACCATCTACCTGGCTGCCCCACCAAAAGCTGGACAACATCCTTCTTGTTGTTGTTAGATGTGGCCAAGTCAGTTCTGACTCATTGTCATCCTCTGCACAACAGAACAAAACTCTGCCTGGTGCTGTACCGTGGTTGGATCTGACACAGCAGGGAAAACCAGGACTATGATTTTGTTGAGCTTTGTTTTACAATTGTCGCTATGTTTCAGCCCATTGTTGCAGCCATTGTGTCCGTCTATCTTGTTGAGGGTCTTCTTTTTTACTGACCCTCTACTTTACCAAGCATAATGTCCTCTCCAGGAACTTGTCCTTCCTGATAATATGCCCAAAGTGAAGTCTTGCCATCCTCATTTTTAAGAAGCATTCGTAAAACTGTTAAACTGTAGTGATGCCTTGCAGAGGGATAATAATAAGGGCCCTTATTGTTGTTGTTGTTATGTGCCGTCGAGTCATAGCAACCCCTCCTTGGGTTTTCGAGGCAGTATCACTATGGAAGTAGATTGCCCCATCTTCCTTCCGAGGAGTGGCTGGTGGGTTTGAACCACCAGCCTTCTGGTTAGCAGTCAAGTGCCTTAGGCACTACGCTACCAGAGCTCCCCAAGGGCCCTTAGTAAGAAGTTAAAGCTAGGTGGACAGAGAGCTTCTTTGTAGCTCACAAAGAGGCCTTTCTTTCCTAAACTCCAGGAGCTGACACAGCTGAACAGTGCCTTGAGGACCTGATAGACTCTCAAAGCTCCAGAGATGTTAAATGTTCAGCCAAGGCAGGTCTGTTATGCTAAGCCCTACCCGTTGCTCTTGTTGTGAAAACATGGCCCACAAATATGGAATAGGGACATCTGAATGGACATTCCTAAGGCTGGTGGCTCTGCAGAACCCCTGGAACCTGGGAGCTTGCAGAGATGGCCCAACCCTTCCCTGGTAAGAACTAGAGTGCCACCTGTGCTGGAAGCCATCCATTTCTCAAAGAATTGGTCAGTGGAGCCCTTATGAATAGCAGTGAAGCACTGTCTGGTACATTACTGGAAAACTTTCCGAAGAGCCCTGAACATGATGGGCTCAAGCACAGCAAGGATTGTGAGGCTGGCACAGGACTGGGCAGTGTTTTGTTCTGTTGGACATGGGGTCACTATGAGTCAGAGCTGACTCAACGGCATCTAACAACAGCAACAGTGCTTAATCAGGAGGGAAAGAGATTACTCACCAAAGGAGCTGCAAGAACTGGCTAGCATGTATTGGTCGGAGCTTGGAGAGTACTACTGGAATTGGATTGGGGCTTGATCAAGGGGAGTCCTGATTGCACAGTGGTGAAAGTACTTAGCTGCCAACCAGAAGGTCAGTGGTTCAAACCAGCTGTTCTGTGGGAAAAAGATGAAGTAGTTGCTTTCCATAAAGATTTATGTCCTTGGAAACCCTATGGGGCAGTTCTCCTCTGTCCTACAAAGAATCGACTGGATGGCAGTGGGTTTAGTTTGGAGTTTGATCAATGGGGCTACCTGAGAGTGAATGAGAATTCACTGACTTGGGGGTATGTTATTGGGAGACAGGATTTAGCCCCTAGCAAGAGCCCCAGAGGATGGGCAAACTCCTGCTAGGGTGACTCTTAGGAATTTGGAAAAATAATAGCCAACACTGAGTGAGGTGGAAATGTCTGTTTTGCTCTAACAGATGGTGAAGGGGGAACTAGAGCCTTAGGGGAATGGTCACATGGAAGGCATATCTTATGTGAAGCTGGAAAGCCCATCAGAGGAGTATGTTCCACGGAGGGCTCAGAGGTTACATCCAGGCCATGAGGGATGCCCATGTGATGTGTCAGCATCACTAAGAAGTTCAGTGGTATCTTTCCTCTGCAGCCAGTGTTCATGGTAGAAGAAAAGACTATAAAAACTGGCCTCTTTTTTTTTTTTTTTTAAATTGTGATTTGGATGAAAATTTACAGAGCAAATTCACTTTCCATACAGCAGTTCACATACACTTTGTCTCATGACATTGACTCCAGTTTACCCCAATGCAACAGCTCCCGTCCCACTTCCTGTCCATAGTTACCTCTTCCCTGTGTCCATCCCTCCATGCAATCCTGCTCCCTGAGCTGTCTCCCCATACATAAGCAGCCCTTCTTTCTCCCATGATTATTCTTTCCAAGGAGTGTATCTACACCTCAGGTAAATGTTCAACTCATATGCCTGTCTTTTGTTTGACTGGAAGCCACAGGTGTGGGTTCAATTCCAGACCTGAAGGGCAGCTAGGGACCATAGTTTCGGTGGTTCCACCAGGCTCTGTCAGACCAGACCAGCAAACCTGGTCCCCTCCCCCCTTTTCTTTTCCCAAATGATTTTGAGTTTTGTTCCACATTGTCCTCCCTCTCTATCCAGGATCTCCTACATAGATCCTTCTCTGAGTGGTTGACAGTGGTAGCCGGGCACCATCTACTTCTGGTCTCATAATGGTATAGGCTGCAGATCACATGGTGTACCAGTTGCTAGGACTAATTGTTTCCATGTGTCTTTGGTTTTCTTCATTGTTTGCTGTGGATGAGGAGAGACCCATCGTTGCATCTAGAAGGCTGCTTGTAAGCTTTTAAGATCCCAGTCGGTACTCACCAAAGTAGGAGGTAGAACAATGTTTTATGTAGTATGTTATACCAATTGAGCTTGATGTCCCTTTCAACTATGGTCCCAAGCCCACAGGTTCAACTACTAACTTCTTTTGGGTAGCTGGATGTGACTAGAACCTGGCCTCTTAATATTCATGCCCTATCCCCATGAAGTAAAGGGAGTCAGATGTGTTCACTTAACCACCAGGAATAAGGAGGCTGCAATTACTATAATGACCAGAAAGCTGGGAGGGCAGCCAAGGGGTCTTGGCCAGCATGGAATTGTGGAGACAGTGATTACAGCATGGTGGTCCTAGAGGCAAAATAGCCCAGAAGCCAACGGGAGTGGTACTTAACATCTATAACCAGGAAAAGGCAAATTGGAGGAGCAGAAAGCTAATGGAAGTTGCCCAAATAGAAAGTTATGATCCTTTTCTCAGTTCTTGGTCCAGAGCCTATTTTTAGATCTGGAATCCATTAACTGAAGAGGTGGCCACATCCCTAGGAAGATGGATCCTGCAATATGATAGAAAATGTATACTCTGATTCTCCAATTCCTTCCTCGAAGGGCACTCTGGCTATTTACTTAGTTGACTGTACATCTGGAAAGGACACTATGCAGACATTCTGAGGACTATTGGACACAGGGTCTGAGTTGACATTAAAACCCATGACCCAAAGTGTCATGACCCTCTTGTTGGAGAGATGATTCACTGAGACCAGATAATGAATGAGTCATGGCTAATGTCTTGGCCCATTGGGTCTGTGAACCTATATAGTGACCATTTCCCTGGTCCCTGAGCGTAAACTTGGAACTGATATACTTGGCAGTTGGAGCAACACCTGTATTGGGCCCTTGGCCCATGGGGTCTCCCCTTCCCCACCCCCTGCAAGGAAGTAAATAAAAATAATTTTGAATTCTGGAAGAAGTGTTGGAGATTAGTGACACTAGTAAAGACCTAAAGAGGCAGAGGTGGTAGTCTCTACCTTCTCTCCATTTAATTTGCCAGTCTGGCCCCTACAGACATTCGATGAATCCCGGAGATTGACTGTAGAGTACTGCAGGCTCCACAAAATCATAGCCCTGATTTTCCCTGTTGTGTCAGATACAACATTGTTGTTGTGTGCCGTCGAGTCGGACCCGACTCATAGCGACCCCTCCTTGGGTTTCCGAGGCAGTATCACTACAGAAGTAGATTGCCCCATCTTCCTTCCGAGGAGTGGCTGGTGGGTTTGAACCGCCAGCTTTCTGGTTAGCAGTCAAGTGCCTTAGGCACTATGCTACCTGTTAGGGCAGATTAATAAGGCCTCATGTACATGGTATGAAGCCATTGAGTTGGCAAATGTATTCTTTTCTATTCAGATTGGAAGAGGATCAGAAACAGTTTCCAGTTATATTGGACAGACACCAATGTTCATTTCTAGTTTTGCCTCAGCTCTGTGCTAACTCTTCTGCATTCTGTCATGATTTAGTCTTAATGACCGATACATCCCACAGAACATCATGCTGATCCATTAAATCGATATCATGCTGATCAATTAGGAAGAGCAAGAGGTGACTAGAATGCAGAGGGCTTACTAAGACATATACTCACCAGGAGAGAAATGCTGTGAAGATTCAGGGAGCAACCACTTCAGGGAAGGGAAGTTTTCAGAGGTCCAATCAGGGACATGCCCAAATATTTCCTTCGAAATAGAAAAGATAAACTGCTGTATCTTGTATCATTGAGCTCAAAGACGATAACACAGTTCTTGATAGGCCTCTTTGGGTTCTGGAGGCAACACATTCCACCCTAGGAATACTCCTGCAGCCCACACACCAGGTGACGTGAAAGGCTGCCACCTTTGAGTGGGGTTAGGAGCAGGGATGGGCTCTGTAGCAGGCTGCAGTGCAAACATCCTTGGGTGAGGTCTGGTCCAGCTGCAGTCAAAGCAGCCCTTGGCAGCATAGACCTATCAGACCTATGGTGTTGGAGATGTCAGTGGTAAAATGATGCAGGATAGAGCTTATGGTAAACCCCAGAGAATCACGACACAGGCCCCTGGACTTTGGAGCAAGGTCATGCTATCCACACTCTGGTATGTCATGGGACGTTGACCATGGGGCAACAAGTTACCACACATCTAGAATGGTCCATCAGGAGCTAGGTTGTATTAGCTCTGTTAAGTCATATGATTGAATGGTCCCAGCATCAGTTCATTATAAGATGGACATGGTTCATCCAGGATCAAATCCAGGCAGGGCTAGAGGACATGAGTAAGTTACATGAGCAGGTCCCCATTAGCACCACTTCCCCAGTTCATTCCTATGGCCTTTGGTGTGTGTTTGGGAGGGGTTCCTACGTGTCCCGTGAAGGAGGAGGAAACAGATCCAAGCTTGGTTTACAAATGGATCAGCTAGGGAGGTGTGTGCAGACTGAAAATATATGATAGCTGCATTACATGTACACTCGGGGTGGCCTTGAAAGACAGTGGAGAGGAAAAAACAAAGTCTTCCTGGTGATGGAACTATGAGCAGTGCATCTGGTCATCACTTTGAGTGAAAGAAGTGGCCCACGGTGGAGATACATACAGATTCCTGGGCAATGCCAATGGGCTGACTGGAAGATGGGAGGCCAAGAGGTCCGAGAGTCATTGATAGACATATGGGATTGGGCATGAAATGTGAAGATATTTTGACATTATAGCTGCCATGCCAAGAACTCAGAACCCTCAGAGAAGGAGGTCACACGACCAGGTAAGCCGTTAGGGCCTGCTGAGGTGACAGCTAAGAGAGAGAGAGGGATTTTAATGGAGTGGGGAGAGGACGAGAAGCACTTGGGGCCCTGAGTCAGCTGCTACAACTGGAGCTGTAGCTTGTCCTCGCAGTGTCCTCAGGAAGGGAGGCCTGTGGGATCTGTGCAGGATCTGCTTCCCACATCTACTCCCATACCTGCTCTAACAATGTTGTAAAGAAGTAGCCCTGGGAGGCACAAAGGGTGGCCGTGGCAGCATGACAACGCATGTTCCCATGTCCTGCTCCGGGGAGTGTGGTTGACCAGTGGTCCCAGCTGCTGCCCATGGTAGTGCTGAGGTTTCCTGCGGGCTGTTTCCAGCCACTGGCTGAACAAGTGGGGTACCAGTTCAAGTCCATTCCTGTGAGACACTAGACTCCTCTGACTGGCAGCTTTGGCTCAATGACACCCCATTGGCTGAAGCTTTCTTGTAACTTCCCTGGAGTCTAGACTCTGCTTCCTCGTTTCCCCATCTCCTTCAGGGGACAGACCTGCCTTGTGCTCTAAAGGTGCTCCTCCTCCTCTTGCAGCCCCTCCCCCTGAGAGTTCACAAGCACTTCCTCCTGCATCTCTCATCTCGCCTGGGGCTGCTTCTTGGAGGATGCGAACTAACAGGTGCTCTTTGGATTGAGAGGCTCCACTGTTGGACTGTTTCTCAGGAGGGGGAGGGAACATGACAAAGTTGTAAAATGTTAGAGTGAAAGGCAGCTTTTAAGATGGAATCAGTTTAGCTTTATGAAAATTTAGCACATTGTCCTCATTTTTCTTACTTTGCTACTCAGAACAACAAAAACAACAACAAAAAACCCCTCAAGTATCACTATGGAAGCAGATTGCCCCATCTTCCTTCCGAGGAGTGGCTGGTGGGTTTGAGCCGCCAGCCTTCTGATGAGCAGTCTTATGCCTCAGGCACTACGGCATCAGAGCTCCCCACTTTGCTACAGATCACTGAGAAATAAAAATCCATTTTGGACTTGGAATCGTCGGCAGCCTGCACTCAGGAACCACAGGTACGGAAACACTTCCCCCTCGGCTCTTGGCTCTCCTCGTTCCCTCGCGCACAGTTGCTGTTCTTTCATGTGAGATCCCCTTGTATTAGGTTGTATTTATATTATGACCAAAAAAAAAAAAAAAAAAACTATGAACAAATAAAAAACCAAGCTCTCTGCCGTTGAGTCAGATCCGACTCATAGCAGCCCCTCCTTGGGTTTCCGAGGCGGCATCACTACGGAAGTAGATTGCCCAACCTTCCTTCTGAGGAGAGGCTGGTGGGTTTGAACCACCAGCCTTCTGGTGAGCAGTCAAATAAATGCCTTAGGCACTATACCACCAGAGCTCCTATTATAGGATGGCTCTTATTACCAAATGCCATTGAGACGGACTCATGGTGACCCCGTGTGTTTCAGAGTAGAACTGGGCTCCATGGGATTTTCAAGGTTGATTTTTCAGAAGTAGATCGCCAGGCCTTTCTTCCGAGGTGCCTCTGGGTGGACTCAAACTGCCAACCTTTTGGTTAGTAGCTGAGCTCCTTAACTGGACCAACCAGGGACTCCTGGGATGGGTGTCAAGCTTAAAAAGCTGTAACAAGCTCACGCAGGTGCAGTACATGCCTCTTGTAGAAAGGACTTCATTCTCCTGGCAGGATCTGGGTGTAGAGAGAACCCCCCCCCCCACTCCACCCTCCACCCGCAGTCAGAATCCCCACCTCCTCCCAGGGAGCTGCTGCTGTCTCA
Source organism: Orycteropus afer afer (assembly GCF_000298275.1). NCBI lineage: Eukaryota > Metazoa > Chordata > Mammalia > Tubulidentata > Orycteropodidae > Orycteropus > Orycteropus afer. The sequence goes on along the minus strand of NW_006921688.1, from coordinate 4,407,493 downwards.
GCAGGGGGCCCATTCCTACGATCAATGGTCAGGTGCTTTGAAGTCTGGCAGACCACATTTGTGTTGTCTTTTGGAATTAACCAAAACTTTAATCCCCTGCTTCAATAGTTTAACTATGGAAATATGGAAATAGCAGCCCTGTAAGAAAATATTTCCGGAGGGAAAACTGAACAGCTTAAACTTTTCTCTGCACGGTTTTTCCGGGTGAGCAATGTTTTCAACTGAGAAGGCTCCCTTGTAATTATGTCTGTCTGTATTTCTACTTTTCTTTTGCTTGACTTTTGTTTACTCAGCAGTTATGGGCCATGCCACATAGTGATCAGTTGACAGAAAGACATCGTCATGAAGTGCACCGAAAACCCAAACCCATTGCCTTGAGTTGATTCTAACTCATAGTGACCCTGCAGGACAGGGTAGAACTACCCCACAGGGTTTCCAAGGCTGTAATCTTTACAGAAGCAGACTGCCCCATCTCTCTCCCATGGAGCGGCTGGCAGGTTGGAACCGCCAACCTTTAGGTTAGCAGCCAAATGCTTAACCCTGTGCCACCAGGCCTCCTTATGATGGCTTGTTGTTGTTGTTGTTATTTGCCGTCGAGTCGGCCCCGACTCATAGCGACCCCTCCTTGGGTTTCCGAGGCATTATCACTACGGAAGTAGGATTGCCCAACCTTCCTTCCGAGGAGTGGCTGGTGGGTTTGAACCGCCAGCCTTCTGGTTAGCAGTCAAGTGCCTTAGGCACTATGCTACCAGAGCAAGAAAGGTCCCCAGTGAGAAAACTTGTATGTGTCACCTCCCTGTACAGCACAGGCTTTAAGGTGGAAACGAATACTCTTTTTTAACATAGCCTCGGTTCTTCCTTCCCTATCAAGAAGACAGTTTAAAGAGAAAGAAACCAAAAAATGATATTCAATTTTGGAATCCATGCAACTTGATAAAAGAAAGAAAAGAAAAGCGGGTGCTGCTAAGCACACAAGAAAACTAGTCCAGGATCTAGAGTGAAAACGCACAGCCTTGTGGGAGCTGGGGCCCCAAAGCTGTGGACTTGCCCATCTGCCCGTGCACTCTGGCCCCAGACAGAGCAGCAACATAACAACCAAAACTGGTACTGAAACGATTCAAAGCTGTTTCTTTTTGAGCATATAGTAACCTCCTTGACTAATGAGGTTCTCTAATACATCTTTAAAGCAGAACCCCAAAAAGCATTAAAGTTGTATGCTAGTAAAGATTAAGTGCACATTTAGAATTTTATTTGGTCTTCTGAATTTGTGCATATGCTCCTAATGAGAATATCCGGAATTAAATATAACAAGACCACTCAAAGCAAGTGGGCCACATAGAGATGGGACATAACAAGCCAGATAGCACAGGGATCAGTCCAGGGCCCAGGAAAGAAAGCAGGGCCAGAGCGCACAGGGGTACTGTGGAGGCCTGTTCCCTGCCATAACCCCAGAGCCAGAAGGTCTGGACTTTGAGTGGATACGTAAGACGTGAAATTCCAAATCGAGGTTGAGTACAGCTGCTGTTTGTTTGGGATGTGTAGAGAGCCTAAGACACTCCATGGCACATGTAGGCAGAGACAGTAATTTTATCTACAAGAGAATGACTAGAAATAATTGAATATTTCAATGGAAACGAAAGATGGGCAGCTTCCTGGCGTACGCTTGTACTACGGAATTCAAGCTGTGAGGCCAGTGGCCGTGCCCACAGGGTGTCCAATTCTGACCAAAGGGTGGCAGGTGGTAGGACAGCCAGCCTGCCCAGAGCAGGAGACATCTTTCCTCCTAAGAATGATCCTTTGGAAGGAAAGACCAGAAACCCAATACCTGGGAGAACACTGACCATGGCATGTATATGGCGGGACATTTGTTCATCAGCCACTTCCTGGGACCACTGTGGACTGAGCTCCCCAGAAGAGAGAGACAGCACGTTCCTGTTATGCGTACAGGGTGGCTTGAGCAGCCATCGTTTTCAGCATCAATGGCATTACAGTCTGACAAGGAAACTGTCCAGATGTGTGGCAATATAGAGGAATTGGTATCTGCATTAATGTGAAATGTTTTAAATAAAACACAAGCCAGCAACAGTGTAGTGAAAAATTTCAAATATGATCCCTACAAGTCTTCAGCTTTAGATATAACAAGGTTTTTGCTATTTGCTATTAAACAGAATTACACGCTGGGGCATCACAATCATGAGTAAAGTCACGTTATTGCTGAGTGAGTTTGCAAAGACGATGCATGCAGATCTTTTTCACTCATTTGCTTATCAGAGCTCCGTTGCCTACGTTAGTAAATCAGGGTTCTAGGGGGTGCACGTGCACTATCATGAAAAGACTGGTATTACATGCAAAGGGTATGGGAAAGAATGACACTAAAACCAAAGGCTGAGGGTTCAAACCCACCCAGAGGTGCCTTGGAGGACAGGCCTGGTGACCTGCTTTCAAAAGGTCACAGCCTTGAGAACTGTGCAGTTCTACTCTGCACATGTGGGGGTGCCACGAGTCAACGAACAGCACCCCCACTGTAATTTCTCCAGTGAGAAGCCCCTCTCCTCACCTTTCCTGGAGGGGAGGGTGAACACTGTGCATTGTTTTCTTTTCTTGACCAGTTTTCTGTGCTTCAATTTTGAGTAAAAAAAAGTGACCCTCATCTTGTCAAACGAGAAGTCAAACCGAAGAGGCCTACTGTAAACTTTGAAGTGGAATGCGACAGGGCAGAGTCGGGAGCTCGAGTTTCTGAATTCACCAGAATAACCACACAGTTCTCCTGCCGCGCACAGGGAGACAATCAGAACCTTCCTGATGATGTTGTACTCCCCAGTAGCCCAGTTCTGCTAGGCCTTATGCAGTATTTGAAATGCACACGGTCCCAGTGAAGCAGTGGACTGACTGGTCTGGGAAACCATCGCTTGTACTATTGATTCTGTGAGAAAACACACACAAAGTTCAGAACAGCTATAACCACTGGGTAAGCTGGATCAATGTTAGAAGTGAACCTGACACTCAAGAATCACCACCACCATCCGTCATAACTGACCTCTTACTGCGCACATGCTCCGTGGGGACACAGAGGGGTAGGGCTGAATACCTACCCTGTCAGCAAATACATGAGTGGAAAGAGGTCGGTCACAGTGAATGCCAAGTGGGCAGAAAACATGGCAAGTGGTCTGGTGAGGTCTCATACGCTTGGTGTTTGACCTGATTACTGAAGGGGTCAACCTAAGAAGCGAGACGGGGAAATAGGAAGGACAAAAGTGCACTGGAGTTTTGTGCAAGGCCTATTAAGGGAAGTACTCAATAGACTCAGTTATGAGGATTCTGTTGAAAAGTCACAAACGATATTGAAGTGGGAGGTAAGGGGCAGACAGAAGGGAGTTTGACTTGACACTCAGTGGGGAAAACAAAGGAAAGAACTGGAGGTAGGGAGACCAGTTAGAACACAGAGCAAGGGCACTCCACCCAGCATGGGCTCAGGGCAGGCTCAGAGGGAGTAAGTTTGTCTTTTTAGACCTCTGGCAGCCTCCCCGCGGTGAAGATACTGTAGTATTTGTCGGGAAGACTGGACGACACATAACAACAGCAGCTATGAGGGTCAGTCAACATTTTTGGAACAATGATCAGCAGATTGTAAAGGTTCTGCTTTGTAGCTGGGGCTGGAGGAAGGGCGTATTCTTGCCCTGGGAAGAGAAAGGAAGCAACGGGAGGTCAAGAAGGGGATCTGCAGAGGGAGGCACTAGACGGAAGTGTATCGTGAGCCAATTATAGGCACGAAACAAATAGGCAGACGTGCAAACACTACAGTAAGTCCTTTGAAGAAAGTCTTTATTTTCCTGGAGAAAATGCTATACTCCATCATAAAATCATACATTCTTCAGAGAGCTGGACATGCAACAGAAATATAAACACACGTGATCTTCATGCCAGCCTTAGAGAGTTTTATCATCTTTGCAAAGCAACCCATCTTTTGACATTGGAAGGAGGAAATAACTCAGTCGCAGTGACTGAAGCACCAAATTCGGATCCACGGAGATGTTCTAGACTGATTCAGAGAAATAAATAGCAAACTTACCTGTTAACACTGCTGAGAAAGAAGGCCATAGAACCTATTCCTGCAAAGACCTGACCTGTGTTAGGCTAATGTGGCTCCTGGGGAGAGACGAGGTTGGCTCACAGAGTTTCACATTATCCTCACAACATCCCTGTGAGGTAGGCTGAACAGTAATACAATGATCTTCTCTTCACAAGGCAGGGAGGTGAAAGCTACACTAAAGGCCAGGGACTGTCCCATGGTCACAGATGTCATCTGCAGGTTCTTGCACTGGATCCCAACTTGCCTGACGGTTAAGAGCTGAGTGGTCTGTTTGGAGAACAAGATGTCAAATGCTGTATGTACATATTCCTAAAAAGGAGTAGTGGTAAAAGTGCACTGCTTCTTATAACTTTTTGAAAAGATTAGGTTAAGTCAACTGGTTATTATTTTGAATACTAATTTATAATTTATAGTTATGAAGACAATGCATAAGAGCATTTTTTGACTACACTCTTCAAAAAACAAACAGCTTACTACCTAATCAAAGGGTAAAAAACCCAATTTAACATTAAGGCACAAAATTGTGTTTTCTTTAGAAAGGGCCTTTTCCCTCAGTTGCCTAATTATATTTTCAGATGGAAGCAATAAAAATTAACATGTAGCACCAAGCCATTTAATCTTCAAGTAAAACGGATGTAATTGTAGACTGTGAAAATTGGAGCCAAAAATATGTGCACTTGTCATGGAAAAATATAAGTATTTTATAATATTGTATGAGAAATCATGCACTCATCGAGCATACAGGTATTAAACCTGGAATGGCCTTTGGTGACACCACAGACTTGACATCAACTTCAAAGGCAACATAATCAACATCAATAATCTGTGGACTGAGGCTCTTATCTTACACTGGCACCCCTTAAACCTATCCTTGTTCACAAGAATTTTATATTAACATATAATTGGATAGAGGAAACTGATGAAATAGCAGTTAATTTTGCTATCTGTAAGTGCTGTGATTAAAAGACAAGTTTAAAGCCGATAGCTAAAAGAGTTTTGGACTGTATATAATTTTTTGCATTTTAATTCTCAAATATAAAGCTGATTGGATTAGCCTACAGACTGATTCAGATTCATCTAAAAACATAAACGTAAACTCTAAAAGGAAAGTATTTTCATCAACACTGTGATGCGCTGTGCTCTGCGTCTCGGCATACTGTATTAGTTACGACATGCTGACATTGTGTTAATACACAGGTTTTCCTGAGACACCCAGCTTACAGGACCTGTCAGTTAATACCCTCCGCCTCTTAAATACAGAGAGAACGTTAGCACCTCAGCACTCCAGGATGATTACTGACAAAGCACTTGTCCATCTTTCAGTTTTAAGTTTGACCCGTGTGCTCCATTTTTGTGCAATTCATTCCTGAAGGTGACCTCTAGGCTACCAATATGCATGGCCACATCTTCCTTCCCAAGTATTTTCTTCTCACTGTGTTGAAAAGAAGAGTCACCGAAGGACTTTCTCCAGAAGGAGATAAGCAAATGCATCTTTGCTGTTTTCAAGCTCAGAAAAACTGTCGTAAACATTTGAGAAGCCTGAACCTAAAATTTCTCTTTAAGGCAAGCACCCGCCCCCCACCGAACACCTACACATTATGGGATAAAACCCAATGAACGACATGATTCCTCAGGCTAAAAGCCCGAGAAATCACATTTGTTGTCAACAATGGAATAAATTTTAACAAAACCAAGAAGAAATGAAAGAAAAGCTGTAACAAACTATGAGAATAGAAACAACATCCATTTTTTCTGGCTCAGGTGAAACATGGCAGCTTTCTTTCATTGTTAGACAGATGCCTAAGGAAACTGAAAACAAAACAAAACAAAACAAAAAACCATCCCAGACCAGCGTCAAATGAACCCCACCATCTAAGACCCAGTATCAAATGAACCCCGCCATCTAACTGGCCACGAGAAGCCCCAGAGAAAGAGTGGTCTCTGGTTTCAGCAACTGCCAAACGTTCTGCGGGGGCACAAATTATCTCCTGCCCCACAAACTTTAAAAACAAGCCACAAAATCCAAATTAGAATATAAGTTTTTTAATTTTTATAAATAACTTATCTGTTACAAAGACAGTTTACCCAGCTAAATCACAAAACCATCAACTCAAGATCTCCAAATTACATTTTATTAATAAAACAAGTAAAAACTGATTGATCAACCTTCACATAGAACTGCAGATGAAGCTGAAAAAAACAAGGCCTATGTTTAAAACAAACTGCATCCGACGCAAGGGCTCTGGGTCTATTGCCTAAGGAACTGGAACTGTCATATTTCTCCCCATATACAAAAATGCAAACCTGGACCTCAAGGCTTCTGCATTCATCCAGACCACCTACATTCATCCTGTTTCTTTAAAAACATCCACCTGCAGACATGTACAGTAGGTGACAGTCCACACGGTCTCCTACCTTTGGCTACGTCAGCACTTTCCTTAGCCCCATTTCTAAGCACTGATATATAATTTCGTACTTCTGTCTTTTAAAATGCATACCGTTATTTCTTTTTCTTGATTTCATTTTGTATATACATTCCTGATCATCTGAATATTTATTTTCCTTATAAAAATATATCATCAAAATACAGAGATGCTTGAGGTTGCTTCAGTGTTCAAGTTGGCTTGTTTTTCTTTTTCCAGCTTTTCTTCAGTTGTCCTAAATATGACTAGCCTTGTTTTATAAATATGTATGGTACTGCCACCAAGTCAGGCTTAGAAACCAAGTGCCCCAACGGTAAAGCACTGAAACTCTCCATGAGAAGGGCTGCAGGGGCTGCTGCTCTTGCCGCTGTCACACTGTCCTTCCCCGACATGATCTCTTGTGAAAGTCTGGCAGGACACCAGGCACATGGAGCACGTGCAACCTTGTTCTGCTGGTGAGTTTACAATGCCTTCTGCATTAAGCTTCCCCGTGGAAGACAAAACACTGTGCTGTCCACCCGCCGCTGCAGGAGTGTGAGTGCGACTGTGGGCTGGTTCTTCACTGTCTCCTGTCACCCTGTGCAGCATCTGCAGTCTCACAGAACACTGGCACGAATGAGGGCAAGTACAGAGTAAGGAGAGGGAGGGACTGCTGCACAGTTTCATTTCATTAATGCTATTTTATTTTAAGGCATTGCTTCTGTCGGTAAGGCGGAAAAAGGGCATGATCGTGCTTAATCACTAAAAGGGAGAAAGAAAATTAGTTAACAAAAAACTATTACACTATACATATAGAAGTATAAGAAAATAATAAAGGAGCAAAGAAATCACTTAAAGCAGACTCGAGAGATCTGTACAGTAAGAAAAGCTCTGGGGTGTTTCACTGCACGTTTGTACAGACAATGCGTGCTGCTCTTTCGTCTTTAGACTCTGGATGTGGCTTCACAGAGTCAAGATGTTTTCAGGGAAGATAAAGGCAAGGTCAAGAGTACCACAGACGTGTCAAGTTCTTCCCCATCGAACGGCACTATGCGGCAACAAATAGTTTAAATAGTTAAACCTTGTTCCTCTTCCTCGTGTATGTAGTGTTTCACTGAAAGCTTTAAAAATAAAAAAAGCGATCATTCCATTCCTTCCTCCTGTCAAACTTCAGTAGTGACATGAGGGGGAAAAGGCACTGGGAACACCCAAGCATAAACATATTGAGAATTATCCATAACGGGATACTGGTAACACTGTACACGGTCAGGCAGTGGGCAACCGAGGCGTTCAGCAGATCTCCTTTCAGGATGGATCGCACTGCCCAGGACACTCTACTGAGGTATCATTAGCTCTGCGGGCTGACACTTAACATTAGCACACCACCATCTTGTCACACTTTCAATAGGACAAAATCCTATGTAGCAGTGAAACGTTTCCCCTGATGACAGACTAGATTCTTGAACTTCAGATGTGGATTTAGAGAAGACACAGGGCCTTGTGGCTCAGAAATGCCTTGGCATCTCGCACTGTTCACAACGGATTAAGGCTGGATGGTTCAAAAAAGTACAGGCAGTGCAGTTCCACTGTGCGCCCTCATCATCTTCTGCATCTTGATTTTTTGGTGTTTTGATGGTGGACCGCTGATCTGTAAGTGAACAGAAAAGACTGCTTCAGAAGTCACAGCCACAGAATCTGACAAACCACCAGCAACGCTCACCACTATCTGTGCCACGCTACATGAGGCAGCTTGTCAAGCAAAGGGAGCACCTAGCTGAGCCTGACACGGCGCTTCAACACGCCGCCCTCTGCCAAGCTGGGACTTTTCCTCTGAGGCACGATCACCTCACTGTCTTCATGAAAGGGAAGAGGATCACTTCCTCAATTTATAGCAGGGGAAAAACAAGAGATCAATTTCTTATGGCAAAGAACAGCAAAGATTCCCATAATGTCACCAAAGATTGCGAAAACACTGAGAGTGTATTTGAGGTTCATTCAAGTTAGAGCTTCACTGCCCACTGAGATAGGATTTGCATTTCTGTTTTCAGCCAGGAACGGCAGTTTCTGTTCAATGTCCTCTACCCACTGCTGCTGTTAGAGCTTAAGCTTCGAACAACACAAAATATAAATATGAAGTCTCAAATATAAATCAAGAAGAGATTCTGGAGTAGTAAGTTAATGTAGAAGTCTGATTTTATTCTTGTTCTTGCTTTACTTTTTTATCCTAGTCAGAGTCAAATAGGAAGTGTGCTGGATCGAGAGTCAAACTGCGTTCCATTCCTGGCTCTCTATACATGTGACTTATTCTGGCACACACATCTTCTAGGTCTCGTCTTTTTCGTACAATAAAGAGACTGAACTAATTCTACATCGTGACCAGAGCTCTAAGAGGCCGGTGTTCCAGAGTGGCTGAAGGGACGTACCTTATGTATGGGACATAATGATGGTTCTCAAGGGTTGTTTCTAAGATGAAACCACACTTCCGAAACCACTTTCTTATCTGGGTCCCATTATAAATTTAGAATAGTGTTGCTATAAATTATTTTTTGGGAGGTTTAAGGTGAAAGGAGCATACATTACTAATTATCTCCTGTCAAGGTTTGTAATTTGAAGCAATGCATATTAATTCGCAAATTCTAAATAATCTACTGAGTTGCTAAGGAAATACTATCTTTTCTGCTATTTTAAGAGAGAAACTATACTGCTTAGTAGATGAAAAGGAAGTCAGTTGTTTTGTAACAAATTTACAACAATTAAGTGGTGTTTGGTACTTTGCACTCCCCCTGTGCAACTGCTACTGCTAAACTGATTCCGATTGGTGGACCTCATGTGCGTCAGTGTAGAAGTGACCTCCTCCAGGGTTTTCAGGGGCTGGTTTTGGGCAGGGGACTGCCAGGCCTTTTTGCTGAGGCCCTCTGGGTAGGCCTGGACCTCCAACTTTCTGGTTAGCAGCTGAGCACTCAACCGCCTGCATCATCTAGGGGACAAGGCAATCAACAGAGGACCTAGATTTTTTAAAAAGTAAAATGGTTTTCTTACATCTGTACAATTTAAATTGATACTTAGACATAAATATTTTTTATTAGAGGTATTTGGAAGACTAAATATCAACCAGAATTGAGGAAAAGAGGAAGTTAGATTGTAAAAGATGATACACGATTTCTACATTTAATCTTAGCTGTTAAAAGACATGGATAAAGTAGAACTGATTTCAAGAATTAACTCACTAAATCTGTCAATGAAATGAATGTCCCCTTATCTTCATCTCAAGGCAGAGCAGGATCGATGCCTTATTTCCCCAAAAAACAGCATACAAGCTTCCGTCTTTTGTGAAAAAGGTTTTAAGTAATAGATTTTTTTTTTTTTTTAAATAGAAAATTACTTATAAAAAGAATAATTTCCCTAAGGTGTCTTCTTCATCATCTGTTTAAAATTTTAAAGAATACAAATGTTTACCCTTGATAATTTTTGTTTTTACCAAGATCTGCTGCTCTGGGGAGTGTACAATGCCTCCTGAGGGGTGCACGTCACAAACCCACCCAAGAAGGTCGGGGATGAAGTACTTCTTCAGTAGAAGGTGGCTAAAAATAAAAATCTTCTAAAATCTCATTTTTCAAAATGTAAGTTTTCATATTTAATGGATACACTACCTTTGGGTTTTGGTGGCACAGGACCTACAAATCCAATATTGTCATAAAAGTTATGAATGGCGCTGGGATTAAAATGTGGTCCTGAAATATATAAAAAGTAAACATATCAATGTTTATAGCTCAAAAATATTTAATTGTATGTTTTGAAAAGTATTTTGTTTCTAAAAAATAGCACAGTAGAATAAAATAAATGTTCTTAATAAGCACCACTTTATTTAATTTAATCTCAAATTACATGTAAGATTTTCTAATCAGCTGAGGTAGGTATATTATTCATAAACAGAGGCAAGTGGTAAGTTGAAAAAGCAGTCAAATTAATGTTGACAAAACATTAATGGAACTGGAGCCCTAGTCTATGTGTCAAAACAACTTAAAATTTAACAATTTAAAATATATTTTTAATTATCAAACATGGACTTAAGTAACTAAATAGCTTTGCCCCAAGTATAAAAATCTCATGCTAATGTAATATAATGGTTCAGATTTTAAAACAAAATGAGTTTCTAGACCAGCACTCATGTTTTTTCTCTCCAAAGTTAAATGATGGCATTTTTCTATGACCGTTTCAAGATAAAGAAATTATCAACATTTTAAAGGAAAGAAAATAATCTTCCAGTTTCCTAGACTCTGAAATACACTCCAAAATAGCGATCAAGGACTTCTTTTTTGTTGCTTCCTCCTCTTTCCTGTCTTTTCTATTTTATGAATTTCTATCACTCCCCCAACTTCAGAGTTATACTTAATTTCCTTTTAGTAGTCCATAGAATGGAATTAGATTGTGAACATTTTCTACTTAAACAATTATGTCTTGTCAGTAATATCGCAAGTATGAGAAATTACCACTGTCTTAAAAAATGTATATACCATATTTGTATTTATTTTCTTCTCAGGTTTATCAAATAAGATAGTACCATTGAGGTGGAGGTGCCTTTTTAATTATGTCCTTAAAAACATGATTCTTAAAAGGCAAAAAAAAAAAAAAAGTATATGGGCATATATATTTTAATCTTAATAAGTATTACCTTAACAGATTCTACTAATACAGAAAAGAATTACTTTTGACAATACTAATTACTGTCTTAATACTTGACTAAAGTAGATTAGAAGGATGTAAAATTTATTACTTTTACTATGTAACCAAATACATAATTATATTTTTTTTGAGAAAAGAAAAGCCCAATCGTTGTTTAGCATTATTGGGCTCCAAAGAGACAGTAAGATTATGATTGACAAGTCTGTATTGGGCCACAGGCAGAGCTGGGGAACTAACACAATGACTGTCAGCTGAGCAAGAGCTGGACTACTTTACCTCGGGCTTGAAAAAGGTCAATCTCTTTGGTCAGGCAGTCAATGTCAATCTGCAGTTGTCTATTACAGCTTCTCAACTGCTGCATTTCTTCGAGCTGAAAAATAATTCCACGGAAGAAAGGCTTGGGTTTAATTCTCTTGTTCAGAGGTTAAGTGGAATGGTACTTGTCAGTAAAGGACAGGACAGAAAAGTAAGACGCTGAAGAGCATTTCTAGAAAACTCGATCAAGCTGTCCACTATGGCCGCCCACCTACCCTTCCGCTCCTTCACACAGGACACAAGTTAGAGGACTTACGGAAGGTATTTGGGATATGGAATTCGATCTTTTCAGGCGCCTTCGAGTTAGATTGTTTTCCATTTCGTTGACCTCAGATTTTAGTTTATCCAGCTTCTTCTTCTGAATCTCGAGCTCTCTTTGAAGTCGTTCCATTCTGGCCTTCTGGTGTACCAGTAAAGCTGCAATGCATGTCAATAAACATGAGGACCCGCTCACGTCTGTCAACTAAGCTTTAAAGGCAGTTTCAGCAAAACAGAACAAATGAAAGGACAGTTCTGCGATAAATAAGAGTTAAACAAGATAAACCACATGCTACATTCAAACAGAATAGTGTGAGTTAAAAAAATTGAACCTGAAAACTGTTTTAATTATTTGAACAGACAAACGTCACTCACTTTAATTTTTTTTTAGGGTTTGCATAAATCCACTTAATGGTTAAGGACGGCATTTTTAGCCTATTATTTTTCTAACAGTTCTAGTAAAGTCAACTGATTCACTGCTAGCATAGTGGATAAGGCACTTGACTGCTAACTGGAAGGTCAGTGTTTCAAACCCATCAGCTGCTTCACGGAAGGAAGACGGGGCAATCTACTTTTGTAAAGATTTATAGCCTCAGAAACCCAATGGGGGTCGCTATGATTCAGAAACAACTCCATGGCAATGAGTTTGGTTTTTTTGCTTAGTTAACTGACATCTGAACAGACCGGTTCTTCTACTTCAAAGAGTGTTAAGTTCTGTTTGTTGTTGTTGTTGTTATGTGCCATCGAGTCGGCCCTGACTCATAGCGACCCCTCCTTGGGTTTTCGAGGCAGTATCACTACGGAAGTAGGATTGCCCAACCTTCCTTCCGAGGAGTGGCTGGTGGGTTTGAACCGCCAGCCGTCTGGTTAGCAGGCAAGTGACTTAGCCACTATGCTACCAGAGCTCCTAAGTTCTGTTTAGGGATGAGGAATTCTGATATGAAGAGGTCACAATTTTAGAGACATTTTAGAAGGGACTGTGAAATAGGTCAATGCATTTTGATGTATACAACAAATAAAACAGGTAGACTAATTCAATCCACATGATGCTAATGTTACAGGGTTCAAACCACAAAGTAAAATCAATGATGCTATTTAGGTAAGTCAAACACTTCTATTTTCTTATATGCAGATTACATTTTGTGAAAATATTTTCCCACGATATTTAAAGAAACAAAATAAGCAATCAGTCTTGTAGCATGAATGATGAACTACTTGAGAAACCTTATTAAACCATAAAAACTGGTCTTGTGTTTTTGTGATCCATCCCTGGGCAATGAGTCTCCTCTTTTAGGACACTGGACTGGGCGTAAAGAGCTCTCAATCTACTTCTATGAAAAAAAGGCAGTCTGGGAGGATCTACAAGGAGAAAACAGACAGATACTGAAAAGTATGACGAGCTACCTAAAGAAATGAAACAGTCCTGAAAATGAAAAAGTCAAACAGATTAAACAGATTAGACTAATGCTGAACTGTCATCTTCAACTACACTCAAATCTCTATGAGTCTAAAAAGTAAAGAAAAAAGTGCTTACTTCGGCAGCACACGTACTGAAAAGTAAGGAAAAAACTATGACATATGAAGGCACGTGCAGGTCATGCAATCCAGCAGTGTGCTCCAGAGACCAGAGGGTTTGGAGTGAGGAGGTTATTAGGCTCAAGTAGTTCAAAATTAAAAAAAAAAAAAAAAGGTTGAAAAACTAGATAATCTTTTTCAATAAACATCTGATGTTAATATAATCCACAGATGTATTCCTCTGTATTTTCCCTTTTGGAAGAAATAAATATTAGGGCATTATTTCTCAAATTTTAAAAACCATGGCCTATTCAGATAAACATTGAAAATCACTGTATCTTTGCACATCCTTACCTACCAAGATTGGTTTGACAGGCTGTTATTAATATGGTTTATTTTATTTGAACTGCAGACTTATATCCCTCTATTTCTAAAATTGGGAACTCTGGTGGCATAGTGCCTAAGGCATTTGACTACTAACCAGAAGGCTGGTGGTTTAAACCCACCAGCCACCTTGGAAGGAAGGTTGGGCAACTGCTTCCGTAGTGATTCCACCTCGGAAACCCAAGGAGGGTTCACTATGAGTTGGGTCCAACTTGATGGCAATGTGTTTGGTTTTTTGTTTTTCTAAAATACGAGATTCTGCTTTAAAACCAAACCCAAACCCACTGCCACTAAGTCGATTCTGACTCACAGAGACCCTATAGGACAGAGTAGAGCCACCCCTCAGGCTATACATCTTTAAGGAAACAGACTGCCTCTTTCTCCCGCGGAGTGGCTGGTGGGTTCAAACTGTGGATCTTTTGATTAACAACCGAGTACCATAACCACTATGCCGCCAAAGCTCCTAGATCTGCACTCTCTCTCTCATTGCCGTCGAGTCAGATCCGACTCACAGCGACTCCTCCTTGGGTTTCTGAAGCAGCATCACTACAGAAGTAGATTGCCCAACCTTCCTTCCGAGGAGTGGCTGGTGGGTTTGAACCACCAGCCTTCTGGTTAGCAGTCCAGTGCCTTAGGCACTATGCCACCAGAGCTCCTAAATCTGCATTTAGAGTTTGTTTATTTTCTTAAAAGAAGTATAAGGATGTAGGCTGTTATTTTTGAGTGGGACAAGAAGAGATGGAGGCAGGAGGAGGGGACAAAGAACAAGGCAAAGGGAAAACAGAAGAGGAATATATTCTCCTTCGTTTCTAAACCCCAGCCAACCTACCACTAGATCTCAAATAGCATTAATTTGAAATCTGTTTAAATGAACTATGATTTCAAGTAGCATTTTAAAAATCAATGCTGTAGCTATTTTTTAAACCTGTTCTTTAACACAAGAATGTAGAAAAATCCTGAACCCATTTATTTAGTGGTTCTAATGATCAAGTGCTGGCTCTTGTTCATGTTGAGCACGGGACCCATAGAGGGCAAGTCCTCAGTGAAGACCCCAACAGAAAAGACTGACCAAGCGAGGACATGCTCTGCCATGAGACCCCACAGCCCACCAGCCTGAAGAAGCTATGAAAAAGTTAAAAATGAGTACAGTGATAACAAAGGGAACAAACATGTCAAAAGAATAAGACCCTATAAATAAAAGAAGGGCAGATTTTGAAAAGTATCCTAAGTAATCTTTAGAAATAAAAATAGTCACTGAAATTAAAAAGTGAAATAGATGAAATAGTGTAGGAGATGTAGCCAGATACTGGGTAACCTGGCAGGCAGATTTAAGACGACTACTCCAAGCACCCAAGAGCTCTGGCAGCACAGTGCCCAAGGCACTTGACCGCTAACCGGAAGGCTGGCGGTTCAAACCCACCAGCCACTCACTCCTCGGAAGGAAGGTTGGGCAATCTAATTCCACAGTGATACTGCTCGGCAACCCAAAGAGGGGTCGCTATGAGTCGATTCAACTTGATGGCAGTGAGCTTGTTTTTTGTTTCCTTTAATAAACTGAGGGACTACTGTGTGTCAGGTGCTGTTCTATACACCTGGGAAGTCAACGAACAAAACAGGCATTTAATCCCAGCCCCTATGAGTTTACACATCATGAGGAAGGAACAGAGAAGAGAGAGTGGAAAGGGCAGGCAGTAACTCTGTAATCACGGGGTGCACAACTGACAGCCAGATCTGTGGGTCACGTGCAGCCCCCTGTTTTGTAAGGAAGTGCTACTTGGGGTACAGCCACGCTCGTTCGTTTACTGACTGTCTATGGCTGTTTTTGAACTACAACAGCAGAGCTGAATAGATGCAACAGAGACCATGTGACCTGCAAAATCCGAAAAGATCTACTACCTGGCCCTTTACTAGATTGCATAGAGCCTTGCTGATCACATTAAGGCCTCTGAGGACAACAGCAACCCATCACAGCACAGAAAGGATCCAGGTGAAAGGACTCCAGTAAAATAAGACACCCTGTACTCCAGGTATCACTGTAAGAGGCACAAGGTGACAACAGCATTGCTGGGAGCTTTAAGGCTCCATTCCTGACTAACCTCACTCAAGCCTCACTAATGAGCTGACAGAAAAAGAAGTGCACCCACTTCTGGGCATAAATACTATTTACCTGCCCCTTCTGTTCTTCTGCAAATACTTTTGGCACTCAATAAAAAAAATTACAAAACACACAGGCAAACAGGAGAAAAACCCAACCCAGCATCAAGAGAGAAACAGAACCATCATCAACAGAAAAAAACTCAAAGAGGACCTAGCTGCTGCAGCTATCAGACGGAGTTTAAAATAACAATGATTATTATGTTAACAGATCTAGTGAACACATGCAGGGACAGATGGAGAATGTGAGAAGAGTGATGGAAATTATAACAAAGAGCCAAATGCTAGAAATAATCTAGTATCAGAGAAAAAGAATTCCTCAGATGAGCTGATCAGCACACTGGCTGCAGTCTAACACACACGTAACTGATGAAGCAGGAGACTAGAGAAACAACTTAGAATAAGTAAGAAGTAATCACAATGTCTTCAAAATTAGGGAAAGACAACCAATCACATCCAAGAAGCCCAGAGATTCCCCAACCAATATTCAAATAGCCGAAAAACCAAAAGCAACACCTAGCACATCATAAGGTGCCCTGGTGGCGCAAGCAGTGACAACTGGTGGCTAACCAAAGGCTGGCAGTTCAAACTCACCCAGGGGCTCTGTGGGAGAAGGGCCTGGCAAGCCACTTCTATGAAGATCACAGCCAGGAAAACCCAAAGGAGAAGTTCTCTCTGAAACATGGGGCCGCTATGAGTTGAAAACTGACTCAATGGCACTTAACAACAACAACAGACACATTATAATCAAATGGCTGAAAACTAAAGATCAAGAGAAAATCTCAAAGGCAAGTAGAGAAATGAAATTGTTACACTAGGCAAATATACAATTAAAATAAAGCTGATTTACAACTCTTAATCTGTATGGAAAGTTATACAAGATTCTAATTTATTTTCCAACTAATTAATGCATCTTAGAAAATACATTCCAGAGCAGGGGTTGGGCATTCCCTCAGTCACCTACAGCTCCACTGTTGTTGTTGTTGTTGTTATGTGCCATCAAGTCGGACCCGACTCATAGCGACCCCTCCTTGGGTTTCCAAGGCAGTATCACTAAGGAACTAGATTGTTCAACCTTCCTTCCGAGGAGTGGCTGGTGGGTTTGAACCGCCAGCCTTCTGGTTAGCAGTCAAATGCCTTAAGCACTATGCTACCAGAGCTCCCACGGCTCCATTAGCAATTTCCAATTAGGTAAGTCTTAGTGTTTCTTTCAAAGTAAGAAAGTAAACCACAGGGACCCTACAGATCAGGGTAGAACTGCCCCAGGGGGTGTCCAACGCTGTCACCTTTACAGGAACAGACTGCCAAATCTTTCTCCCACGGAGCTGCTAGTGGGGTCAAGCCACCAATCTTCTGGTTAGCAACGAAGCGCTCAGCTGTGGTACCACCAGGGCTCCTGAGAACTCACAGAAGACAGCTACTATTATTTAGAGGTGGCCTTTAGCATCAGGCAGAAATCTGATGCAAATCTGAGTTAGGAGAAATGAAGGAGCCACAGTTACTGAAAATAGTATTATGGGAATGGTTTCAAAGCTAGTGAATGAATTCTTCAGAATGCTTCTAAGACACAAAATATTACATCCTTTTACAGAGCAAGCAGTGTCTGCAGTCTGCAGAGGTGGCTCAGGAGTAAGGAAGGGCCAGATTATCTCGGCTTCGACTGCAGCTCTACAGCGAAACACTGCAAGTCCTTTGTCAACTCATTCAGATCTTTCTTTCCAGTGAAAACAAAATGTTAGAGCAGAGGGGTTAACAACTGTATTACAGAGATGACAGCATCTGTAGACCTCTCAGCAGCTCTTCTGTATGTTTAAGTTATAAACAGGCTAAAATGTTGTGAATACAGTAGGAAAGAAAGCGCCTCCATTTCTTCTAAGCCTCTGGATATTTACGTGTCCAGGTCACTTTTTTTTGTGGTCTGGGATTCCAGAAAATAGGAGTGTCTGGATGAATTTCTAAAAATCACTATGAAAATTCAGCTAAAGCTCCACGGTTTTCTTTTCCAGCTGTAGTTCTGCTGCAAGCTTAGCTCTCAGTGTGCAAGCTGACACACACTATTTGTCCATCAAGGAACAGCATTAGACTCCTACTGAAGAACGGTGGCAGGACTGCCAGCACGCTTTTGCTCTGATCAGCCTCCACCAAGTAAAGAAGGGTTGGGTGTTGACTTAGGAGAAAGAAATGTGACAATTATACTTTCAGGTTCCAAAAGGAGGAGACAGTTTAGAAAAAGGAGTAAGGAAAGCTCACAAAATGCTTACAGTTGTCAAGTTAGGCTAGAAATCTACTTTCACCTCTGCTATGGAAAATAACTGAACAGAGAGATTTGAGAAAGTCACTTAACACTGGTGATTTGTTTGTTTGTTTTGGAATGTGAGAGAATGTTATAAACAATCAGTGAAGTACGTTATGAGTGAATATTTGGACAAAAGAAGTATCGTTTCAGCTACACATGCAGACGGCACCTAACAACCACAGCACACATGCAGGTAAACCAGGCTCCTGTGCGACTGACCCAGTGATGTGCACTGCACGCAGAGGAGGGGTGACTGGCCACAGACTTGAGTGGATCAGCTGAAGGAAAACTCCCTCCATTCTCGTCATTTATTTACATATTGAGTGTCATGAACGTAAAAGCCAAGCTACAGAAATTCAATTATATTAGCCAGGAGTTTTATGTAGATGGCTGACTGAGAATTGCATTTGTGTCATCTGTTGCCTTCTGAAACTCCACGACAATGACACAGGCACAATCCAGTAACAACAAAGGAGGAAGAGGCAATTAGTGGACAGAAGATTTCAACAGGTTTCTAGAAGACCGACAACAGAAGAAATGGCACAGGCTGATGCAGAGTGCAGAAGGCTGCAATCCCACAGGGCACTGCAGACAGGCGACAGCGCACCTGCCCTGAGGAATCCTCAAGAGGCTCCAGACACTGGAGACTATAGGTAACAAGAAGAGGCAGAGTGAGCAACAGGGCAGAAAACAGGAGGGTTAACTGTACACCTGTGTACATGGAACAGCCAACTTCTCCCCAGTCATGTGTTTTCTCTTAAGGTTCCCAAAACACCCATCTCCATGCCTGCCCCCGCCCCCGCCCCCAACACTGGTGAAGAGTTCTCTTGGCACAGCTGGCTCCTCACTTATTCATCACAAAGCAGTCTGCCAACTGACAAGTCTTGTTTACATACACAGAATTTTTAGTTAGCTGCCACATAACCTCATTCTTAATAAGAACCAACAGTCAAGGATCACCATGTATTTGAAGAACACCTGAAAAACTAGACAAACATAAAAACTAAACCCATGTTAAGTGAAGACCACTCAGGAGAGGGAAGCTAACTTTAATTCTAATTAACATCACCAGGAGATTTAAGACAACACACAATACCCATAAAATAGAATTTTGTGTTGAAAAAGGAATCAGAGAAGAACTAAACCACTTCCTAGAAATAGAAGGCATTGCAGCTGAAATGAAAATTTCATACATGGGTTGGAAATTACCTAAAATGTAAAACAGAAAGACTAGGAGGTGAAATATACTGAGAAATAAGACAGTGAAAGATAGAGAGTCGTGCCGGGATGTTACATATCTGAACAAGAAGAGTTCCAGAAACAAAACTAGTGGGGATCAGAAGAGAATTTCCTGGGGCTACTCTTTAAAGTGAAGAGGCCCTCTGAATATGGGATGAGATGCTGGGAAAAAAATACACCTACACCTAGACACATCATTGTACAAGTTTTGACTACTAGGATGAAAAGCCCCTAAATGTTTCCAGAAAGAAAAAAAAAAAACGACATGTGAACACACAAGCATGCCCTCCCTGAGGGACACGAGCCTCAGTACCACCTGCTGTGGACAGATGACTTTTAACCAAGAATTCTATCCCCACCATCACTCAGGCATGAAGATGTACTCGGGCACTCAAAGGACCTAGGACAGTTACCTCCCAAACCCTTTACATGTTGTTGCTGGTACTGTCAGGTGCTGTGAGTCGGTCCTGCCTTACAGCCACCCAATGTGCAACCGAAACCAACACTGCCCAGTCCTGTGCCGTCCTCTCAGTCACTGCTATGCTTGAACCGAACCCACTGGTACAGCAACTGTGTTAATTCACCTCATTGAGGGCCCTCCTCTTTTTCACTGACCCTTCTACTTTACAAGCATGACATCATTCTCCAGGGACTGGTTCCTCCTGATAACATGTCCAAAGTACTTGAGATTAAGTCATGCCATTCTTGATTCTAAGGAGTATTCTAGCTGTACTTTTTCCAAGACAAATTTGCTCATTCTTCTGGTGGTCTATGGTCCATTTAATATTCTTCACCAACACCATAATTCAAAGACAGAAATTTTTCTTTGGTCTTCCTTTTTTCACTGTCCACCTTTTACAGGCATATGAGCCAACTGAAAAATAACACGGCTTAGGTGAGGTGCATCTTCGTCTTTAAAGTATTATCTTTGCATCTTTTGCAGTAGATGTGCCGAAGGAAGTCTTTTGATGTCTTGACTGCTGCTACCGTGGGCACTGATTGTGGATCCAAGTATAATGAAATCTTTAACAACTTCAATCTCTTCTCCATTTATCATGATGTTGCTTACTGGCCTAGTTGTGAGGATTTTTGTTTTATGTTGAGGTGTACTCCACACTGAAGGCTGTATATAGTTTTTGATCTTCATCAGTAAGTGCTTCATCACTTTCAGTAAGCAAGGCTGTGTCATCTGCATGTCACGCGTTGTTAATAAGTCTTCCTTCAATCCTGATGGTACATTCTTCTTCTTCTTCTTTTAATACATTTTATTGAAATATAATTTATATACAGTGAAATGCCACATTCTTTTAAACAGTTCAAAGCTACTCAGATTATGTGCTTAGCATACAAACTGAGTAAGTACGGGGAAAGGATACAACTCTGATCCACCTTTCCTAATATTAAACAATGCAGTATCCCCTTGTTCTGTTTGCATGACTACCTCTTAGTCCATATACAGATTCTACATGAGTACAATTAAGTGTCTGGAATTCCCATTCCTTGCAGTAGTATCCATAATTCGTTATCCACAAAGTCGAATGCCTCTGCATAGTCAATAAAACACAGGTAAGCATCTTTCTGGTATTCTCTACTTTCAGCCAAGATCCATCTGACAACAGCAATGATAACCTTCATTCCATGATCTCTTTTGAATCCAGCTTCAATTTCTGGCAGTTCAAAAACAACTGTTTTTGAATTATCTTCAGCAAAATCACTTGGTTGTGATATTAAAGATATTATTCAATAAATTTCTGCATTCTGTTGAATCACCTTTCTTTGGAAATGGGCACAAATGTGGCTCTCTTCCAGTCTGTTACCCAGACAGCTGTCTTCCAAATTTTTTGGCACAGATGAGTGAGCATCTCCAGAGCTGCGTCCATTCTTTGGAACATCTCAATGGGTATCCCATCAATACCTGGAGCCCTGTTTTTCACCAATGCCTTAACTGCAGCTTAGACTTCTTCCTTCAATATCATCGGTTCTTGATCATATGCTATCTCCTGAGATGTCTGAATGTCGACCAATTCTTTTTGAATACAGTGACTCTGTGTATTCCTTCCATCTTCTTTTGACGATTCTGCATCATTCAATATTTTGCCCATAGAATCCTTCAATATTGCAATTCAAGGCCTGAATTTTTTCTTCAGTTCTTTTAGCTTGAGAAATGCCACTTGAGAGTGCCTTTTATTTTTTTGTGTTAAAAAGATTTTTCATGCTTAAGTCTTCGAGAGGTCCCTGGTGATGCAAAGAGTGCTTGACTAATGACCAACAGGCTGGTGGTCTGAATCCCTCCAGCAGCTGCAGAAGAAAGGTCTGGTGTTCTATTTCTGCAAGATTACAGCCACTGAAAATCCTAGAGGGCAGTTCTACTCTGAACACATGGGGGTGATTTAGTTGGAATTGACTCAATGGCAACAGGCCTTTTTTTCCTTTAAGTCTTTTGGAACTCATATTCTAAAATAAATCAAGCTTTGTCTAGACTGTAACTTTACTGAGAGGAGGAAACATATCTGTTATATCACTGTGTAATGGCACTGACTTTTGGGCCATTTAAATCAAGTATCCTGATGCTTTCTTCTATTTTGCAGTTTTTAAGTCTGAATTCATTATCTTGCCTATAATTTGAGCAAAAGACATAAATAAAAAACTGTGAGGAATGTTGCTTAACCTTAATTATTTTAAAGAAGATGAGATTATTTATATATTAATATTAATAATGGATGAGAGTGTTAAGTCATTTAGGTGTAAATGCCATGTCTGCTAGAACAATAATTTGTTGGCACTTACCTGAACACAATTAAGATTATGCATGCAATTTATGGCATTAAGAGTAGATGATGATGTCTAAAAGTTTTGTTTACAGAGCCACAAAAAGGTGTCACAGAAATACAACTAGGTGAACTATTACAGGAACTGAGGATGTTTACAGCTTAAAGAAATAATTTAAAAGGCAATATGGTAGCTATTTTCAAGTTTATAAAGTGTTGCCATAAGGAAGAGAAATGAGACCAGTTCAATATAGTCTCAAGGAGTATCATGTAACACAGAAAAGATTTCTGTTTTCATTTTTCAAAATCTTGGAATAGGGAAGAGCTTCCTAAGTAAGACACAAATAAAACCTAAAAGTCATAAGGAAAATAAAAAAATGATAAATTTGAATATGTTGTTGTTGTTGTTATGTGCCGTCGAGTCGGCCCCTACTCACAGCAACACCTCCTTGAGTTTCCAAGGCAGTATCACTATGGAAGTAGATTGCCCCATCTTCCTTCCAAGGGGTGGCTGGTGGGTTTGAACCACCAGCCTTCTGGTTAGCAGTCAAGTGCCTTAGGCACTATGCTACCAGAGCTCCTAAATTTGAATATATAAGAGTTAAAAATAATTTTACCAACCAAGTTAAAGTAATAACAAATTAGAAAAACCAGACTAGGCAGCCTACAAAAACAGGCAAGTTCACAAAAAAAGGGCATACAAATGGCTTAAAATACATGAAAAGAGGTTTAGCCTCACTCATACTTTAAAAAACTCAAATTAAAAAAAATATATATATATTTTTTACCTACCAAGCAAAGACGTGTATCTCACCTACATAGTGATGGGTGGTGTGAAAGGATGTGCTGAAAATGATTCGCTGTTATAAACGTGGGAGCATAAATTGGTATTGGCAACATCTACTGTGGTGGTCGTTAGTGTCCTCCACCAAATATTTCTCTGTGCCTTGCAGGCATGTGGTAGAACTGAACTTCCCCATTTGCTCTGAAGTTAGGGGTGTCCATGTGACTTGTTTTGGCTAAAGAATAACAAGGTGTCTGGGCAGAAGCTTCAGGAGCCAGGACTGATCTGGCATACTTCCTCTGTCTTACCTGAACAATCATGGAAGCAGGGAGTGGGCAGCTTTGTCTTGGGTCCCTGAGTGAGGAGGATACAGAGCAGAGGCCACCAACTAAGACAGACAAGGAGTGAGAGCTACAAGTAAACCTTTGTTGTTTTAAGTCATAGTCTGTTACCGTAACGTTGTTGTTATGTCCCGTCGAGTCAGACCCAACTCATAGCAGCCCCTCCTTGGGTTTCCGAGGCAATATCACTACGGAAGTAGATTGCCCCATCTTCCTTCCGAAGAGTGGCTGGTGGGTTTGAACCGCCAGCCTTCTGGTTAGCAGTCAAGTGCCTTAGGCACTATGCTACTAAGCCTAAATGATAAATTAGAAATGTACCTATCCTTTGATATAGCAGTTTCACTCCTGATAATCTCTTCTGCCAACCTACTTGGACATGGGCACAAATATGTATACAAAAGGACTTTTACTGCAGCACTGTTTGTAAAGCAAGATCCAAAATTAGTAACCACCTTAAGGGCCATTAAGAAGAGATTGGTTAGAGAGATTATGGTACAAAATATACTGTAGCTACTTTTTTTTTTTTTTTTTTAAAGCAGTAGATCTGCATTTCCTGGCAGAATAATCTTAAAGATACACTAGGATAAAGAAAAAAAAGCAAAATGGTATGTTCCATTTGTGTAATAAGAAACAAATATATATATATACTTGATTTATGCTTTCCATTTCTGTAAGAATACAAAACGAAGTGTTTGTGAATATTTACCAGTTATCTCCGATGAGAGAAACTTTTCATTATACATCTTGTTGTTCTATGCATGAAAATTCAAGTATATGTAGAAATGTAGAAAAACAATAGTCCAACACAATCCCCCCATCAGAATGCCAGCTGATTCTTTATCAAAATTGACAAGCTGATTTTAAAATTTATATAAAATTTTCAAAAGACATTGAATAGCTAATACAATCTTTAAAGAGCACAAAGCAGGAACTCACTCTTCCTAATTTCAAAACTTACTACAAAGCAACAGTAATCAGACAGTGAGAAACCGGCCTAAGGGCAGACAGAAAGATCATCGGGCAGGATTCAGAATCTAGAAATAGCCCGTGTGTCTACCAGTCAACTGATATTCTACAAAGATGTCAAGACTAGTCAATGGAGGAAAGAACAGTCTTGTCAACAAATGGTGCTAGGATATCTGGATAGCCACACACAAAACAATAAAGTTGTTAGAGCTCTACTCTCACATCATATAAAATTTAACCAAAAAATAGGGCAAAGATCTAAGTGGAAGAGCTAAAACTATATACAATTCTTAGAAGAAAACATAGGAGTAAATCTTCGTGAGCTCTGATTTGACAACGGAGTCTTAGACGTGACACAGACAGCATGCATTGCAAAAGAAACAACAGGTAAACTGGCTGCATCTAAACGAAAATTCTGGTGCTTCAATAGACACTATCAAAAAAGTGAAGACACCTACAGAGAGAAAATAACGGTAAATCCTCTATCTGATAAGAGACTCATATCTAGAATATACAAACAGAAACACAAATAACTGAACTGAAAAATGGGCAAAGGATACAAATAGGCATTTCTCCAAAGAAAATATACAAATGACCAATAAACCAAAAACCAAACCCACTGTCACTGAGTTGATTCCTACTCCACTGAGTTTCCAAGGCAGTAAATCTTTACGGAAGTAGACTGCCCCATCTGCCTTCCACAAAGCAGCTGGTGAGTCTAAACCGCCAGTCTTCTGGTTAGCGGTCAAATGCCTTAGGCACTGTGCCACCAGAGCACCTTACAAATGACCAGTAGGCACATGAAAAGATGCTAGACATCATTAGCCATCAGGGAAATGCAAATCAAAACCACAATGAAATACCACTTTCCACCCACTAGAACGGTTATGGAAAAAAAAGGTCAGATAATAGCAAATGTTGTTGAGGATGGAGAAACAGGAACCCTTATGAACTGGTAGTGTGAATGCAAACCAGCACTGTCACTCTGGAGAACAGTGTGTCAATTCCTCAAACAGTTAAACACTGAGTTAACATATGACCCAGTAATCCCACTCCTAAGTATATATCCAAGAGACCTAAAAAAAAAAAAAAAAAAAAGTCCACATAAACACTTGTACACAAATGCTTATAGCAGCATTATCCCAACAGCCGAAAATTAGAAGCCACCTCAATGTCCTTCAACTGAGGAATGAACAAACAAAATATAGCATAACCATACAATGGAATATTATTCAGCCATAGAAAAGAATAAAGGTCACACTACAACATGAATAAACTTTTTAAGCATTATGCGACAATGGTTTGGCAAGAATTCCCAGCTATTATTAAAGAATTATGGAACCCACTACCATGGAGTCAGATCTGACTCACAGCGACCCCTCCTTGTGTTTCTGAGGCAGTATCACTATGGAAGTAGACTGCCCAATCTTCCTTCCAAGGAGTGGAATGAAATAAGGAAAGTAGGCCTTTTTTCCCTCATCATGAAAACTGGTTTGAATGAGTGAAGCATTTTGTTTCTCATACCTATAAAGGGAGCTCTGGTAGCAGAGTGCCTAAGGCACTTGACTGCTAACCAGAAGATTGGTGGTTCAAAGCCACCAGCCACTCCCTTGGAAGGACAGTTGGGCAATCTACGTCCATAGGGATACTGCCTTGGAAACCCAAGGAGGGGTCGCTATGAGTCAGGGCCGACTGACGGCACATAACAAGGACATACCTATAAAAGTTCTCAGTGTTATTAAAAACATACCTTTATGAAAGAGGAGGAACACCATGAAGTCTCAATACCACAAATGCTGACTATTTCTGGGTATTGTTCAGAAGCTAGGTAGAGTCAGGTGGTACAACTCAAGGGGGGCAAAGGTATCTGGCCAGGAACCTGATTCATTCATGACAAGAAACGTTCTCTTAGGTAAAATATGAGTCTTCATAGCTGAAGAATTCGAACAAAAATTTATCATTTTTTTTTTTTTTTTTTTCCCCCTATTTTGCCCTCATTTTTCACTGGAGCTCCTGCAGTGCTTCAGTGACACAAGTTTACTTGTCTTTTGTGGGAAATGGAGAGTGCTAGACTTGGTGTTAATATGAGCCACATCCTGGAAAAAGTTTCATGAATTTTTTTTTTCCCTGCTAACTACACAGCAGAGGTATATCAAACAATATGTATTTTTTATGAACAAATTTTCATCTTTGAAAATTTTTAATGTTAGACTAAAAAACATTTTGGTTACCAAATTATGTATGCTTCTTCCTCAATTTGGGAAAAATGTTTTTCTTTGATTTTAGTACCTGGATCAACTTATTTTTCTACTCTGAAGCCATGTTTCAGGAGCTTTGGAAAGATCACTCTCATTGTAGGAAGCAGAGTGACTTCTTTCCCGTTATTATTCATAGCATACAAATTAGCGTTCAGAAAAGACCCTTGTTTAAACATCAGAAGATCTCCCCGTTTAGTATCATCCATGTGTGTTGGGTAAACTAAAGCATCACACGTTTTAGGTTAAAAGTATAGAAGACATAATTTTCAGAAAAGAACAATCCTGACTTGAACCAACTCAAGGAAACACTGTATCATGATTTTAACTGGTCTATGGATGACAGGAAAGTGTGGGTCAACACCAGTTCCACAGCAACCAGAAGGGAATCAGATGAAAGCCGACGGTACAGCTCCTACCCAAGACGGCACGCGCGCACCCACACACGTGGATACTGTGAGGTACAAGTCACAAGAACGTGGGCATATTTAAGAAAGTGATCACAGTGGTTGCAGCTGTTTAAGGGCTGACAGTGAAAAGCAGCAATTTGAGTGGCAGACTGAGGAACCCACTGGCTTGCTTTTTGGTAGGCTTTGAGCTCTCAAACCAGAGCCTTCACGCATCAGGATTTCTTTCTTTCAAATCCTCAGGTGCCTTGTGAGAAGGTGCTCCCAACACTTAGTATCTACTCAGGCCATCACTTTATTGGTTTCATATTATTTCTAATGCTTTTTTTCCCCTTAGCTGTCCATGTATTTTTTTTTTTTTAATTGAGTGCTCTATTGGCTCCAAGCTGCTCATCTCTAAGGGATTATATGAAGCTATAAGATCAAACTGAAGAGTCTTCAGAGGGTTTATTTTAAAAATTTAGGAAGAAAAACATTATAGAACTGTGGTTAAGAGTGTGGACTCCCCATCAGTCTCCTAGGCCAGAATCTTGACTGTGCCTCTTGTTCTCTGGCAAGTGCCTCAATCCATCTAAGTGTCTGAATCTGAAAACGGGACCATCTCCACTGCTGCTGAGGCAGTTCCTACTTGTAGCACTCCTAAAGGACAGAGCCGAACTTCCCCACAGGGTTTCCAAGGCTGTAATCTTTACAGAAGCAGACTGCCTCATCTTTTCTCCCACGGAGTGGGCTGGTGGGTTCAAATCACAGATCTTTTGGGTTAGCAGCTGAGTGCCTTACGCATGGTACCACCAGACTTCTTTCCAAGGCCCCCAACACCTACTTTATCATTGGTTCTGAGAAATAAGTGAGCACTCAGAACATTGCCTAGCACACAGAAGCTTTTAGCAAATATTAAACAACCAGCTGCCACTGCGCCGATTCCAACTCATGGTGGTCCGCGGTTGTCAGAGTGGGACTGCCCCGCAGGGTTCTCAAGGGCTGACTGTTTGGGAGCAGATCACCAGGCCTCTCTTCTGAGGCACATGCCTCTGCATGAACTCAAATTGCCAACCTTTCAGTTAGCAGTTGGGCACCTTAACCATCTGCACCGACCAGGGGGTTAGTAATGTTTAAGACTCCAGTATTCACATTTTTTCCTTGAGCAAATACAAGCAGGGAAAGAGAGACAGGAAATCCTAGGGCTGGGGGAGGAGTTTACACAAAGACCAAGAAACACCTCATTGAAAACGTGACTTTGGAGTAAAGAGCCAAAGAAGAGAGGAAGCTTAACTGCAGATTTCTGGGAGAAGAGAATTCCAGACAGAGAACAAGTAGAAAGGCCCTGTGGTTTGGTATGCCTTCTATGTTGAAGGAATAGCAAGAAGGCCAGTAGGGTGAGCAAGTGAGGTGATGAGTGATAGGGAAAAAGCCTGGGGGGCAGGGGGCAGCAGATCATGTAAGGCCCTGCAGCTTTTACTCTACTAGACAGCAACTGTGTGTGGGGGGTAACATGATCGATTTCCATTCTTATTAACAGAATCTCTCTAGCTGCTGAGTTGAAAGCACAGCACAAGGGGGCAGATCAGTTAGTAGGCTATTCCAGTAATCCATCTCAGAGATGACGGTGGCTCAGGCCTGAACGGTGACAATGGGAGTGGTTAGAAGGGACAGAATTCTTGATACACAATTTGAATGTTAGAGTTGGCAAGATTTGCTGTCCATTTAAATGTGCAATGTGTGAGAAAGAGGGAGTCAAGGATGTTTCCAAGGTTTCTGGCCTAATAATAACTAGAAAAATTAAGTGGTCTTAACAACATGGGAATAGTCAGTTGAGGGGAATGTCAGAAGCTGTTTTAGACATGGTAAGTTTAAAATGCCTATTAAACATTCAAATGGAGATGCTATGTAAAAATTAAAAGTGACTTGCAATTCAGGGAAGTGCAGGTCAGAGTTATAAATTTGGGAGTCATTAGCATACAATGATATTTAAGGTTGTGGGACTGAATGAGATATTGGGAACAGCAGTGATAGAAAAAGGTCCAAGAATTGAGCTCTGGGGCTTTGATCTCATTTGTTGAGAGGTGTAAGGAAAAGAGTTGAAAGGGCAAAGAGATGGAGGCAAACTACCAATGAAAAAGGGAGAAGTGGAAATCCTAGTGTAGAATCCTAGAGGCCAAATGAACAAAATGTTTCACAGAGAAGAGGGTGGTCGACTTTGTCATGTGCTGCTAATACAGACCAGGGAAGAAGAGAGCTGAAAGGTGACCACTGGCTTTAGTAACAATCCTGTCCTTGATCATCTTGGCAAGAGCAGTTTTGGTTGGCTGTAAGGGTTAAAACCCTGATGGGAATGGATTCAAGAAAGAACGGGAGGAAACTGGAGATAGCAAGTTAGTTGTTGCTGTTAGGTGCCACTGAGTCATGGTGACCCTACATACAACAGAACCAAACACTGCCTGGTCCTGGGACATCCTCACTATCATTGCTGTGCTTGAGCCCATCGTGGGAGCCACTGTGTCAATCCATCTCATCGAGGGTCTTCGTCTTCCTCTTTTTCACTGACCCTCTACTTTACCAAGCATGATATACTTCTCTAGGGACCAGTCCCTCCTGACAGCATGCCCTAACAGGTGAGACGAAGTTTGGCCATTCTTGCTTCCAAGAAGCATTTGGCTGTACTTGTTCCAAGGTAGATACATTTGTTCTTCTGGCAGTCTGCTGTATTTTCAAAATTCTTCATCAATACCACAGTTCAAATTAATTCTTCTTCAGTCTTCCTTATTCAGCTTTCATGTGCCTATGAGCCTATTAAAAATGCCTTGGGTCAGGCCTCCATTTATCGTGATGCTGCTTATTGGTCCACTTGTGAGGATCTCTGTTTTCTTTATGTTGAGATGTAATTCTTACTGAAGGCTGTAGTATTTGATCTTCAGTAAGTGCTTCAAGTCTTCAATTTGAGCAAGCAGGGTTGTGTTATGTGCATATCGCATGTTGTTAATGAGTCTTCCTCCAGTCCTGATGCCACATTCTTGTTCATACTCAAGCTTCTCAGATTATTTGCTTAGCATACAGATTGAACAAGTATGTTGAAAGGATACAACACTGACACACACCCTTCCTGATTTTAAACCATGAAGTATCCCTTGTTCTGTTCAAAGGCAGCTGTTTGGTCTATGTACAGGTCACTCATGAGAACAATTAAGTATTCTGGAATTCCCATAATTTGCAATGTTACCCATAACATTATGGATATGGTTATGATCCACACTGTTGAATGTGTTTGCATATTCAACTAAGTACAGGTAAACATCTTTCTGGTATGCTCTACTTTCAGCCAAGATTCATCCGACATCAGCAATTAATGATATCCCTCGTCCCATGTTCTCTTCGGGAGCTCTGGTAGGGTAGTGCCTAAAGCACTTGACTGCTAACCAGAAGGCTAGAGGTTCAAACCCACCAGCCACTCCTTGGAAGGAAGATGGGGCAATCTACTTCCGTAGTGATACTGCCTCAGAAACCCAAGGAGGGGTTGCTATGAGTTGGGTCCGACTCGACACCACCACCACCACCACCAATAACTTGTTCTCTTCTGAATGCAGCCTGAATTTCTGTAGGTCTCTGTCAATATATTGCTGCAACTGGCTTTGAATTATTTTCAGCAACATTTTACTTGCCTGTGTCTTAATGACATTTTTTCAATAATTTCCACATTCTGTTGCATTACCTTTCTTTGGAGTGGGCACAAATACTGATCTCTTCTAGTCAGTTGGCCAGGTGGCTGTCTTCCAAATTTCTTGGCATACATAACTAAGCACCTCCAGTGCTGCATCTATTTGTTGAATCTCTCTCAGTGGGCACTCCATTAATTCCTGGAACCTTGTTTTTTGCCAGTGCCTTCAGTGTCACTTGGACTACTTCCTTTGATACCATTAAGTTCTTAATCATATGCTGCATCCTGAAATGGCTGAACATAAACCAATTCTTTTTGGTACAGTGACTGTGCACTTCTTCCATCTTCTTTTGATGCTTCCTGCATCATTCAATATTCTGCCCATAGAATCCTTCAATATTGCCAACTCCAGGCTTGAATTTTTTTTTTTCCCACAGTTCTTTCACCTTGAGAAATGCTGAGGGTGTTCTTCCCATTTGATTTTCCAATGCTAGGTCTTTGCACATTTCATACCAGTTTGTCATCTTGAGCCACCCTCTGAAATTTTCTGTTCAGCTCTTCTGTATCATTTCTTCTCCCCATTTTTGCTACTCCATCTTCCAGAGCAAGTTTTAGAGTCTCCTCTGACATTTATTTTGGTCTTTTCTTCTTTTCCTGTCTTTTTAATGACCTTTTGGTTTCCTCTGTATGATGTCCTTGATGTCATCCTACAATTTGTCTGGTCTTCAGTCACTGGTGTTCAATGTGTCAAATCTATTCTTCAGATGGTCTCTAAATTCAGGTGGGATATAATCAAGGTCTTACTTTCACTCTTGTTTTAATTTTCTTCAGCTTCAACTTGAACTTACACAGGAGCAACTGACAGTTGGCCTGTGACCTTGTTCTGACTGATGATATTGAGCTTCTTTATCATCTCATTCCGCAGATGCAACTGATTTATACTTGTGTATTTCAGCTGGCAAAATCTATGTGGTAAAACCGCTGCTTATGTTGTTGAGAAGGTGCTCTGGTGGTACAGTGCCTAAGGCATTTGACTGCAAAACAGAAGGTTGGTGGTTCAAACACACTAGCCACTCCGTGGAAGGAAAAGCAGGTAATCTATTTTTATAAAGATTTACCACCTTGGAAACCCAATGGGGGTCACTATGAGTCGGAATCGACTCGATGGCAGTTTTTTTTTTTTTTGGTATGTTGTTGAGAAACAGGTATTTGCAATGAGTAAGTTGCTGGTCTTGCAAAAGTCTATCATGTGAGCTTCAGCATCATTCTTTCACCAACACCATACCTATACTTCATTTCCAATCACCAGTAATTATCAACGTATTTTGATTGCATGTTCAGTCAAGTTCAGACTGCAGAAGTTGGTAAAGTGTTCAATTTCTTCATCTTTGGCTTTAGTGGTTGGTGTGTAAATCTGAGTAACGGGAGTATTAATGGCTCTTCCTTGCAGGCATATGGACATTATCCTATCACTGACAGCACTGTACTTCTGGATAGATCTTGCAATGTTCTTTTTGACGACAAATGTGGTAACATTCCTCTTCAATTTGTCATTCCTGGCATAGCGGACCATTTACAACCATCTAATTCAAGATGGCCAATAGCAGTTCATTTCAGCCAAGAGCTCTGGTGGCATAGTGCCTAAGGCATTTGACTGCTAACTAGAAGGCTGGCAGTTCAAACCCACCAGCTGCTCCTCAGAAGGAAGACTGGGCAATTTACTTCTGTAGAGATATTGTCTCGGAAACCCAGGAGGGGTCGCTATGAGTTGGTTCACTAATGCTTAGGATATGGATCTTTGTGTGTTCCCTTTCATTTTGCACAATTCCTAATTTTCCTCTATTTATACTTTGTATATTCCACAATCCAATTATTAATGAACGTTTGTAGTTGTTTCTTCTAATTTTGAGTCATGCCACATTAGTAAATGAAAAGCTTTATTCCATTTACATCATTAAGGTAGACTTTGAGGAGGCAGCTCTTCCCCAGTCGTATTTTGAGTTCCTTCCAACCTGAGGGACTCATCTTCTGGTACTCTAACAGAAAACATTTCACTTGTTTTCTAAGATTTTCCAGTATTGTATCAGACAGTGTTATCTAAGGACCTAGACAGCTTTCTGCTATTCTGAAGGTTTTCAGTGCCATTTTTTTTTTGGAAGTAGACTGTCATGTTCTTCTTCCTAGTCTGTCTCAGTCTGGAAGTTCTGCTGAAACCTGTCCATCATGGTGACTCTTCTGGTATATGAAATACTGGTAGCATAACTTCCAGCATCATAGCATCACATAAGCCACCACAGTAATGACAGACAAGACAGCAAGTTTAGGCACTACTTTATTCTCACATTCTAGTTAAATATGAGTATCTTATGCCTAGTTCACTGGAAAATTTCCTTATCAAGTTATCTTCATAAAAAATGTACTCTCCAATTAAGGAACGTTTAAATATATGAAATCTACTACTTTTAGGGAAGGAGAGAGGAATTGAGAAAAAAGCAATTAAAAAATCAGTGGAATAAATAATGGTATATTAAAATGCATGTAATGCTGAAACTAAGCAAAGATGATTCCAGTCAGTTACCAATTTATGAAAAATAAGTAAGTTTTAACAATTCTAATGTGATTATAATCACCCAGAAACTTTCACACGCACATGCACAGCCAAACTCACAAGAGCCTATGTCTCACCATTCGGAGACTTTGACTGGGCTGGGGCCTGGGCATTTTTATTTTCTGAAAACTTGAAAAATACTAGAATATAGCCATTTAAAACATAAACCATTCAGACTCCTTTAACAAACTCAGCAGTAAAGTCAGTGTATTAAATACTAATTTTTTTTAAAAGGACAAGTGCTACTGGAGATAGTGAGTGGGTTGCCTGCTGAATGGGGATGACCTTGGAATATTTTCCAAGCTATACCTGGAACAATTCACCGGGGATACAAATATCACTAAGATATGTCTTTGCTCTAAAGGATTCATGATTAATCTACAAACTTTCATCAACATTCAAGAAAATAAACACTTATCCTCCACTTTCTGATCTGAATGAACCAAACAGTTTCTAACTGAAGATTCAATTATTTAAGGAATTAAATATAGCAAAAAATTTGTCTCTACTTGAGTTAACACAGATATAATTTAGTATTATGCCAGTAACAACTAGTCTGTTTCAGAAAAGGATAATCAACTGAAAGAGATTTAAAACCACCTTTCTTATTCACAATGCCAATTAAAAAGGAATGTTGCATTAACTTGAGATTTCACGGAGAGTGAAAGAGACAAGCATAAGCAACAGATTCACATTTCTTTTTTGGGTTAAATTATTCTAGGACCCATGAAGCAATTTAGACTTTGATCTAAGTATAATGTCATGCTATAAAAATAAAAAAGAGAATTCATTGTTAATGCTTCAAAAATCTGGCCAAAGAAGGTAAATTCATTGTATTAGTCAACTATAAGTTTCTTATTATGTGTTTTTATGGATTTTTATTTGCAGAAATTTTCCAAGCAAAGCAGCATAAGTACAGGTAAAGGATTAACGTAAGAGACAAGTGTTATAAACCCTCCAGAGTCCAGAGTGAAGATTTAATAGCTCTATTACTCACACTTCAAGGTACAGGAGAATAAGTCCAAACTAAAAATCTAAATGGACAGTCTCGATGTTCGTACCATTTGGGGCAACATTTAAAAAATATCAGTAAAAGATGAAATAATAATGCAGATGCCCATTTCTACTATAAAATCAAAAGTACATCAATAAACCCAGCATGGAAAATTCTCTCGCTTTTAGTATTAATATTACCTTGTGTGTAGGCAGCATCATCAGATCCCATACTCAATTTCCGTGCTTCACTTATTCTATCCACATGTGCTAAAGCAGGGTCCGTGAGGTGCTGAATATTCTCTGTTTCTACATAATGATCAGGATGATTCAGGAGATTTGTAAGTTCAAAGGTAGGGGACACGACCCCTGGTGAAACTGCAGGGGGCTTATTGGGAGAAACTGTAATTTTGAAAGTGTATTTTGTATTGGGTTGCGTGACCACCACTCGAGGAGAAGTTGCAGAGTTACTGCCCATTGCTCGGCTTTTGGGAGGGTGGTGATGAATAAAGGCAGGACCCATGCTCACTTGCCCGGACATATTCCTGGAGGCAGCAGACGCTCCCGAGTTTGTGGATATGAATAGGGTGGGTTGATTCCGCATGACCTGTTCATCTCCTGTGGCGGCGTTGGCTGAAATATAGACCTTGGGTTGACTACGGGACATCACCTCATCAGTATTCGGGGGGCTGGCAGCTATGTAAACAGTGGGCTGATTTCTATTTAAGGTCTGGCTGTTGACTGAAGAGGAACTGCTGGAGGTTCGAGGTCCAGAGGAACGCAATTTTGAAGAACTGTTTCTTTGTGGGGGTTCAAGTTTGATTTCAATCTGGTTTTTTCGAGGTCCTGTTGAAATATTCTGAATGTTGTATTGGCTGTGGGCAGAAGACTGTGAACTACCAGATGAATGAATCGTTGGTGGTTGTGGTGTAGTAGGTGAACTGATGGGCATGTAGACATGAGAGGTCTGGTGGCCTTGCTGATTTGGCTGTTGGGCTGAGGTATGTGACAGAGGATTAGATGTAGGGTAAGTAGTCCAGGGACCAGGTTGTGAAGGCTGATAGACTTGTTGAGGGTTCAGAGGATTATACTGAGATACCCAGCCAGAATGCTGTTGTGTCTGTCGAGCTGTACCACTAGGAGTTGTAATGTAAGGCCTAATATAGATAGAATTTCCCTGTGGACTGTTAAGTACAGGTGGAGGTACACCATGTATGTGCAAAGATGTAGGAGTATTACGACCAGTCTGGATATTTGGGGCTAAAGTTACCATAATGGGATTAAATCTGGGAGTTTGTTGAGACAGGTTAGATGCTCCTTTGCTGCCTAAGTGAAATCCAAGATGTGGTACTGAATTTGAAGCACCAGATGCACTGGACATTCCAAAAACATTAAAGCCTTGAGGAACTTGAGCTGGTGCTGTCTGTGGCTCCTGCTGAAACAGTTCATTATTGGACTGACCACCTTGAAGTTGGCCATCACTGATGCTGTGCGTTAGAGTCCTACTTCCATTCATTCTATTTCCCTCTCTTCCATGGTGGTAAACATTCTGTGACTGCAAGTCCAAGTTGAGAGAAGTCATGTGATTGCGTAGACCAGAAATTCCAGAATCATCTGAAAAATTCAAGTCTCCTTCACCATAAAGATATCTTGTACTCTCCTGAGAGAGAACTGCACAGCAGGCATCCAGGTTATTATTATTCTGTAAAACAAAATAAAAGCAGCTTTACGTTAATAACCAGAAATTAATGCTTATACTGTCTTCACTACTAAAATAACATGTGATTAACAAAGGATGGGTTAATACAATTCTAACAGATGTAGCTGAACTTTTTATTTGAAAAGAACTATTTTTATGCAAATGATTGAATTAAAATTCCTCACCAGTAATGGAAAATCTTTCTGACTAACAATAACTGAAAGTGAAACAAATTGTTCTGTTTTAGAAACTATTTTAGAGTAAAACGGACTCATGAAATAAAGTTAAACTGTCACATAATTGAACAATATAATTTGAACATCAAATAAAAGGTAATTATTCAACTTTAAGTATGTAATACTGTAAAATTAAACTTTTAAAAGAAGTTAATGATATAATTAAAAAATTTTAAAAGTATTTGGAAGAAAACATTCTACCAGTTCTTATATTCAAATGCTATATAAATTCTTTTAAAGTAATGATTTTTAAAAAATTGTATTTGTAATATTTAAATCAAAATATTTAAACATACAATCTATACCAAAGTCATTTTAATTCCTCAATGCTTCCTCTTAACTTACGTAAAATACATATTTATATACATATATAAAGAGCTCTGGTGGCACAGTGCCTAAGGTATTTGACTGCTAACCAGAAGGTTGGTGGTTCAACCCCCACAGGCCACTCCATGGAGGTAAGATGGAGCAATCAATCTACTTCCGTAAAGATTTGCTACCTCAGAAATCCAGTGGGGGTTGCTATGAGTCAGAAATGACTCGATGGCAGCAAGTTTGGTTTTTGAGTTATACATATATATTTCACATAAACTGATACCAAACTCACTGCTGTCAAGTTGTTTCTGACTCACTGCGACCCTTCCTTGGATTTCAGAGGCAGTATCTCTACAGAGGGA
This sequence comes from Orycteropus afer afer, assembly GCF_000298275.1. Lineage (NCBI taxonomy): Eukaryota > Metazoa > Chordata > Mammalia > Tubulidentata > Orycteropodidae > Orycteropus > Orycteropus afer. Next base: position 4,370,771 of record NW_006921688.1, on the reverse strand, counting down.
GCTCTGGTAGTGTAATGCCTAAGGCACTTGACTGCTAACCAGAAGGCTGGTGGTTCAAACCCACCAGCCACTCTTTGGAAGGAAGGTTGGACAATCTACTTCTGTAGTGATACCGCCTCGGAAACTCAAGGAGGGGTCGCTATTAGTCTGGTCTGACTCGACGGCACATAACAACAACAGTAACATCTCTACAGAAGTAGATTGCCCAATTTTCCTTCTGAGGAGTGGCTGGTGGGTTTAAACCACCAGCCTTCTGGTTAGCGGTCAAATGCCTTAGGCATTACACCACCAGAGCTCCTATACATGTATGAAATTTAGGCTCTTCGGGTAGCCTCCAGAATAATTTAGTTCATATCTAAAGAGACTGCTAAATACTAGTTATAGATCACTCATTAAAATATTTACCGAGGAGATGTAATATGGGTAGCATTCTGTGCAAGGCCGTGGAAAATTCAATGACATATAAAGCCTAACTTTTCCCCTAGAAAAGCTTGAAATTCAACTAGGGAGACAAATTATGCATTCTTGAGAAGGTAACTATCAAAACGTAAGTTTGTGCCAAATAAGAGGTGGCATGAAGTTTAATAAAGAGAGTTAAAATTTTAGGCCACTGTAGACAGGACTGGGTTAACTAGAAAGGTATGGCCTGATGGGTTTCAGAGTACATATAAGATTTGGATAGGGGAGAAAAGGAATTCTTGGTGGAGGGAACAGCATGAATGAAGTTACAAAAGAGGGGGAGGGGAAGGGGGAGGAGGAGGATGAAGAAGAAGAAAGCATGTTTCAAACAAGGATTTTGGAACAGATATAGCTAGAGTTAAAGGTTCATTTTGGAAATTTTGTTAAATAAATTGGTGGAAAATCAGACTGGGATTAAATAATGGAGGATTCTGAAAATCCTGAGTCACACTAGAGTTTGGACTTTATTACAGGCAATGGGGAGCATCACTCAAGGTAAGCAGACAGAAATAAACACTTAAAGGGTATTCTAGAGAAGTCTGTTGATGCTTGGGATGATCAGGAAAGGGAAAACCTTTTCATAAGAAGACCATTTAGAAGACATGAAACAATGAGGATTTGACAGTGGAAATGAATTACAAAAGTTGTCAATGCAATTTGTCCAAGAGAGAGAAAAGTTCAGAGAGGACTGGAAGATTAGGAGCCTGACAGAAAGAGGACAGTGTCAGACATCAAAAATGAATTATCAAGTCAAAATGTCTACAGGTAGTTTGATACGAGATAAAATCTTAGTAGACTAAAAAGGCATCTTAAAGTCTTGTTAAGAACAAGTAACATGAAAGGAAACATTGGCAAGTAAGGGTTGACTTTGAATAACCAACAATTTAAATGTTCAATGCTATAAAAATTCTTTTATTCTTCTCACACCTTTTAACTGACATATACTAGTTTTTGAAATAAAATTTAAAAATTGATCACAATCTTCATTAACTGATTACTCCTCATTGTAGGCAGGCCCAGTCTTTTGCCAAATCTAATAGGTGCTTTCTGCTTCAGACTAATATTATTCATCCAAAAAACCCCTCCAAACTCACTGTGCCACTGAGTCAATTCCTCCTCATAGCGACCTCCAATGGGTTTCCAAGGCTGTATATCTTTACAGATGCAGACTGTCTTATCATTCTTCCATGGAACGGCTGGTGGGTTTGAACCACCGACCTTCTGGTTAGCAGCCAAATGCCTTAAGCACTATACCACCAAACCTCCAACTTTACTGATCTTCCTCATATATTCTTTTCCCTTCTTAGCCATTAACTCACAGAAATCCCATCTTCCTCTATCCTCTCTGCCAACAATGCAACATTAAAATGTACATTCCCCATCAAGTCAAATTCCATACTTCCTTTTTAAAAGTGTGATGCTCGTATTTACAAAGTCTTCCTCCAAGCCTCTTGTGCATCTCACAAGGGGCCACGTAATATCTGCCCGTCTCTTTGTGATCTTAAAACTGATTGTGGCTTCAGATGTTGTCAGCTTGACTCATCAAAGGATTTCAGCAGCCATATCACTGTTTAGAGGCCCTTCAGGTTGGCTCCTGTGTACATGACATCTTTCATAGCTTCCCTGCTTTCTTATAATGACCAGACGTCCAAGCTTATCTCACACACTTCTTACCTTAGACCTGATAGGTATTATTTCTCAAAGGAGTCCTAGTTACTTTTAGTGGGAAACTGTATTTTGAGAACTTCCTTTAAGTGCATCAAAAGGAGTGGAACGTTAGCTTACAAAAAGGTTGAAAATATTTTCTATTGTTGTAAATAGGCACAAATCTGTATTCCCTTCCTAGCTACAGAACTTGTATCATCATTTCCAGTTCCTTTTAATCCCCCCAATCTCTTTGCACACAGAAGTTACAGACAGTATCACAAAGTACCCTGTGATCATCTTCAAACTCTCATTCACTTACTCCTTCAACCAACATGTACTGAATATCCATTAGACAAGTAGAAAGGAATAAAACCCTCTTCTATGTACACAAATAAATATAAGAAAAACGACGGGTGACCTTATGTTGTTGTCGAGTTGATTCCGATTCATGGAGACCCCATGTGTGCAGAGCAGAGAGCTATTCCCTGGGATTTTCAAGGCTGTGATCTTTGGAAGCAGACTGCCAGGCCTGCCTAAGGTTCTGGGTGGATTCGAACTGCCAATTTTGGGGCTATGAGTTGAGCACTTAAACGTCTGTGCCACTCAGGGACTCCTAGGTGCCATCACAGAAACATGTATAAAGACTATGGGTGGAGGTCACCCGAGAAGGCTTCAAGCTTCAATTAAGGTGGTGTCACTTAAATACCACATTTTACAAATACTGAATGAAAATTATTTAATACATTATCCTGAAAAGATATATAAAGTAGTAAATTTTACACTTAGAGGTTTATATTTTAAAAAGTACCAAAGAAAATTCAATTCAAAAGAACCAAAGTGCCAACTATGTAATATTTTCACACTCCTAAATTAAGAATACCAAATACAAAAATAAATTTTAAAGATACAAATTACATTGGTTAATAATATAGCTATCTTAGAGAATCCGTAACACAAGGAAATGCAGTAAGTAGTTCCAAAGAGAGGGACCCAAGCAGTAAATCAAGTCAAGATGAGAACAACAGAGGACAGATAACGTCTGTTCTTAGAAGCAAGCTGTTTAAGAAGGAAATGTACAGTGTGAGACGGCCGTGTGGCAGGAGCATTTAACTCTAATACATTATGTGTGTTTTTTTCACTTAGAAAAAGTTCTGGACCAGTATACTAAAGGGAGATCTCTCAAGAGAAAGGACAGAAGCCGACTCAATTAAAAAGGGAGTTGTTGTTGTTGTTGTTAAGTGCCGTCGAGTCATTTCCGACTCATAGCGACCCCATGCACAGCAGAACGAAACACTGCCCTATGCCGCGCCAACCCCACAATCCCTGCTATACTTGAGCTCATCATTGCAGCCACCGTATCAATCCATCTCCTTGAAGGCCTCCCCCTCTTTCGTCGACCCTCCACCCTACCAAGCATGACATCCTTCTCCAGGGAATGGTCCCTTCTTACAACATGACCAAAATAGGTGAGACGAAGTCTGGCCATTCTTGCTTCCAAGGAGCATTCTGGCTGCACTTCCTCCAGGACAGATCTGTTAGTTCTTTTAGCAGTCCATGGTACTTTCAGCATTCTTCGCCAGCACCACAACTCAAAAGCATCAACTCTTCTTCGGTCTTCCCTATTCATTGTCCAGCTCTCACATGCATACCAGGCGATTGGAAATATCATGGCTTGTGTCAGGCGCACCTTAGTCCTCAATGAGATATCCTTGCTCCTCAGCACTTGAAACAGTTCCTTCGCAGTTGACTTTCCCAATGCTACACGTCGTCTAATGTCCTGACTGCTCCTTCCATTGGCATCGATTGTAGAACCAAGCAACGTGAATTCCTTGACAACCTCAATCTTCTCTCCATTTATTGTGATGCTGCTCATTGGTCCAGTTGTGAGGATTTTTGTTTTCTTTATGTTGAGATGTAATCCATACTGCAGACTGTATTCTTCAACCTTCATCAGTAGGTGCCTTAAGTCATCCTCACTTTCAGCAAGCAAAAGTTGTATCGTCTGCATATCTCAGGTTGTTAATGATTCTTCCTCCAATCCTGATACCACATTGTTCTTCATACAGTCCAGCTTCTCGGAAAAAGGGAGAGCAGTCCCCAAAAGCGAGGCTGTTACCCAATAAGCAAATGTTTATACTATAATTAGAGAGCTTAATTTACCTTTATAGGAAACACCGAGTTTCTATTGATGGTGATGGAGAATCTGGCAATGGAACTAGTGATGGTTACACAATGTAACCATGGTAAGTGGTGTCACTGAATGGTACACATCAAGGAGGATGAAATAGCAAATGCTGTGTTACCTGTATTTTTGTAACAATTAACAAATACTTACTTTCCCCAGTTTGAGGTGCATTCTAAGCTGTATACCCTGGGGAGCCCTCCACATTCCTTTGTCATATTTCTTTTTACATCAACTTTTAAAAAGCACATTACTTTAATGCCCAGATGATTAGGAACTTAATTTAAAAGGTTGTGGTCTGCCTCATGGTTTATTTGAAAGAAACAGATTCCACTTTGTTAAGCATGCCATTGGGGGTTTCTTTGGTAAAAATCGGAGTAACACAGTGAAAGTGGTTATTACTGGGTACCCAAAAGGAATTAAAAATGATCTACTTTCTAGTTTTTGGTAAAGCTGAAAAACATGCTTAATTATTTTATTTTTGAATAGGCAATTCATTTCCACAGATCAAAACATTATTTAAAAAATACACTGAGAAATTTTATTCCTAACTATCCTAGCAGGCCAGTTCCCTCTTGCCTACTATGGGTTGTTGTTGTTGTTGTTACGTGCCATCGAGCTGGACCCGACTCATAGTGACCCCTCCCTGGATTTCCGAGGCAGTATCACTATGGAAGTAAATGCCCCATCTTCCTTCTGAGGAGTGGCTGGTGGGTTTGAACCGCAAGCCTTCTGGTTAGCAGTCAAGTGCCTTAGGCATCATGCTACCAGAGCTCCCCTACTATGGGTTGTTGTTGTTGTTGTTATTTGCCGTCGAGTCGGCCCCGACTCATAGCGACCCCTCCTTGGGTTTCCGAGGCAGTATCACTACGGAAGTACGATTGCCCAAGCTTCTTTCTGAGGAGTGGCTGGTGGATTTGAACCACCAGCCTTCTGGTTAGCAGTCAAGTGCCTTAGGCACTATGCTACCAGAGCTCCTCTACTATGGGTAGCCATCTTTATTAACTATATTTTGAATCCTTTCCGTGTTTTTTATGCAAACAGAGGAAAATGCACATCTCTATTTATTCCTCCCCTTACTTTCCTTCTATATACGCCGCCCCACCTCTTGTGTCCTTAACTTAACACATCCTGAAGGTTATGTACACTATGGAATATACAGAGTTCATTCTTCTTTTGAACATATTTTTAATAATTCTACAAAAGGTTCAAGGTTTTACTCCCAGGTGAGATACTTCAAGATCTCTGTAGTACAGCCATAGGGAAGTGCTCTGGAAAGCTCTCTCACTATCAAGTCTCTTGAAACTTCACACTGAAGAATCTACAGTGTTGTCTTTAATAGTGTTCCGTGACTCACCAAGCACTCTTAGAATAGTTTTTTTTTAACCACAGAATTCTATTCTACTTGAAAAATTAGGAAGAGGGAGCTGGGCTTTAGGGGAGATAATCCTTTCCTCACTTGCTCTGCTCCATCCCATTCTCTAACTCTGACCTCACTTTCTCACTTTTTCCCCCTCTTTCATTATCTTCTCATATCCTATACTGACAAATGTGAACTACTGATTGTGAGGGTTATGTTTGTATGTCAACTTGGCTAGCCTGGTTGAGTGGCTGGGCAGCTGAATGTAGTATTCCCCATGACTGGTAATCAACTCCATGGTGGAATCTACTGGGAGCAGCTGAGTAGCGGCTTTTGGGTATGTGGTCTGCTTCCTGTATATAAGCAGCAACTTTGGGAATGGTCTCTAGCCTATGGCACGCTTGGACCCTTCGTGTAGCCGTGCTATTGCTCAGCAGCCTGCTATGCTCTGCCAACCTTGGGACTTACAATGGACTTACGTTAACAGCCTGCCATGTGGTTTGGTAACACTGGGACTGTGCCTTTTTACTTGTCAACCTTGGGGCTTCTCAGCCTCAGCAGCTAGCAGCTGTCTGAGTGAAGAAACGCCTCTAACTCCAGTGGGCCGGGAGCAGAAGGCAGAGCTGGTCCCCAAGGTTGAGGGGCTTTCACCTAGCCCCTAGAGCCTGGCACTTGGAGCTTGGACTTAAAGCCTCCAAATTATAAGAATAAACTGTTTGTTAAGGCCATCCTATTTGTGGTATATATTCTTGTCAGAGCAGCACTAGGTAACCAGAACACTGATTCATTAATCAAATAATTATTATGGGCCTTTTACTGTTACTATTGCTGTGAGTATTCACTGCTAACAATTACTTAGCACTCAATAATGAATGAGGTACCCTTCTAGCTGCTTTACATGAAGTATCATATGCAATTCTCTATGAAGTTTTTTTATTTCCATTGTACAGTTGAGAAAAATTAGGGTCAGAGAGGCTAATTAATTAACAATTAACAATTGTCAAATTTTGAACACAAGTTTGTTTACCACCAAAATACATGCTCTTAACCATCTTACTATAGAAATAGCCAGGCATGTTAGGAGAATGCCAAGACGTTTGGATGACTAAGTGGAGGAGAAACTGGGCAAGAGATCAGGCTGTAGAATGCGACAGGATTCCAGATCACAGCCTCAGCCAAGACATATGGACCTTATTCTGAAGGGTATGGAGACATAAAATTTGCATTTAGAAAGATAATTTGGCAGAAATGAGGAGGATGGATCCAAGAGGCCAAAACGGGGTAGGACTGAAGGCAGGGAGACCAATTAAAAGTACAGACAAGGGTAATAGGAGTGTGAACAAAATATAGTCACTACATTTGCAATGCAGCAATGTAGATATGGAGCCTCTTGGAAATTTTGTATTAGTGCAAATTTCAATATCATTTGTCAAGAGTAAACACTTCTGACTAAGCCCCAAATACTTTTTATAACTTATTTTAACAAGCTAAAAAGAATTTTTGTTACAAAAATTTCCAGTTTAATTAAATGGATACAACTATCACTAAGTATTTAAAATTATGGAGTTTTTAAACTGCATACCAAGAACAATGTAAAATTTATCAGACGCTTAATGATAGAAACATAAATAAAAATGATAAACACACACATTTTTTTCTTCAGAACTAGGACCTTTGGCACTGTGCAGTCTTTCATTTCAGTGATAGGTACAAGGCAGGCCTATGACTTGCAGACTACATTTGGGGTGTTCATGTAGGATTAGAATCCGAGTTTTCCTGATTCATTATTGAATGCTTTTCTCACTTTCATATGAAGATATAGCATTTTAAACAGTTCTCCAGGCCAAACAGAAGGGAGGGAAGGGAAGTGAGCCCACAGCTCAGGAAGTATTGATTAAATATCAATTTAATCCTCTTATGTACTCTCTGAGGAGGCATTTGGCATGAAGTTCAGATGGGGTACAGAGAGTTTAAATAACTTGCAAAGGCCACCTGATTGCTGGACACCAAAGCTCGTATCTTTTCATTACAGCACACTAATTCCAACAAAAAGATAAATTAAAAGAGTTTTATTTCAATGTTTAAAATAAATACCGGGTTTGTGCTAATAAATTCAGAAATCATTGAACACTGACCTGTAACATGCACCTGGATACAACAACTTCAGGTACTTCAGGGAATTTTTGTCGCAGGTCATGTAAAACCTGAAAATCAATTTGGTGGCTTCCTTGGGCCATTCGTATACTGCCTGATCAGGACTACTGTACAGTAGGCAATTCTAGGCCTTAGTGGAAATAGTACTCATCTCTTCTGTCCAAGCATTTTCTGTGAAAGAAAAAAAAAAATTTAATGAGAACTCATTCTAGCATAAATATTGTTGGGGATTTAAAATTTCAATACAATAGAGTATGTAACTTAGCACCTAACATTTAACATAAACTATAAATATATTATTTAGGTCTTTTTATATAGTTATGCTGTTTTGTCAGTTTGTAAGTCCAGATGGCAAACTTTTATATTATCTAATTCCTAAAGGCTGGCATGCTTTATAATGACTATGCCAAAAGGCATTCAAACATGAAAGTACTGTCAAAGTTGTCTTCTCACATTCTTTTAAAAGGAGAGAATGAATATTTATTTTTTTTCTTAATGATTAAGGGATAGCCTGAGGTAATCCTATTTGCTCTATTTAAAATTCTTAGTTTAGATCTTGAAAATGTGTGGTACTAACAAACTACTTTGCATACTGTTTAAAACTTCATAATACATAGCCCAATAATGTGGTATTTTAACTTCCAGATAGATTTAATCCTTAATTGCACAATCAACTCATTCTTAGCAGCTTAGTAGCATTTTATACCCTCTGCTTCTATTAAATCAGTATTTAAAAAATACGATGCCAAGGCCTTGACCTAGAGATTTAATTGGTCTGGGGAGCGGCCTGGGCATAGGGGTTTTTAAAAGCTCCCCAAGTACTTCTTACATGTGGCCAAATTGAGAACTACTGCCTTAGTTTTATTTCTATTGATCCTAATTATAAGCCATGTTTATTTAATCTTGAAAAGTCCATTTCAGATATAAGCAATACATAAATACATTCAACCTAAATAACATATTAAACATATTTAAAATTTATGCCATTTGATTAATAATTAAAATAGACTCCACATTAAGTTAACAAGAAGACAATCTTTTAATGTGAATTTCTTCTCAGTAACGCTTCTCTTTTATTCGTTAGCATAAGCTGAAGAAGCTAAGGATGGAGCACATCTCCGTGCACGCAGAGCTGAGGCCTCCTGTCCTTTACTGTGTACACTGCACTCGGTAGAGCATCTTCAACCTAAACGCCGACGTTCAAGCTTTTTTTAAAAGTAGACTTACATTATGATAGAACTCCTGAGTCCTCAACAGAATAAAATCTTATTTATTAGCTATCATGTATGCAGTTTCTTCCCCCACAAATAACACACCCATGTAAATAACGTACAGAGTATATAGAAATGTAACAGCCAGGGGGTTGCCCGTCTGCAAAACACAAAAACCACCCAAAAATTTTATTAAATTCTTTATGTGACTTCTTCAGCTTAGTTACATCTCGTAGGTTTTAAACCACTGCCAAACCAAGTTATGTGCATTATAAATATCCCACGCTGCTATATTTCTATGCATCACACAGATTCTCTTAATCACACATAATTTTAGCACTAAAAGTAGTGCTTCTATAAATGAGCTGCTGGAAAAAGATATAGTACTGGAAATTAGTAAATAATACTAAAAAAATAACAAGAGAAAATAAACATGCTATAAAATATTGCTCATCTTAAAACCCTCCCTTGAGGCCACAGCCCTCTCCAGCCATTAGCCCATCCCTTTACTCACACCTTTTAGGATGAAAACTACTTGCAAGAGTTGTTTATACTTGGTGTCTTCACTTCCTCCCTTTTAACTTCTTTTACACCTGCCCCAATCAGGCTTTCCTTTAGCCTCCGAAAAACACTTATCAAGGCCTCCAAAATCCTCCAAGTTGTCAAGGCAGTTCTCAGTCTGCCTCTTATCAGACCTCTTCGTAGTCAACCAATCTTTCATCCTTTGTAAACAATTTCTTCACCTGACTTTGAGGTTTATCCTCTTCTGTTTTTCCTCCTACTCACTGGCTGTTCCTTCTCAGCTTTCTTTGCTGGAGCCTCTTCTTATCCCAGACATCCAAATGTTGGAGCTAGGGAGTTCAGATCTGGGGTTTCTTTCTATATGTACAGTCTTCTTCAAGGTAATTCCATTAAAACAAAGTGCTTTGAACAGCAGCTCTGTTCTGAGATTTGGCAAATTTCTATCTCCAACCCCAATCTCTCCCTTGAGCTTCAGACTAAGACATCCAATTGCCAACCTGACAGCTCCTTTGGAGATCTAAAACTCACTTTAAGTTTAAAGGTGTCCCAAACTGAACTTTAATTTCCTTTCCTTATCTGATTCAACCCTTTCCCCATCTTTTCCATCTCCATAAATGGTTGCTGCTGCTGTTGTTATATGCCATCGAGTTGGACCCGACTCATAGCGACCCCTCCCTGGGTTTCTGAGGCAGTGTCACTACGGGAGTAGATTGCCCAACCTTCCTTCCGAGGAGTGGCTGGTGGGTTTGAACCACCAGCCTTCTGGTTAGCAGCCAAGTGCCTTAGGCACTATGCTACCAGAGCTCCCCAGTAAACGGTACCATCAGTCATTCAGTTGGCCTTCTCTCACATCCTACAGAGAATCCACCACCAAGTTTTGTGGCTGTTTTGACAAAAATATTTGGAATCTAACCACTTTGCCCACCTCTGTAGTTGCTCTTGTCTAAGCCATCATCATAACTCACTCAGACTATTACTGAAAATGGGCTAGTGGTAGTTCAGTGGTAGAATTCTCACTTTCCACGTGGGATCCCCGGGATCAATTCCTGACCATGCATCTCATGAGCACTGCCAGTGGGAGCTTGCCTGTTGCTACGAGGCTAACAGATTTGAGAGGACTTCCCAGCCTAACACAACCTACAAAGAAAGGCCCAACCAGCCAAGGAAAACCCTGTGAATCCCAGCTGTGTGAGCTGCAACCGGTCACAGCGTGGAGGGTGCAGGACTGGTCAGTGTGTGTCTGTTGTGCATGGGGTTGCTGTGAGTCAGGGCCAACTCAGGAGCAGCCAACAACAAACACCACTGCAAACTGGTCTCCTCCCTGCACTAATTCCTCGCTTCCCTCACATCTACCTCCAGTCTTTTCTTTACCTAGCAAAGTGATCTTTTTGTAAAAGGTTAAGAGCTCAAATTTCTCCATCCCATGGTTCCTGGCTAACTACAACATCCTAACTTCATCTACCACTCTCCTTGTTCCCTCAGTTCCAACTGGAATTCTTTCTCAAAGAAGCCAATGTCATTACTCCCATAGGCTTTTGGCCTTGCTGCTGCTTCTGCCTGGAACACTATTCTCAGACTCTTGCCTGGCTATCTCTATTACTTCATTAATATTTCTGATCAAATGTTACCACCTCGAAAGACAGCTTCCCTGGCCAATCTATCTTAAATAATGCCACATTTCTGTCCCTACTGTCACCATGATCCCATACTCTGCTTTTCCTTCACAGTAGTAGAAAATACTTCTGTGGAAAATTAAGATTTAGCTTTATTACTCAGTCCTTCTACCACTCGTCTGAGTCTGTCATACTGTGGTGGCCTGCAGGTTGCTGTGATGCTGGAAGTTATGCCACTGGTCACCCATGGTGGACAGGTTTCAGTAGAACTTAGAGCCTACGACAGCCTAGGAAGAACTCAGACAGGTCCACTACTGAAAAAATTGGTCACTGAAAACCTTATGAATAGCAGTGAAACACTGTCTGATATAGTGTCAGAAGATGAGCCCCTTAGGTTGGAAGGCACTCAAAATATGCCTGGGGAAAAGCTGCCTCTTCAACCTAGAGTCAACTTTAGTGGCACAGATGGAGTAAAACTTACGGGAATTTCATTTGCTGATGTGGCATGACTCAAAGAGAAGAAACAGCTACAAATACTCATTAATACTCAGAACATGGAATGTACAAAGTATGAATCTAGGAAAACTAGACGTTGTCTAAAATGAAATGGAATGTATAAAGATTGGTATCCTAGGCATTTAGTGAGGTGAAATGGTCTGGTGTTGGCCATTTTGAATCAGACAACTGTATGGTCTACTACGCTGGGAATGACAAACTGAAGGGAAAAGGTGGCGTATTCATCGTCAAAAAAGAACATTTCAGGATCTATCCTGAAGTACAATGCTGTCAGTAACAGGATAATATCCATATGCCAACAAGAAGACCAGCTAATACAACTATTATTTGAATTTACTCACCAACTACTAATGAAGAAAGTGAAGATTTTCATCATCTTATGCAGTCTGAAATGGACCAAATACGAAATCAAGATATACTAATATCTGCTGGTGACTGGAGTGCAAAAGGTGGAAACAAAGAAGAGGCATAGGTGGTTGGATAATATGGCTTTAGTGATAGAAATGACTCCTGAGGTTGCATGACAGAATTCTGCCCAAGAACAATGACTTACTCATCACAAATACTTTTTATCAACAATATAAATAGTGACTACAAACCATGGTCATATTGTCAGAAGGGACTAGGCCCTCGAGAATGGTATCTTGCTTGGTGAAGTACAGGGTCAGAGAAAAAGGGGAATACTCTCAACAAGATGGACTGACACAGTGGCTGCAATGATTGGCTCAAGCATGGCAACTATTGCCAGGATGGGGCAAGAACGGGCAGCATTTTACTCTGTTGTATGCAGGGCTGCTATGAGTTGGAACTGACTCAATGGCACCTAACAAGAGCCTATCAGTTCTTATTCATATTCACCATACTTCTCCACTTCCAGTGCATCCCACCCAGTTAATGCACAAGTGTTCTGGTTATATCAATAATCAGTGGAAATAAGTAAAAAGAGAAAAGAGAAGAAAAATTAACTGGAAGATGGACATCAGAACAGCGATCAGAAAGCAGCAGAGAGAGAAAGTAACAAAGACACATGTACATAACAGAGGTGGAAAGACTCAAGAGGATGAGGGAAGGCAAAATTCAAAGAGAGAATGGTGGAGATTTTTTTTTTTTTTTTAGTACTGAAGACATGTCCTCACAGTGAAAAAGAACACATTAAACTCTAAACAGAATAAATAAAAGCATATTTACACCTACATTGTAGTGAAACCACAGAAAGCCAAAGACAAAGATTCTATCTTAAAAAAACAACCAGAGAGAAAAGAGCTATACTCTACCAAAGGAGTAATACAACCAGACTAGTGAACTCATCAGTAACAACAGATTCCTCAACAAGGGAATAATACACAGTATGCACGTTGCAAGGGTGTAAGATGAGTTGTCCTGTCACTGGTAAGGAAGTCCTTCTAAAATGTAGCCATTATGTAACTACCTCACCCAATGAGGTGTTCCTTCTGTAGGCCAATAGTTTATCTCCTTTCCACATAGATAACTGCTTACCTAATTGACCTGGCAATTCCACTTTTAGGTATTTACCTAAACAAAAAGACAATCACGCAAAGAGATCCATATAATGATTTTTCTTACAGCACCATTTCTAATATGGAAAAGTCAGAAACAACTTACACAGAAGACTGACTGAAAAAGCTTTGGCGTGTCCACACAGTAGATTAAGAATGTTGCAAAGTATGAGGCTCATCTACACTTATTGACATGGACCATTAACATTGCTGGCTTGGAAAAAAAATTGAACAATATTAAATGTAATTCCAATTATATACAGGTAAAATGAGATTTTATTTTACTTCATATATTTCTAGATTGTTCAGATTTTTTATACTGAAAACATACTACTTTTAAATTAATAAGGACACTGTCATTTTAGACTGAAAAACCAAGGAAGCATTATTTCCACTTATCCTATGCAGACTACAAATGTCATAAATACTGGCCAATGAGATTATCTCTCAATACTCAAGGTGTTTGTAACATTAAAGAAAATCTATATGGTCTTTGGAAATGACAGGTCTATTTTGATAAATGACTCTAACAAAATTCTTTAGAAAAATGAAAACCTACTTGCATTAACAAATAAACTACACAAAATATTTTAATAATGAATTCACTTCAGTTGCAAACAAAATAAAAACAAACTCCTAAGCAGCCCCTTACTACAATTGTGGATACTCTACTTAATATCTGACACTAAGATTTTGTTTTTAAGGTTATTGATGATCTTACAGGTGAAGTCTGGAAAGGGTTTTCTTTTATTCCCCCCCTTTAGACCCATCCTCACATTATTTCTGCAGTCAAGTTTAACTATTCATTTCAACAGCCCATATCTATGTGTATAACATGAAGTTGTATCTTAATTTCCATCAATCTTAATTTTAGTCACCATGGAAATTCAGATACCCAGCTTTTAATAAGGCCACATAAAGGTTTTAATAAATGCCTATTGAATGACGGTCTTCCGTATGTCTATGTGGTAGGTTAGCAGTAAATAAGCATCTGGAATTCTCTACTGTGTTAGAAAACATTATGATTCTAATTAAGAAGTGTAAAAACACATTCAGTAATTTCAACTTTAAGAAATTTACTTGAAAACTCTTATGTATCATTCATGTTGTCATATATTATTTCTCAAAGTACATTTCAATGGTTGTTATGAAATGTTACAAGTAAAACCAAGTTTTTGTGGCAATACATTTGAAAAATGCTGTACTTAAAGAGCTTTGTCTCTTTAGTGTGAATCCTGGGGCTGGAGAGCAGACACAAAACTTTCCAAACTTATTTTGGCATGCTCTATTTTCTCCTGTCTTTTGAGACATTTCTATTCAAGTATTAATAGACTATAGATACATACAGGGGAACTCTGGTAGCGTAGTGCCTAAGGCACTTGACTGCTAACCAGAAGGCTGGAGGTTCAAACCCACCACCCACTCCTTGGAAGGAAGGCTGGGCAATCAACTTCTGTAGTGATACTGCCTCAGAAACCCAAGGAGGGGTCGCTATGAGTAGAGTCTGACTCGACGGCACATAACAACAACAAGTTACATACATGGAGGTAACTGTCATATAAATAAGATAATCAAAAGACAATGATGTTTTTCTTCCTTAGAAATATAAGTTAACATAAGTTAAAATATAAGTTCAACATAAGTTAAAAATATATGCAAAAGAAATTCAATATCTAACTTTCTAATAGCAAAAACCTAGAAACAAAAAAAACAGGCCTAACTTTTGGTGAGTTCCTTTGCAAACTAATCTATTAATACTTCAAAGTTATGCACACATTAGAACTTCTTTCTTCTAAAAACAGAAAGCATAAAGATATAGTCATATAATTTTAGACACACTGCCATTTAAATTATTATTTTAACTGAGGCAAAAAGTTAACATTGGAGGCATTATAAAACAAAAGAAGGACTTCTATAAGGGATCAAGAGAGCTCTGTTTTATTTAAAAATAATCCTTAACTAATATCAAAATGTTTGTTAATATCATTTGGTGAGTGTAAAGGAAATAGCACTTACATGCACTGACAGTACAATCTCTATGGCTGTCAATCTGGCAATGTCTACCCAAATTAAAACCACACACATCTTTTGACTTCACAATTCTACTTTTGGTAGATTCAGTCATATTGACACAGAACAGTAAGCAAATTTTACTATACCGCTGTAATTACAAACTAAAAGAGCTGAATAGAAGATTACAAAGGGCAGCTTGAGAAGACAAAGTAAAGTATTACAATGAAAAGTGCAAAGACCTGGAGCTGGAAAACCAAAAGGCAAAAGAACACATTCAGCATTTCTCAAGCTGAAAGAACTGAAGAAAAAATTCCAAGTCTAGAATTTCAATATTGAAGAATTCTCTATGGGCAAAATACCAAATGATGCAGGAAACATCAAAAGAAGATGGAAGGAATACACAGTCACCGAGGCAAAAAGAAATTGGTCAATGTCCAACTATTTCAGGTAGCATATGATCAAGAACCAATGGTACTGAAGGAAGAACTCCAACCTGCACTGAAGGAACTGGTGAAAAAGAAGGCTCCAAAAACGACAGAATATTCACTGAGATGTTTCAACAAATGGATGCAGCACTGGAGGTGCTTACTCATTTATGCCAAGACTTTTAGAAGACAGCTACCTGGCCAACTGAAAGAGATTGATATTTGTGCTCATTCCAAAGAAAAGGTAATCCAACAGCATGTGGAAATTATCAAACAATATCATTAATATCACAGGCAAGTAAAATTTTGCTGAAGATAATTCAAAATGAATGCAGCAGGACACTGGCAGGACACTTCTGGAAATTCAAGCCAGCTTCAGAAAAGGGTGTGTAATAAGGGGTATCACTGCTAATGTCAGAGGGATCTTGGCTGAAAGCAAAGAATACCAGAAAGATGTTTATCTATGTTTTCACTGACTATGCAAAGGCATTTGACTGTGTGGATCATAACAAATTATGGATAAAACTGCAAAAAATGGGAATTCTAGAACACTTAATTATGCTCATGAGGAAGCTGTACATAGACCAAGAGGCTGCTGTTCGAATAGAACAAGAGGATACTGCATGGTTTAAAATCAGGAACGGTGTGTGTTAGGGTTGTATCTTTTCACCATACTTAGTCAATATGTATGCTGAGCAAATAATCTGAGAAGCTGGACTACATGAAGAAGAATGTGGCATCAAGATTGGAAAAAGTCTCATTAATACCTGCGATAAGCAGATGACACAACCTTGCTTGCTCAAAAGTGAAGATGACTTGAAGCACTTACCGATGAAGATCAAAGACTAGTCTTCAGTATGGATTACATGTCACCATAAAGAAAAAAAATCCTAGGAGGTCTCACATTGCTGGATCTCAAAACCTACTATACAGCCACAGTAGTCAAAACTGCCTGGTTGGTTTAATGACAGATACACAGACCAATGGAATAGAACTGAGAACCCAGAAATAGATCTATTGACCTATGGTCAGCTGATATTTGACAAAGGGCCAAAATCCATTAAATGGGGAAGAGTATGTTTGTTTAATAAATGGTGCTGGCAAAACTGGAGATCCATTTGCAGAAAAATGAAACAAGATCTGTACCTCACACATACACAAAAACGAACTCCAGATGGATCAAAGACTTAAATGTGAAACCTAGAACTCTACAGTTCCTCAAGGAAAATTTAGGGGCAAATTTAAGAGTCCAAATATATGGCATAAATAGACTATCAAGCATAATTCAAAATGTACAAACAGCAGAAGAGAAACCAGATGATTGGGACCTTCTAAAAATTAAATTTTTATGTGCTTCCAAA
>NW_006921688.1:4325342-4352226 GCF_000298275.1 Orycteropus afer afer | reverse complement strand
TACCCTTCAGGTCTGGAATTGAACCCACACCTGTGGTTTCCAGCCAAACAAAATACAGGCATATGAGTTAAACATTTACCTCAAGTGGATACACTCCTTGGAGAGAACACATGGGAGAAAGAAGGGCTGCTTATGCATAGGGAGACAGCTCAGTGGTCAGGAGTGTATGGAGGGATGTACACTGGGAAGAGGTAACTATGGGGAGGAAGTGGG
The DNA here is from genome assembly GCF_000298275.1 of Orycteropus afer afer. Lineage (NCBI taxonomy): Eukaryota > Metazoa > Chordata > Mammalia > Tubulidentata > Orycteropodidae > Orycteropus > Orycteropus afer. The sequence continues at coordinate 4,352,013 of NW_006921688.1, read as the reverse complement.
AGGAGAGCTGTTGCATTGTGGTAAACTGTGGTCAATGACATGAGACAAAGTATATATGAACCGCTGTATGGAAAGTGAATTTGCTCTGTAATTCTTCACCCAAATCACAATAAAAAGAAAAAAAAGAAAAAAAATCCTCATAACTGGACCAATAAGCAACATCATGATAAACGGAGAAAAGACTGAAGTTGAATCCACAATTCAACACCCATGGAAGCAGCAGTCAGGATATCAGATGTCATATTGCACTGGGCAAATCTGCTGCAAAAGACCTCTTTAACATGCTGAAGAGCAAAGACGTCACTTTGAAGACTAAGGTGTGCTTAATCTAAGCCATGGATTTTCACTTGCCTCATATGCATGTGAAAGCTGGAAAATGAGTAAGGAAGACTGAAGAAGAGTTGATGCTTTTGAGTTGTGGTGTTGGCAAAGAATACTGAAAATTCCATGGACTGCCAGAAAAACAAACAAACCTGTCCTGGAAGAAGTACAGCTGGAATGCTCCTTGGAATGAGAATGTCCAGACTTTGTCTCACCAACTCTGGTCATGCTGTCAAAAGGGACCATTCCCTGGAGAAAGGTATCATGCTTGGTGAAGTGGAGGGTCAGCGTAAAAAGGGAAGACTCTCAATGAGATGGACCGACACAGTGGCTGCAACGATGGGCTCAAGCACTGCAAGGACTGTGAGACCGGTGCAGGACCAGGCAGTGTTTCATTCTGTTTTGCACGGAGTCGCTACAAATCGGAACTGACTTGGCACCTAACAACAACAACTACCTAATTCTAGTTAATGACAGACTATATATAAATTATGTCCATTCACATAACAGACTACTATGCTATTTAGCTGCTAAAAAGGACTAGGTGATAATACAGTATCATGTCCCAAATATACCTTTCAGCTAACATGAACAAACAAAACAAAGAGCAGAACATGTTTTGTAGTCTCTCATTTATACGTTTCTATTAAGGGATATGGGAAGTCCTGGGTGGTGCAGAAGATTAATGCACCTGGCTACTAATTAAGGTTGGAGGTTTGAATCTACCCAAAGGCACACTGGAAGAAAGGCCTGGTGGTCTACTTGCAGACAATCAGCTGCAGAAAACCTTGTGGAGCATACTACTACTGTGGCACACATGGGTTGCCGTAGGTCACTTGATGCCAACTATTTATTAAGGTAGACACTCTGACAGCATAGTGCTTAAGGCACTTGACTGCTAACCAGAAGGCTGGCAGTTCACACCCACCAGCCACTCCTTGGAAGGAAGGTTGGGCAATCTACTTCTGTAGTGATACCGCCTCAGACACCCAAGGGGGGGTTGCTATGGGTTGGGTCCGACTCGACGGCACGTAACAACAACAACATTTATTAAGGTATATGTAAGAACACACTTTTCCAGCCAGAGATACACAGATCTCCCCAGTATCTCTGGAAGGCTACATAGGAACTGGTAACACTGGCTGCCTCTGGGGAAGGCAACTAAAGGAGATTTACTTTTCATCATATACCTTCTTGAACCTATTAAAAATTACAAATAATTTAAGTACAAAAAGTAATCTGTTATATTCAACTAATTTTATATTCTGCATTAAAAATATATATTCAGTGAAAAGGGACAATGATGTGCTTTCTATCCAGGCTCACAATTAGACTTAGGGGGAAACAGATGCCTAAAAGTGTTTTGTAGTCCAAAGTTACTTGCAGTTCTAAATTGAAGATTAAATTATGACATGGTCAAGCTTCCTAAAATGTTAAGTACTTTATTTAATAAATAAAAGTTCTGACATCTGCACAATACAAAATGAAGCCTCATTTACATATTCTGCTTTCTATTTTAGGATTACATAAACAATCTGTTGTGGTAACCACAGCAGAGAATACAGATGTACAAGTAACTATACATGCCAGGGGCATGATCTCATTTTGGATAGCAAGAGCTGGGACCAAACAGATGAGTACAACTGGGGTCCCTAGGTGGTGCAAATGGTTAAATGCTTCCCCATTAGCATGTATGGAGCTCTGAAAACTACCATTTAGTGTTAGTGAAGTGAATCAAACCTAATGAATTTGAACTCCTAAGCAACTCTGTTATTTAAAAAAAAAAAAAAAAAAAAATAGAACACTTCATTAGTAACTCTGATGGGCAGTCAGGGTAGAGAAGGAAAGAGCCATCTGATAGGGCTGATGATGTTCGTAACAGGTAAATCTGAGAACAAACAAGCTGAGTGTGGAAGGAAGTCAGGTAAAAAAGTCAAAGTTTTTTAGATTTCTTTAAGATACACTTTTTGGTACCAGAAAAGGATGTTTCTGAGGCCGGCATTTTCAGTGTTTGGTCTGTGGACCTCCTGGACCAGAACCACTGACCCCATCCTAGACCTATGCAGCCCCTGAGTTAGTGCCCAGCACACTCACTGACCCTTCTCTGAACCCACTGCGATGGACCCTAAGCTCACCTGAATTTTCCTCAGGTAAAGTTATTCCAGTTCCTGGAGGACTTTGGTTGATGATATATTAAATCAAAGACAGGGACGGGAGTAATCAGAAATCAAAACGACTGTGGTCACAAGATCATGTATAAGAGGAGTTTGTAGCATTAATAACAAGGGAATAAAGAGAGGGAGGGTTGTGGAGTTTCGTGAGTTGTAAAAAACATGGGCTAAAGTTAATAAAATAAAAAACCTGTTGCCTTTGAGTTGAGTGAAAATGCCCCATAGGGTTTCCAAGACTGTCACCTTTACAGAAGGAGACTGCCACATCTTTCACCAGCAAAGCAGCTGGTGGGTTCGAACTGCTGACCTTCTGGTTAGCAGTTGCATGCTTAACTACTGCACCAAGACACCTTAATGAAATAAATTGATCGACGGCCAAAAAGTCTCTCTATCAGGAATGGCTATAACTTTTATATAATTTGAAGCAAAGAGAAAAAAAATAAATGATGGAGAGGAAAATGCCCTCTGAAAATGGACATAAAGTAGCTTCTGCAAGTATCTATTTAGGAGCTTGACACACCTGAATTTGTACAATGAACAGCCGTGGGTCGTCTGTCTTAGGGCAACTAAAAAGAAAGACTATATAGTATAACATACAGACTGTTTTTGGACGGCTAAGTCTCTGGAATATATTTGTTAACTGCCAAGGAGGTAACCATACAAAGTAAATGAAGCAAAACTAAATTCCTAGAGATTCAACTTTTAAAATAAAATAACTGGTGTTTTCTTCTATAAATAATGTAAGACTTACACAACTTAAACTTGACAGTTGAACACTGACTGTCATCACTCTCTAGTGCTGCTACAACAGAAATACCATGAGTGGATGGCTTTAACAAACGGTTTATTCTCTCACGGTTTAGGAGGCTAGGAGTCTGAATTCAGAGTGCTGGCTCTTGGGGCTGGGTGAAGGCCCCTGATCTTGGGCTTCCGCTCTGCCTTTGTGTTCCAGGCCCACTGGAGCAAACTAGAGGCTTCTGACTCAGGCAGCTGCAGGCTGCTGAACCCAAGGTTGGCAGGTAACATGGCACAATTCCAAAATCAGCAGGCAACACAGCAGGCCACTGGTTCAAGTCCAGGAACTGGAGATGAAGACTCAGCCAAACGCAGGATTCAGATGTGCCAGAAAGCTAGAGACTTTTCTCAAAGCTTCTCTATATATGCTGGAAGGAGGCCACACCCCAAAGCTAACTCCCTTTCAACTGGTTAGGTGCTCACAGCAGATTCTACCATGGAGGTGATTATAATCTCATCCTGGGGAATACTACATCCAGCTGCTCAGCCACTCAAAACCAGGCCCAGCCAAGCTGACACACCACACTGACCTTTGCTATTGTTATGTTATTAAACAAAGGAAAATATATCAACCAATAAATAAAACGTTGCTCTGAAATAGGCTTTAAGTTTCATGAAACTGAAGAGCAGAATTTAAAGAAACAAACTTTAGCCATTTGTATTTCTATAATTTTTTGATGAAAGAACATGTTAATACTTAGAAACAGAGCCTGATATTGCTAAATATTTCAACCTTAGTTCTATGTAAGTGGACATTATCTCATTTAATGAGATGAAACAAATAAATAACCAAGATAACGTATATATAAAAAACGAAAAGCTCACTGTCATCGAGTCAATTTTCACGTATAGCAACCACCATCGGGTTTCCAAGGAAGTATATCTTTATGGAAGCAGACTGCCTCACTGCTCTTTCATGGAGTGGAAATCTAGTGGGTTCAAACCGCCAACCTTTTAGCAGCCAGATGCCTTAACCTCTACACCACCAGAGCTCTTTAATGTATGTAAAGCACACAGTATTTGACACACAGCTGTAGCTGATGAAGTGTCAATTCTGCTGTAATTGTTGCAAATGCAAAATGCAACCACTGCCTGGAGTGATCCAACTCATAGCAACCCCTCTTTGGGTTTCTGAGGCAGTATCACTACGAAAGTAGATTGCCCCAACCTTCCTTCTGAGGAGTGGCTGGTGGGTTTGAACCACCAGCCTTCTGGTGGTTGTTGTTGTTATTTGCCGTCGAGTCGGCCCCGACTCATAGCGACCCCTCCTTGGGTTTCCGAGGCAGTATCACTACAGAAGTAGGATTGCCCAACCTTCCTTCCGAGGAGTGGCTGGTGGGTTTGAACCGCCAGCCTTCTGGTTAGCAGTCAAGTGCCTTAGGCACTATGCTACCAGAGCTCCCAAGCAGTAAAATATTCAATATTGTATGCCAACACTATACTTCAAAGGCAAAAATTCTTCTTTGGTCTTTATTATTCACTATCTATCCTTCACATGCTATTTGGTGATTGAAGATACCATGGCTCGAGTCAGGCACACCTTAGTTTCAACGTGAGACATTTTTGCTTTTTAATACATTAAAGAAGTCATTCGCAGCAGATGTGCTCAATGCAGCATGTCTTTTGATTTCTTGAAAGCTGCTTTCATGGGCACTGATTGTAGTCAAGTAAAACAAAATCTCTGACAACTTCAATCTTTTCTCCCTTTATCATGTGTTGCAAATTGGTCTAGTTATGATTTTTGTTTTCTCTTGTGTTGAAGTGTAATCCATAATGAAGGCTGCAGTCTTTGATTTTCATAAGTGCTTCAAGTCTTCACTTCCACCAAGCACGGTTGTGTCAAATGCACACTGAAGGTTGTTAATCAGTCTTCCTCCAATTCTGACACCATACTTTTTTTTTTTCCAATTGTGATTTGGGTGAAAGTTTACAGAGCAAATTCACTTTCCATACAGCAGTTCACACACACACGTTGTCTCATGACTTTGACTACAATTTACCCCAATGCAACAGCTCCCCGCCCACTTCCTCCTGATAGTTACCTCTTCCCTGTGTCCATCCTTCCTCCATGCACTCCTGCCCCCTGAAATATCTCCCCGTGCATAAATAGCCCTTTTTTCTCCCATGATTGTTCTCTCCAAGGAGTGTGTCTACCTCAGGTACACGTTCAACTCTTATGCCTGTCTTTTATTTGGCTGAAAGCCACAGATATGGGTTCAATTTCAGACCTGAAAGACAGCTAGGAACCATAGTCTCAGGGGTTCCATCAGGTTCTACCAGACCAGCAAACCTGGTCTACGCCCCCCCCCCCAATGATTTTGAGTTTTGTTCCACATTGTTCTCCCTCTCTCCTACACAGATCCCCCTCCGAGTGGTTGATAGTGGTAGCTGGGCACCATCTAGTTCTTCTGGTTTCATAGTCGTATAGGCTGAAGATTGCATGCTGTACCAGTGGCGAGAACTAATTGTTTCCATGAATCTTTGGTTTTCTTCATTCTTTTTTGCTCTGGACGAGGACAGACCCATTGTTGCATCTAGATGGCTGCTTGCAAGCTTTTAAGATCCCAGTCCCTACTCACCGAAGTAGGAAGTGGAACAATGTTTTGTGCGGTATGTTATACCAATTGCACTTGATGTCCCCTGCGACTATGGTCCCGAGCCCACAGGTTCAACTATTCGGTCCCTCTGGGTGGCTGGCTGTGACCAAGAAGTGAGACTACAACTTTGTCCCTTGTCAGCACTACCATGCCTCTGGGAATTCTTAAAGAACATACAAATACACTTGTAGAACCACTGTCTTGGGTCTTGGGTACGCTCCCTGTTGCACAGACATATCTAGTAGTTCAGCCTGTCCACCCATCTATCCACCCATACACCTGTGTTTGCCTTCACTGATAACACAGTACTCTATGCGCAAAAGGGTTCATCTTTGTTGTCTGCACCTTCCATGTACCTCTATGTCCTCTTCTTCCTCAAACCATACTTCTCTTTAGATAGTCCAGTTTCTCGGATTATTTTCTCAGGATACAGACTAAGTATGGTGAAAGGATACAACCCTGGATACTTGCACTTTTCTTAATTTTAAACTACACAGTATCCCCTTGTTCTTTTTGAACAACAACCTGTTGGTCTACATCCAGGTTCCTTAATAGCACAATTAAGTGATCTGGAATTCCCATTTTTTTAAATGTTATCCACAATTTATGATCCACACAGTCAAATGCCTTTGCACAGTCAATAAAACACAAGTAAACATCTTTCTGGTATTCTTTGCTTTCAGCCAAGATTTATCTGACATCAGCAATGATAGCTCTTGTTCCATGTCCTCATCTGAATAGGGCTTGAATTTCAGGCAGTTTCCTGTCTATGCACAGCTGCAACAGTTTCTGAATTATCTTCAGCAAAATTTTACTTGTGTGCTCCTAATCATATATTTTTTTGATAATTTCTGCATTCTGTCAGATCACCTTTCTCTGAAATGGGCACATATATTCTTTTCCAGTTGGTTGCCCAGGTAGCTGTTCTCCAAATTTCTTGGCACAAACGAGTGCGCGCTTCCAGCGGTGCATCCGTTTCTTGTAACATCTCAATGGGTATTCCGTTAATTCTTAAAGCCTTGTTTTTGCCAATTCCTCCAGTGCAGCCTGGACTTCTTCCTTAAATATCATTGGTTCTTGATCATATGGCACTTCCTGAAATGTATGAACGTCCACCAATTCTTTTGGTACAGTAATTCTGTGTATTCCTTGCACCTTTCCTTGATGTTTCTGGCATTGTTCAATATTTTGCCCATAGAATCCTTCAATACTGCAATTCGAGGCTTGAATTCTTTTCTTCACATCTTTCAGCTTGCAAAACGCCACACGTTCTTCCCCTTTGATTTTCTAACTCCAGGTCTTTTGCACATTTCACTGTAACAGCTTACTGTGACTTGTTGAGATGCCCTCTGAAATATTCTGTTTAGCTCTTTTACTTCATCATTTCTTCCATTCACTTTAGTGACTCTTCATTCAAGAGTAAGTTTCAGAGTCTCTCCTGATGGCCATTTTGGTCTTTATTTTCTTCCCTACTTAATGACCATTTTGCATTATTCATATACGATATCCTTGATGTTATCCCACAACTATTCTGGTCTCATATAGTGTTCAGTGTGTCAAATCTATTCTTCAGATGGTCTCTAAATTCAGGTGGGATATACTCAAGATCATAGTTGGGCTCTCATGTAGTTGCTATTAGTTTTCTTCTGCTTCAACTTAAACTTGCATAAGAACAATTGATGGCCTGCTCCAATTAGCCCCTAACCTTGTTCTGTCTGATAATACTGAGCTTCCCCATTGTCTCTTTCTAGGGATGTATTTTATTTGATTCCTATGTATTACATCTGATGAGGTCAACGCATATATTGGTGTTAGTTGTCATTGAGTCTGCTCTGACTCATAGTGACCCTCTGTACAATGGAACAAAACACTGCCCACAGTCCTGAGCCATCCTCACACTCCTTGCTATATTTGAGCCTATTATTCCAGACACTGTGTCAATCCATCTCCTGAGGGTCTTCCCCCTTTACGCTAACCCTCTACTTTACCAAGCATGAAATCCTTCTCCAGGGAATGGTCCTTTCTGACAACATGACCAAAGTAGGTGAGATGAAGTCTGGCCATTCTTGCTCCTAAGGAACACTGTGGCTGTATTTCTTCCAGGACAGATTTGTTCGTTCTTCTGGTACGTTAAATACTCTTCACTAACACCATAGTTCAAATGCACCAATTCTTCTATTATCTTCCTTATTCACTGTCCAGCTTTCATATGCATATGAGGCAAATGAAAATACCATGGCTTGGACTGGGTGCACCTTAGTCTTCTAAGTAATAGTTTTGCTCTTTAGCACCTTAAAGAGGTCCCTTTCAGCAGATCTGCCCAATGCAACATGACATCTGATTTGCTGACTGCTGCTTTCATGGGTGTTGATCATGGATCCAAGTAAAATGAAATTCCTGACGTCAGTTTTGATAAGGAAAACTGAAAGCCTTATCAACATGTAAAGTTGCTGTTTGTGCTATTGAAAAGATATTTGCAATTGAATAAGCTGTTGCTTTTGCAAAATTCTATGATCTCCGTCATTTCTATCTCCAAGGCCACTGTTTCGAACTACTGATGCCTATTTTTTGTTTCCAACATTTGCATTCCAATCACCAGTAATTAACAGTGCATTTTATTGCATGTTCAGTCAATTCCAAACAGCAGAAACTGGTAGAAATGTTCAATTTCTTCACTTTGGCATTAGTGGCTGGTGCCTAATTTGAATAACAGTCATATGAACTGGTCTTCCTTGTAGTCATATGGATATTATCCTATCATGGACAATACTAGCTCTTGCAATGTTTTTTTTTTTTTTTTTTGACTATGAATGCAATGCCGTTCCTCTTCAATTTGCCATTCCTGGCATAGTAGATCATATGATTGATTCAAAATGGCTAATACCAGTCCATTTCAGCTCACTAATGCCTAGGATATTGATCTTTATGTGTTCCATTTCACTTTTGACAGCTTTCAATTTTCCTAGATTAATACTTTGTACATTCCACATTTTGATTATTAACGGATGCTTGAAGCTATTTCTTCTCATTTTGAGTTTTGCCACATCAGCAAATGAAGGCTCCAAAAAGTTTACTTCATCCAAGTTACTAAGGTTGACTGTACTTGGAGGAGACAGCTCTTCCCCAGTTGGTGCCTTTCAACCTGAGGTGCTCATCTTCTGGCACTGTATGAGGCCATTCACTGCTCTTCATGAGGTCTTCAGTGGACAATTTTTCACAAGTGGATCTGGCCAGGTTCTTCTTCCTAGTCTGTTTTAGTCTGGAAGCTCTGTTTACCCTGGGTAACCCTGCTGGTATTCAAAAAGTAAATTTTAGGATTCTTTAATTTGCATTCATTTATATATGAAATTCAGTCTGTTCCCTATTTGCAGTGCTATCTTGGGCAAATCATGACAGAGTAAGAAATAATTAGTCTACAGATTTTGAATTTCTACAAAGGAACAAAACTTTAGCAAACAAGGCTGCAGTTACCCAGCCTGCAGAACACTGAAGGAGTTGACTGATGACAATTTCTTTAACTGGGGTACTCTGATAAAGCTACCTGAAAAACAAACTACACTAGGTTGTAATTCTGACACAGCAACTCTACTAGATAGAGAACTGCCCCACAGGGCTTCCAAGGCCATAACCCTTAACAGAAGTAGACTGCCACATCTTTCTCCTGCTGAGGAGCTGGTGGGTTTGAACACCTGCTCTTTTGGTTACCATCCAAGCTTTTACCATTGCACCACCAAGGGTCCTTTCTGAAGTATAGGTACTGAAGTAAGGTTACAGTATGAAGCAAGGCAACCAAAGATTCTGGAGACAGTAAGCCAATTTATCTGGTGGAATAAAAAACTAACCAGGGTAGAAGAAAGGGGTTATGAAGGAGTTCAGGGTGCGAAGTAGCTACAGAAGATAAGAAAGGGTGATGAAGACTGCAAGTGTAAAACCAAAAAACCAAACCCACTGTCAACGAGTTGATTCTGACCAATCCTCCACTGGGTTTTCGAGGCAATAAATCTTTACGGAAGTAGATTGCCCTGTCTTCCTTCCACAGAGTAGCTGTGGGTTTGAACCACCAACCTTCTGGTTAGCAGTAAAATGCCTTAGGCACCGTGCAAGTATACAGTGATCTTTATTACAGATGGCCTTGAGACACACTAACACGAAATAAAGTTTTAATATTATTATGTAAATTTATGTATATATCATTTAATCTTTGCTCATTCTTACATATGGTTTTCAATTCTACTAGAACACATTTAATTGTTAAAAAATAAAAAAATGTATTTTATATTATTAAAGAGAAATAGATGAACTATAAAACTAAAATTCACATTAGGGTTCTCCCTCAGTTTACAGACAACAAAGTAAGGAGATGGTTGGTCTTTTTTAACATATATGCCAACCTAGAATTCACAGCTCTGGTTTCTACATGAATTACTAGGGATGATAATCTTTTTCTGTAAATTATGAAATCATACAGATTGGATAGGATCCTAAGAAATTATCTTATAAAAGTATGTAATGAGAGGGTAGAAAAAGTTTTATTATCTAGTAGATTCCTTGTTAGACTTCCTCTCCCACCCATTTAGTCAATTTTAGCTCTTATACAACGCCCAGTCCAATCACAAACAAAATTCTTTACATAAGTAATGTTAGTGTTCAAAGTGGAAACTATCTCCTATATCCTAAGTACTCAGAAAGTATATAGCAAAATATCAAGAATATTTGTTGCAATAAATCTGTAAGTTTAAAAATAGTGGGAGAAAGTATACGAGAAACAAAATACTACTTTTAAAGTATCTCCCAGTAAGATATTTACTAATTAACCGAGAAAAGAAATATCCAGTAATTTTACAGCACAGAAAATTGGCAGATACCATCTTAACCAAGTAAGCAAAGTTAGTATCACCAGTAATGAAACATGCTGACGTCATGTATCTGATCTGATGTACCACAAGTTTCTGTGGTACTCTTGCCAAAAATGTGTAACCCAGATTCAAGAGAGGAAAGTGACATGAAAACTAAATGCAAAGAGGGAACATGGACAGGAAATTGGACCAGAAAAAGGAAATCAGTGGGTCAAGTGGTAAATTCCCATAAGGTCACCAGATTAGTTAACAGCATTTTATTAACAGTGATTTCTTAATATAGTTAGGTAATATGCTGACATCTGCCGAAGCTGGGTGAAGGCATTCAGGAACTGCACTATTTTTGTAATTTTCTATAAGGCTGGAATTATTTCTAAATAAAAAGTTAAAAAGATCGTAATAAATCTAGTTTTTAAAGACCACTATAAAAAGTGGTGGGAGCCCTGGTAGCATAGTGCCTAAGGCACCTGACTGCTAACCAGAAGGCTGCGGTTCAAACCCACCAGCCACTCCTTGGAAGGAAGATTGGGCAATCTACTTCCGTAGTGATACCGCCTCGGAAACCCAAGGAGGGGTTGCTATGAGTCGGGGTCGACTCGACGGCAAACAACAAAAAAAATGTAAAGTGGTATCCAGGCCTCCTCCCAGCACTAACAGTGGAGGGTCAGGGAAAGTGAGTGAAACCCTTTACGAGAGGGGCCGATAAAACAATGGACTCAACCACAGCAAGATCCTGAAGATGGCAAAGGACTGGGCAAGGTTTGGTTTTGTTCTACATAAGGTCGCCATGAGCTAGAGCTGACTCAGGCAAATGCTAAACCCCCAAACTAGAGAGTTTTCCTACCCTCTGCCTTAAAGTCAGTTCTACTATAACTATTTTGCTGTACACTTGTTTTGAAAATGTAAATTCGTTCCAATGCAACTGATATATCAGGAAGCATTTGAGTGTTCAGTTAATTTTGCTGTGATTTCATTTGTGAGCAATACTAGATGAACACTGAAAATCACGCCCAGGCGAACAAGCCACATATGAATACACAAATGTACACATGAACACACCTCCAGTATCTACCAGCTACTTCAGCTCACCATGTCCACAAGGGATGAGTCAACACCCATCCACAGCTGGTGTTACAACTCTGCTTCCGATTTCAGATTTTTCTTCTTCCACTTCACGCAGAAGTTGCAACCCTTTCTATGCTCACTTGTATAAGCAAACTTCAGGTCTTTTTGAGGATAGAATATACTATTTATTATATTAAAATATTTCTAAACCATTTAATGTACAAAACGGTGCTATCTTTTCTGACCGTTTACTTATTTTTTGAGTGTTGGACTCCAGCCCTATTTTTTTTCTTAAGCACTGTGGGTTTTTATTACATACACAATTCTGCCTGGCGTGGTTGACTTTGAAACACGTGTCAAATTTTAAAAGAACTGATTGTATCCCAAAACCCTTGTGACTTTAACAACTGTTAACAATAACCTCCCGAGGATGCCCAATGGCAAGGCAGAATGTTTCAACTTATCTGCTTAGCTGTCACTATGATATTGACAGTTTCTGAATATAATGATAATTTCTGTCTCATATACAGATTGGCTGATAACAGATTTTACAGTAAGTTATTCTTCACTACAGAAAGAAGTGCTGATATATAGCAAAAAATAGGTGAATAATGCTATAGTTTTTAAAATTAAAGTTAAACCAATTTTCTGGACATTTTGGCCTTAATGAAAATTTCGAAGTTAAAGCTAAAAACAAAAAGTCTGAATCGTGCTATTTACCTCTTTAGGTAAATGCTATTTTAAATACCTTTTACATTCCTGAAATAGCATTCAAGTATTGCATCATATGCCAGTTAGATAACACCTGGTGTGCTTCACATTTGAAGACCTTTAAAACATTTTACAAATATCATTAAAGATAAAAACATCAATTTAATTTTCATAGCAAATTATTATAATTACATTTCTTGGAGCATGTTACAATTCTACCAAGGCAAAGCAAACGCTCTAAAAAAATTCTGTAATATCAAATTATTTTCTTAAGAATCAGAGGGTATGAATCATTGCTCTGAAGTTAAAAATCTAAACTTCAAGTGCTATCACCATTTAAGGTAAAATAAGTACTAAGATAATTATAATCCATCTTTCACATAAACTTCAGCATAGAACAGTTGTTCATACTGAATCATTTATATAATTAAAGAGTAATTTGTAAAAACAACAGTAATAGAAGCATACAAAGCTCAGTCATCCAATTGCTACTTCCTCTAAGTTAGTTATTATGTTCAGATTCAGTGTTATTTAAAAGCTTAATGGGAGCAAAGGATAATGTTAGCAGAAAGTGGATTTCTCAACTTATTAACTCTACAATAATTTGCTTTCTAAAGAAAAACAATACATATTAAGAGGTGAAGTAAACAACGATCCATACTACTTCCTCTGAGAGAAAATCTCCCAATTTCTCATATAATGCATTGCCTCCAGCCCATGAATGCTGACCACTTCTTATGGTAAAAGGCTTACCAGTTATAAGTTCTTTTCAAAGGAATGTGCAAGTCAGCCACACCTGGCAATTTACATGTTGTGGTTTTGTGGTGAGTGCTACCATTTTCTAAGGATCAAGAAAAGTGTAATAAATCTGAGACAGAATGGTCTTACTTCATCAAAACATATTATATAACTGACTACCTTGGGTGAGTTGGAGCTGACTTGATGGCAATTAACACAACAAAAAACCTGGTGTGTATCTTCTGATTCATCTCTCACTGTTATTTCCTACTACATTAGGGCTGTAAAGATGTAAAGAAAGTACCTTTTAGAGCTTTTTTCACTGTAATTTTGGATAATCCATCCTGTGTATATCATCTTTAAAAGAAAACAGGAGCTAAGTAGGATAATAAGTTCCTATTTATAGGTAAAAGGGAGAGGAAGAGATGATAATGGAAGTATTTCAAAGAACCAGTTCCCAACTACATTAATTAAAATATTTATAATAAACCAACTAGCTCAATGAAGTGTATAAATTACAAATAACACATTGATTTAAAATGGCATCTTCATATATGAATTGAGAGGAAGGTTTAAGAAAATTCACCAACTAATTCCCATGCAGTTTCAATTCCTTACTTGGTTCCATGTTTTTCCTGTTCATCTCTCATAATTCTGCCATTTTCTTTGTAATGTCACGGTTCTTAGCTGACTTTTCCTGAGTGGACAACTGGCCATCTATGGTGTGTGTGCACGGTCTGTTGCCACTGGGGTGTTCATAAGTTGGTTTCATCTCAGTGACCCTAGTACATGCTCACAATTGTTGCTATGTTTCAGCCCACTGTTGCAGCCACTGTGTCAATCCATCTCGTTGAGGCTCATCTTCTTGTCTGCTGACCCTCTACTTTCCCAGGGAGCTCTGGTAGCATAGTGCCTAAGGCATCTGACTGCTAACCAGGAAACTAATGGTTCAAACCCACCAGCCACTCTTCGGAAGGAAGACTGGGCAATCTACTTCCGTAGAGATACCGCCTTGGAAATCCAAGGAGGGGTCACTATGAGTCGGGATTGACTAGATGGCAGTGAGTTTGGTTTCTTTTTTCCTACTTTACCAAGCAATCATGTCTTTCTCCAGGGACTACTCCCTCCTGATAACATGTCCAAAGTACATGACATGAAGTCTTGCCATCCTTGCTTCAAAGGAGCATTTTGGCTGTACTTCTTCCAAAACAGATTTGTTCATTCTTCTGGCAGTCCGTGGTACATTTGATATTCTTCACCAACACCATAATTCAAAGGAATAAATATTTCTTTCGTCATCCTTATTCACTATCCAGATTTTGCAAGCACCATGGGCCGACTGGAAATACCACGGCTTGGGTCAAGTGCACGTAGCTCTCAAAGTGATTCCTTTAAATAGGTCTTTTGCAGTAGATTTGCCCAATGCAATACATCATTTGATTTCTTGACTGCTGCTTCCATGGGAGCTGACTGTGGATCCAAGTAAAATGAAATTGCTAACACCTTCAATCTTTCCTCCATTTATCAAGATACTGGTTTACTGGTCCAGTTATGTGGACTTTTGTTTTCCTTATGTTGAGGTATAATCCATACTGAGGACTGTCATCTTTGATCTTTATCAATAAGTGCTTCAAGTCCTCTTTGCTTTCAGCAAAGTTGTGTCACCTGCATATTGCACATTGTTAACGAATCTTTCTCCTATTCTGATGCCACTTTCTCCTTCATACAGTCCAACTTCTTGGATTATTTTCTCAGCATAGAGACTGAATAAGTACGGTGAAAGGATACAACCCTAATGCACACCCTTCCTGATTTTAAACAACGCACTATCCCCTTGTTTTATTTGAATGACTGCCTATTGGTCTACCGAGAGGTTTCACATGAGCACAATTAAGCGTTTTGGAATTTCCATTTCCCGCAATCTTATCTGTAAGTTGTTATGACCCACACAGTCAAAAGCCTTTGCATAGTCAATAAAACACAGGTTAACATCTTTCTGGTATTCTCTGCTCTCAGTGAAGATCCACCTGACTCAGCAATGATTTCTACTGCTCCATGTTCTCTTCTGAATCCAGTCTGAGTTTCTGGCAGTTCCCTGTTGATATGCTGCTGCCAATGGTTCTTGAATTACCTTCAGCAAAATTTTAGTTGTATGTGATATTAATGATATTGTTCTATAATTTCTGCAGGTAAAGTGTTAATGGATATTATTATTGCTCTCTTTAAACCTTTAATAGCTACTAATAGTGAAATCAGCAACTTTAAATGCATTCACTTGATTTGTTTCACTAGTACTGGATGTTTTGTTGTTATTGTTTTTTGCTGACTCAATAAACATATATTGATTGCCTATTTCTCTCCTATACTATAATGGATATCGAAAATATTATAGTTAATAAAAACATAGTTGCCTATACTTGAGAAATTTATATTTTAATACCGGAAGCCAAACATATCAACATATAAATGCACCTGAGTTGTTACACAGATGTAATATGTCACAAAGAGGAAGCAAAGGCGAGAATAGTCAGTTCTGAGAGAAAGGGGGATTGAAGGAAAGGATTCATTTGAGAAGGTGACACTTTAGGTGGGTCTCAGAAGAATGTGTTCACTAGGTGGACAGGTGAGAGGGAATGAATATTCTAAGAAAAAGGAGCTGCCTGGGAAAAGACTCAGAAGAGTAAAATGGCATCGTAAGTTTGGGAAACCACAAGTGGCGGGCTAAGGGTGGTGCACTGCAGCAAGTGAGACTGACAGGGAAAAAGTGTGACGGAAGGTGAGGTTGAGAAGTGGGGTAGGCCAAGGCGCACCATGGAAGATCTCCAATGCCCTCTCCTGCACCACGCATGCTGTAGCCCACAAGTCAGCAAAAACAGCATGTCTTTGCCTTGCTCAGTTCACACTCTACCTCTGAATCCAGGGACTGCCAGGCAATAGTGTGTCAGGTACTTTAAAATGATCTCTGGTTGATATCTGGGGATCATATATTAATTATGAAGTCTGGGATAGGTATGAATGGCTTTACCATAACTTCTATACTTGTTAGAATTAATGTGTTTAATTATAATTAAACAGTGGTTTGCTAATATAATTTAACATTACCCATAGTTCTATGCCACTGAAGGCCCTGATAAATGAGAGTTTTTAGATTTCTAATCTTGAAGCAGTAAGAAAATTATAAATACATTCAAGTGAAGGGGGGATGGAAATGGTGGCTAGCTTATCAGCTGAGCCTGTGTAGGGTACTTAACAGCTAACTTTTTCTCAAGGTCTGTTATACAGGGTCACACCCAGACTGCTAGGAGGAAAATCTAGATGTGATACAAGTTTGGAATTCCCTCCAGCTTCTTTCAAATACTTTACCCTTAGCTGTGTGACTTTCAGCAATAAGCCAAGATAAGGAAGAGGTAATTAAATCTTAGAAAAATGAAAATCTGTAAAATAACAGAAGAAGATGAGAAAAACTAACCTAAGACTCTAGGAAGCCGTATGAGCAATAAAGATGTTGGCAGGGATATTCCTTTGACCATTATGAGTCAGACAGAACTGACTTGATGACACCCAACAACAATTACAATGAATAAATAAAAAGATGTTCTTAGAAGAACTAGATGATGCCTGACTACCACTGTCAACCACTCGGAGGGGGATCTCTGTAGAAGATCCTGTATAGAGTGGGAGAACAGTGTAGAACAAAACTCAAAATCATTTGAAGGAAAAAAAAAAAAGAGACCAGGTTTGCTGGTCTTATAGAACCACTGAGACTATGGCCCCTAGCTGCCCTTCAGGTCTGGAACTGAAACCACACCTGTGGCTTCCAGCCAAACAAAAGACAGGCATATGAGGTGAACATTTACACTACGTAGATACACTCCTTGGAGAGATCAATCATGGGAGAATAGAAGGGCTGTGTATGCACAGGGAGACAGCTCAGGGGACAGGACTGCATGGAAGAAAGGACACAGGGAAGAGGTAACTATAGGGAGGAAGTGGGAGGGGAGCTGTTGCACTGTGGTAAATTATAGTCAATGTCATGAGACAAAGTGTATGTGAACTGCTGTTTGGAAAGTGAATTTGCTCTGTAAACTTTCGCCCAAATTACAATAAAAAAATTTAAAAAGAAAAGATGGTCTTAACACAAACACAAAACCCTAATACCTGGGCTATCATCCCCAAATCATGGTTACACAGCACAGAGATAGTATCTGGCTATTGAGAAATCCAGTGACTCACATTATATAAATGAAATGGCAGAAAATGGTTCTGTGGCATTCCAACAAGTCCCAGAGACCCGTGTGCATTCATCAGCAACGTTCACTCTGTGCCCTTTAGAGGTGTAGAAGCTGCTATGAGGTAGCTGGTTGGCACAAATGGTGTGCACTGTGTTGCTAACCTAAAATTAGGCAGCTCAAACCTACCCAGCGGCGTTGCAGGAAAAGCCTGGAAATTAGTGTCTATGAAGATCACAGCCATGAAAACCATGGAGTAGCTTTACTCTGTAACACATTAAGGTCTCCCTAAGTCAGAACTGAATTTGGCTTTGGCTAAGCTGCTACGGACTTCTGCTAACCAAAAGGTTGGAAGCTTGAGTCCACCCAGAGACTCATCGGAAGAGAGGCCTGACGATCTACTTCTGAAAACCCTGTGGAACACAGCTTACACGCTTTCTCTCTCTCTCTCTCTCTCTCACACACACACACACACACACACACACAGGTCGCCATAAGTCAGAATCTACCTGATGGCAACTTTGTTAGTTTAACCTGTTATGGGGGCTAAGAGAAAAGTCTCTAATAGGTAGTAGTGATTCAGCTCAGCCAATTAAAAGAGTAACAAGATATCAATGACAAATGCTTGTGTAGGGGAAGGCCAGGCCAGGAAAAGACATGATAAATTTGAAGAATTATGGCAACTGTGTAGCAAGGAAGTGAGAGAAGAAAAAGCTGAAAAGATAGAATATTTTCAATGATGTGTACAGATTCCAGACAACGTAATGAAAAATACATTTAAGAAAATTCTACCCGTCTGGAACTTTCTCAAAGATGTGCTCTATTTTTCGTTTGCCCTCATTTCAAGATCCACTCTACAAACATCCATTCTACAAACACTGTCTACGTGTACCAGGCATTGTGCTCTAAATACGCAACGATGAATACAATACAGCCCCTGCTTACAAAGATTGTAATCAAGTAGAAGGTTAGATTCAGACTCATATTGGGCTTCTTATGGCATATCTCTATTACCTTACTATCCTTCCCCACACGCAGAGTAGGTTGAATAACTATCACACCATTTTTTAACTGAAGAGAATCATGCAGACACATTAAGAGATAGTACCAAACCAGAATAGGTCAATGTTCTAAGCTGGCAATGATCAACAGCAGTGTCACCACACAGTGCTACTGCCATTAGTTGTGAGGTGGGTTGAATACATTTTGTTAATACTAATGAAATACCAGAGTGCTATCTATGAATGTAAATTAAAGCATCTGATCTACAGAAAACATGTATTTATAGAGGGTCACACCAGGATGCTCATCTCAGTGTGCATCACTAAAAACAATCCAATGTCCTAAGAAATAAGTACTAAGTGTTGTACAACTACACTAAAGGAACAGCTGCTTTGTTTTTTGAAGTGGAGTAAGCTACCCAAACATCACTGACTCAAAAAAAGCAAGATGCAGAATCCCGTGCGTAACATGGTACCTTTTGTATAAAAAACACAACAAAACAAAAATCCACACCAGGATTTATTATAAACAGATACATTTGCATGAATGCATAACAAAAGTTCTAAAGTATACACACTAGTGATCATTTGGGGTGGCAGCTGGGGAGAGACACATGGATGGAGTGTGGTCAAAGGAGATTTAGCCATTTACATTAAGCTTTAGTATTTTTTACAGAAGATATATTCAGGAGATCCTGGATAGCGTGGGAAGAAAAAATGTGGAACAAAATCCAAAAACTCAATAATGACAAGACTTACTGGTCAAATGGAGTCTGGTGAGACCCCAAATACTATGGTCCTGGGATACATTCTGGGCCTGGAATAAAGCTCACTCCCAAGGGCTGACTCTCAGCCCAATAGTAAACAAGATGTACACACAGACCATTCAATCCAGGATGATGAACCCACATACTCTATGGGAATGCATCCCTTGGAGCAATCAACCATGGGGCACCAGAGGGGCAACATTCACATAGACAAAAAGGAGTGCATAAGTATGAGGGGCATGGGGGGGAGGGTTGCAGGGGGAGGGGAGGAGACTGGGTTAGGGCTGGGCACAGTAAATGGGGAGTGAAACCAAATGTACATGTAATGTTGAATATAAAGCAAACTCTTTATATATTTTTGTTGTTGTTGTTATTTGCCGTCAAGTCGGCCCCGACTCATAGCGACCCCTCCTTGGGTTTCCGAGGCAGTATCACTACGGAAGTAGGATTGCCCAACCTTCCTTCCGAGGAGTGGCTGGTGGGTTTGAACTGCCAGCCTTCTGGTTAGCAGTCAAGTGCCTTAGGCACTATGCTACCAGAGCTCCTATATATATATATATATATATATATATATATATATATATAAAAGAAGAAGTAGTATATTTAGGTATTACTTATATAAACCAAAAACCAAACTCACTGCTGTTGAGTTGGATCCGACCCATAGTGACCCTTCCTTGGGTGTCTGAGGCAGTATCACTACAAAAGTAGATTGCCCAATCTTCCTTCTGAGAAGTGGTTGGTGGGTTTGAACCTCCAGCCTTCTGGTTAGAGTCCAATGTCTTAGGCACTATGCCACCAGTTAAGCATAAATAATTGAAAGGTAATTTGAGCAGAATTTATGTTTTCCCTATAAAATGATTTCCTATATATTTCCCCATAATTACTTGCATTCTGATACATGGACAGGAGAATGAGAGTTGAGTTATACTTACCCAAACACAGTACTTTCAAATAACTCAAAGTCTATCTTATCTACACTGAAACTGTTACTAATGTATAGCTAACAGCTGCTGAAATGATCAATTATTAGGACACTTAAAAGATGTAACTTACAGTTATGTTTTTCGTTGAAATTTTCCTCATTGGTTTACATATAATTTACTGTCAAAAAAAAAAAAGCCAGTTCACTTTTTTCACCCAATGACTGATTCAAGGTGAATTAATACACAAGCTCTCAAACTGAGTAAGCAGTGTCTGTCTACCAATGAAGTGGTTTGTTCAAAACGAAGAGATAGGGTGTATGAAAAAGAATAAACTTACGGCTAATATCTTAAGTTAAGAGTCCCTCTTAACACAATACCAAAAAACAAATACATTGCCATCGAGTTGGATCCAACTCATAGCAACCCCTCCTTGGGTTTCCGAGGCAGTATCAATCACTATGGAAATACATCGCCCAACCTTCCTTCCAAGGAGTTGCTGGTGGGTTTGAACCTCCAGCCTCTGGTTAGCAGTCAAATGCCTTAGGCACTGTATCACCAGAGCTCCTATCTAAACATAATATCCCTATAGAAACTTAGCATACACACAGGTGGACAGGACATACTGTATTCTCTGAACCTGAAGTAGAATTCACTCTGGTTTGGCTTACTGTGGGCTAGGTCCTATGCTAAATGCGTAATGTGCATTATTTCCATTACTCCTCACAGTGCTGCTACAGTGAGGATTAAATGATAAACTGCAGTGAAAACTCTCCACCCAGTACCTAACATTTAACAATAAATGTCATCCTTTATTAGGTATTTCTACTGCCCAATCTCCAATCTCATCAATTCAACTTTCACTTTGCCAGTTCACTTTGCAAAAAACTCCTGGACTTACATGTGCCAGTGTTAATGAGTCTTCAGTGGATTCCCAGTTCTCACTGAATGAAGTTCAAACCCCTTCACCTGACATTCAAAAGCATGTGTAACAGCCCCCATCCTATCACTCTGTACTCTACTCTCTAGGCACCCTGGACTGCTCACACTTTCTAGAACATTTCACTTACTTTCATTCTTACAACCTAGAAATACTCTTGCCACTCTCTCTAATCTACCTATCCTTCAAGGCTCATAGAAATATTACCTTTTCCATAAAGTTGATTCTTGGTAAAACTCTCCAATACAATGTTTGCACCTGTATTTTAATACTTCTCTTTTGAATTATTTGTAAGTTTACTGAAAGCAATGTTTTATTCATTTCTGCATCTCTACTGTGTCCAGCAGTGTTTTTGACACAGTTTGCATTCAATAATACTTTAAAAAATTCACCATTATTAATAGCACTGCAGGTAGATTTGAAATAAATACGTAATTATCTGTTTAATTTTCCCCTTAATTCACTTAGTGTGTAATGATTCTATAATAATTCCACCAATAGTTTTCCTTTCTAGGCCTAATTCAATGATCATCTTTTCAATACCAAACATAAAGTGGGAAATAATCTGTGACCTAGTGTTACCTAAATTGGCTGGTCTTAAAGGACATGTATTAACCCTTGGAGGAGGGAATATAAGGAAGGAGTCAGGTACACACCAAAATAATAGAATCCATTTTTAAATTCACAACTGGGATATAAAACTCCTCTACTCAATTCTGGGTTATCTCTAACTTATCTGAGTTGGACTTTAAAATTACATGATATGTATGGTTATCTACCCATTTAGTACATAAAGTTGTATTTTAGAAATTAGTTTCTGAAAACTGTTTTCTTAACCAATTTGTTTAAAACTATACAAATTAGTTTAAAAAAAAAAAAAAAAAGTCCTTAAAAGCTAGCTGACTTTGGGCCTCTAACCATTCCTGGGTAGTTTTCTTTCAGCTAAGATCTAAGGAATTAATAAACCTCTGTTTTTAGTTTTGCTGTACATTCCAGGACAATTCCAACTACTTAAGACTCTCTTGTCTGGCTTCTTTTGAGCAATAAGCAATAAATTATCAAATATTAGCTATATACTTAAAGTTAAAATATAATTAAATTCTTCAGTTAAAAGTACTATACCACATGATTTGGTTTTACCCAACAATCTCACTTGTAACTTCCAATTACTGACGAATACACTGACTCTATGTGAAGGCATTTGTAGTGCAGTAAGTTCAGGATCTCAGGAAGGAGAGCTAACTTCCTTCCTCTAATTTCCTTTATCACTTATACTGTCTGTAAAAACATAGTTTTGTCACTGTTCTGTTTACTATTCAATGAAGACCACAGTACCTTCTGAACCATTTACAGAGCTTAACTCAGTTGTACTTTAAATTCTTTTTTCCTAAATTGTTCTGCATTAGTTTGCTACCACTAGCAAACAAGTTAAATTAGAAATATTCAGGCAAAAGGTATGTTAAAGTCAATTCCAGCTGCATGTTACCTAGATGTTAGGGCTGTTGTTATACTTTTAAGCAAGATGACCACAAGTTTTGAAAGTAAAGGTTTGGTTATTACAGATTCCATAGTAAGGCAGTTACACAGGCTAAGCTTAACTGGTACCATGGACTTTAGCATACCTGGAAATAGAAAAACTCAAACTGTAGCTGTTCCTGGGTGGCCCATTGCCATTTTTGTAGCTTACAAATTTTTAATTAAGTAACTGCAGTGAGCTCATCTCTACTGGATACTTCTTTTCCAGGGCAGGTCCAGGAACTGGGTCTGGAGGCTTGAAAGCAGAAGAGAAACTAGAGTAAACTAGAGGCAGGCAGAACAAGAAACGCGACTAGACAGCATCATGAGATCTAACAGCAGTGAGGCAGTCCCCAACTCTCTCATTTACAGTATTCTGAAGCAGAGAAGGGTCTCTCAAGTTACCAGAGGATACCATTACATTAATCAATTAAGTTGCTACCCAACTTTATTTTGAACTTCCAATTCTAGAAATTGAAACAGTAGCTCTCATGAAGACTATAGAGGCTATTAGCAACAGACTACCCAACACGGAAACACAGAATAACTGTAACAGAAAGAGAAAAGCAATAAAATCCATGTTCACTGGTAAAATCAGAATTGTAAACTCATCACTTCCAGCCCATTTTATGTTTCCCTTTTACCTTCTCATTTCTACCCCTCTTCTACCTGCTCCCTTTATTTCCTATGGTCCATTCCTAGGGGCCTCTGAAGAAATGCTTTAAATACGTCCAAGCAGTGAGTTGAATTTCAAGTTCCAATTTTTTATAAATACTTGGTAATTCTTAAAGAGGGAGGCAAAGCACACTCATAAATTGTGGTTCTTAACCACACTGGAAATTCTTTTTTCCATTACCAAAATAGATTCAACTTTTTTTTTTTTTTAATTTGTTATGTTCATATTAAACACACACACACACCCCTGCAACTACAAAGGTTACATAATGGTAGCATCTTAAAAAAAATGACAGACTGTTAATATTAATTAAATTACCACAACTTGGAAATGATGTCCCTTTTCTTAGTAAATTGGCAGCCTTAGAAGTATCTCTAAGACATTAATCCACAGGAAAAAAAAAAAAAACCTGTTACTATCAAATGACAACGGATCATATGAGAATTGTAATGTTGCTGTTGTTATTATGTGCCGTCGAGTTGTCTCTGACTCACAGCGACCCCTCCTTGGGTTTCCAAGGTGGTATCACTACGGAAGAAGATTGCTCAATCTTCCTTCCGAAGAGTGGCTGGTAGGTTTAAACCGCCAACCTTCTGGTTAGCAGTCAAGTGCCTTAGGCACTAAGCCACAAAACAAACTGAAGACAAGGGGTTCAAAAGACTATTTATTCCCTGCAATGCTATTAAAAAGTAACACAACAATGCAAAATTAAGGTAGCCTTTAGGAAAAAGGCTTATTTCTGCCTATTGTGATGGTATATAGTAGGAAAAAGGTTCTGGGAGACAGATCTGGATTCAAATGTGACTCCTGACTCCACTACCCACCTCATGAATGAAACACATTGTTCTCTTCTAAATATACTTAGGTTGATATTAATTTTCACATAACCTAAAGCAACAGTTGGGTCACAGACTTTAGGTTTAAATAATTCAAGGGCACTATATACCAAGAGATTGAACTAACTTTTCAGCATTCATTTTAGAACAGCTACAAAGTAAATAAATGAGAGCTCAATTACAAGAGTAGATTAAGTAAAACTATTATCAGTCTACATTTAGGATATAAAGAAAATGAGTGATAAATAAGAAGACATGGAATCCTTTTCCCTCAAGTCATGTACAAAATGCTCTGTTAACACATCTGGGGTTGGAAGGTTACAGACCTGGAATATTAGTGCTTTATTAAAAACACAAAAGCAATCAATACATGGTTTTACTTGGACTTTAAGTCAGAAATCTCTTTCAGGCAAAAATTTTCCTCTTACTGATAGAACAGTGGGTTCCACACAAAATTATTATTTACCAAATATGGCTAAAAGATCAGATTACACCTTCCCTGCCACAACCAAGTAACAGTACAAGGATTGCAAGCCACAAAGAATTTTTTTAAAAAAGATTTCCTTACAGTCACTCCAAATGTCTTCACTGCCATAACTTCAAGTTGTTGGTTTTTTTTTTTTTTAATTTAAATTGTGATTTGGGTGAAAATTTACAGAGCAAATTCATTTTCCATATTATAGTTCACATACACTTTTGTCTCATGACATTGACTACAATTTACCCCAATGCAACAGCTCCCCTCCCACTTCCTCCCGATAGTTACTTCTTCCCTGTGTCCATCCCTCCATGCACTCCTGCCCCCTAAGCTGTCTCCCTGCGCATAAATAGCCCTTCTTTCTCCCATGACTGATCTCTCCAAGGAGTATATCTACCTCAGAAAATGTTCAACTCATATGCCTGTCTTTTGTCTGGCTGGAAGCCACAGGTGTGGTTTCAATTCCAGACCTGAAGGGCACCTAGGGGCCATAGTCTCAGGGGTTCCACCAGGCTCTATCAGACCAGCAAACCCGATCTTCCCCCTTGTTCCCCCAAATGATTCTGAGTTTTGTTCCACATTGTTCTCTCTCTCTATCCAGGATCTCCTACACTTAGAACCCCCTCTGAGTGGCTGACAGTGCTGGCTGGGCACCAGCTAGTTCTTCTGGTCTCATAGTCATATAGGCTGTGAATCGCATGGTGTACCAGCTGCTAGGACTAACTGTTTCCATGAATCTTTGGTTTTCTTCATTCTTTGCTCTGGACAAGGAGAGACCCATTGTTGCATCTGGATGGCTGCTTGCAAGCTTTTAAGATCCCAGTTGCTAGTCGCTGAAGTAAAGTAGGAGGTGGAACAATGTTTTGTGTAGTATGTTATGCCAATTGAACTTGATGTCCCCTGCGACTATGGTCCCAAGCCCATCGGTTCAAGTACTCGGTCAATCTGGGTAGTTGGCTGTGACCAAGAAGTGACTCTAACCTTGTCCCTTGTCAGCTCTACAATAAACCTGGGAATTCTTACAGAAACTACAAATATACTTTTAGGATCATTGTCTGCCAACACTATACATGGTCTTGGGTACACTCCCTGTGCAATCCACCCATCTATTCACCCATATGCCCATGTTTACCTTGACTGACAACGCAGTACTGTATGTGCAATCTTCCTCACTGCCACCATGTTGATCACTCAAAATTGGTACACTGCCCTTCTCTTCACCCAAATCGGTACTTATCTCTACCTATCTAACAGTGTTCCCTCCCCTCCTGTCCCACCCCTGGTAACCAACAAAGAAAATTTCCTTCCACAGATAAACCTTTCCTTCACTTTTACAATAATGGACTAATACAGTATTTGTCTTTCTGTGACTGACTTATTTCACTCAGCATAATGTCCTCCAAGATCATTCATGTTATGTGGTGTTTTGCACATTCTACATTATTCTTTAGGGTTGTATGTACCATAGTTTGGTTATCCATTCCTCAGCTGATGGACACCTAGGTTGTTTCCATCTTTTGGCTATTGTAAATAGTGCTGCAATGAACATGGGTGTGCATCTGTCTATTCTTATCATGGCTCTCACTTCTTTAGGATATATATCTAGTAATGGAATGGCTGGGTCAATGGTATTTCTATTTGCAACTTTTTAAGGAATTGCCATACTGCTTTCCACAGTGGTTGTACCATTTTACAGTCCCACCAGCAGTGTATGATCCTCGCCAGCATTTGTTATTTTCTGTCTTGTTGAACTTTGGTACTAGTGCTGGAGCAAGACGGTATCTCATTGTTGTTTTGATTTGCATCTTGCTAATGGTTAATGATCGTGAGCATTTCTTCATGTTTGTTGGCCACCTGAGTAAGTGTGAGACCTCCTACTTTGTTCTCCTTCTTCAATAGTGCTTTGCTTATCCAAGGTCTCTTTCCTTTCTATATAAAGTTGTTGCTGTTGTGTGCTGTTGAGTCAGACCCGACTCATAGCGACCCCTCCTTGGGTTTCCGAGGCAGTATCACTACAGAAGTAGATTGCCCAACCTTCCTTCTGAGGAGTGG